>NC_050187.1:21248885-21583385 GCF_008315115.2 Sander lucioperca
TACAATCAACGTGTAATATGTGTCTTTAGAAAATAAAATTCTGTGTTGTCAACCATGTGTATGTTGCCCTTTGGAGCCGGGACTCTGCAGTATAATGGGGATCTGCATAGCCTCTCCTATGGATTGTGGTAGCCCGTGTGAAATATCCCCCAGCTTAACAGTGTGTACAGCTATTCAGATAGAGAACCATTTTCTCTCTGTCTCTCCCTCTCTATGTGCTTGACATAAAAAGAGAAAATCCCATTTCAGCCGTGACATTCTGCCTGTGTAGCAGAAACATACAGGGACTATACATCAAAGCAAGGCAGAGTGCGCAGTGAGGGAAAGGAGGTTTAATGACGACGGTGGTCTGGAGTGATAATTTAGAGCCACTAAGAAGGAGTGCTGAAGTTATTATTCCAAGTATAAACCCTGCACCGAATCTATCATACGACTGTGTAGGGAATATGAAGCTGACGGTGTAATATTCATTTCTTTCCACATTGTACTGGCAATTAATTCAGGCTGGTGTGTAAATTGTTTAATCTATTTACCAGTGCTTCATATCTAAATGTAGATTTTGGCCTTTTGTCTCTTGGCAGGTTCCACATACAGCGTTCTCTCCACTATGCCATCTGACTCAGAAAGCAGCAGCTCCCTCAGTAGTGTTGGTATGTATAACAAGCCAAGATACCTGACATGCAAACACATAACAGTGCAAAAGAAAAATCTGCATGGCTAGGGTTGGGCATCGAGAACCGATTCCTACTTGGAATCCTTTCAAAAATTACGATTCCAGTGAAATCGTTTCTTTATTGGAATCGTTTGAAACGCGCAAGTTTTGGTTTCCGTAGCGGCCAGGCGCTTGTTGTGTTGCAGCCTTGGAGCACAGTAAGCAACGCTCTAGTGTGGCTTTATTTTATGTTGAAAAAGCTGTAAAACTGCAACCCACCATTGAATCAAAATAAAACTTTCCTCTTATTTGTGAAATAAGCATGTGACCCGTTTCAACTCCACCCCTCAAAGAACCGGAATCAAGAATCGATAAGAACCGGAATCGAAAGAAAGAATCACAATTGGAATCAGAATCATTAAAATCCTAACGATGCCCAATCCTAGGCATGGCTGTGTTATGACTTGTGGGATCCTATTCACGATCATATTAGCGTACTTCTGCTGACTTACAAAGTTCAGATATTTTCCTTTAAATCCCATATTGGGGGAAAAGACACTCACCCAATTTCTTCCTCTTTCCTTAAGGATACCATGCTTGCCTTTCCCTAGTTTTGACAAAGGTCCATAATGACTCAGCGGTGTTACATAAACCTCCAAAAGGGCCAAATGTTGATTTCCTGCCGGGGGTGCTCTTTTTAAATGAAGAAAACAACCCTGAAAATGACTCCTTATTAATGTTTTGTCAGAATATGTCTATTTGACAAAGTGTTAAGTAGGGCTGCACAACAATTTTTTTTAATTTTTTTTTTATCGTCATCTCAATATCAGCTGGCGCAATATATACATCGCAAAAGGCTGCGACATATCGCGAAAGACACTGAGATTTTTTTTGTTAGTTGAAAGAAAATATCAGTAGAAAATGGCACTTTAAAATGCACTTTAAAATGTCATTCTTTTTTTAGTGGTGCGTTTTTATATCAATTCAATGTTCAATTTGTTCAATAAAAAATGATTTCATTTGTTTTTAAATTCAACAAGAAATGTGTTAAATAGTGTACTCAGTTCTGCTGCTTTCAGTAATACTGAAAGCAGCAGAACGGAGCACACTGTTTTTTTTACCTTAAGTAATATCATTATCACGATATTCAATGACGTTACCGATATGGCATATTTTCCTCATATCGTGCAGCCCTAGTGTCAAGGACACACAATGAAAGAGAATGCCCTTTTTATTTTTATTTTATTTTGTTAAAATCAATCAGGTGAATAATATCGAGTCATTACATGTAGAATGGAACAGATCTTGTTGATACATGAGGCCAGGGAAAGGAAAAGTAAGTCTCCTTGAAAACAACCACTCTACATGTATTTATAAAGTATTTCAGTGTGGTGTTATTATTCCTGTACAAAGACTTCAGATGCCCTGGGGTTCCAAACAAGAGTGCTTAAATGTAATCCAAGGATACATGGATACCTTCGTTTTAATCACTCAGAAAGTACCAGAGATACAGTAAATCACTAAATCCAACCTTCTATTTTTTATGTCAGTGATTACATATTGAGTAGTCTTGTAAATCCCCCAAAAAATTTGTGTGCAGATTTACAGCAAATTGTCATGGAAAACCCCTAGCAGATTATATAACAGGCAGTTGCTGCCCTGAGCGTTGGACAGGACTGAACTCTTTTGCTTCCTAATGCTAAAGTTGGTTGCAAGGGTACTCTTTGTACCTTAACACGTTATCTGTGTCCCTTTTGGATGTCTCTAATGGCATCTGGGCTAATGTACATATACATATTATGCACCTCCTGAATGATAATATACATTGCCAGAGAAACTTTTCCAGTGTGTTTTGATTACCTCTGATAATGTGCTCACTGTTGCAGGTTCGCCCGTTAACGGTGAAGCATCCTCCCCACCCCCCACCATTAACGACAACCGGCCATCCGGTGACAACCTGGACACCATCTTGTTCCAGCTCCGCCAGGTGACCAGGGAGAGGGATGAGCTCCGCAAGCGTCTGGCGTTGGCATCGCCCGGGACCACCTTCGATGACTGCAGGTGCAAATCTGGGCCTGCCTTCCAAGTTATTGTTGTTACTGTTTTTTTTATGCTTCTGGTAACACTTTTATTTGGCTGATGTCTATGAATCTGTCTACTATAATTATAGATCAATTTTTGTTGCTTAAATGAAATGCATCAGATCCAACTATTGACTCTGACCTAAGATTCATTGCTGTCAGAGCTGCAAAGTTCATGACTGGTAATGTTTACTCTCTATAGATTGTTAGACACTGTGATGTCAGTGTCCTTACTTCTGGCTGCCTTGTTTTCATCTATTAATTCTCTGCTGTCTAGAATACTGTTGACTCTTAACGTGCAGAGAGAGGGCACTTGACAGTGGCTGCTTCTTTAATGTGCTCTAATTACCAGATGGTTCTTGTGCAACATATGATATGAAGGCTGCTTTGCTTACATCAGTGCATACTTTTTTTTTAATGTTATGTCATTTAGTCGAACATTACATTCCTATCTAATGAATTGTCATGCAAGGGGAAGGCCCACTCTTTCTTTTACATCCTCCAATCTGAGCTGTATTCGGCCGCATTATAGTACAAGGCTGCTGGATAGTGTTGATTCCTTGCTGCTTTTCCCCTTAAGGCCAAATTCCAAACCCAGTCATGATTATGAGCGTCTCAAAAGTCAGTGCATGAGGGCCATGGCAGATCTGCAGTCTCTCCAGAACCAGCACACCAAAACACTCAAGAGGTGCGAGGAGGCTGTAAAAGAGGCTGACTTCTACCAGTGAGTATTTCTACTGCTAAGTGTCATGGTATCTTTTTCCCTTTCTCTTTGCTAATGAAGGACTCTTAGACCTTCAGTTTTAAATAGTTGCCTGTATTATGTCTAAATGCAATGAATGCACCCAGTTTGCTTAGATTTTCATACGAAAGCAGAGATGAATGTATGCCAGGACTTATTATTGAAGTGCACATGTCATAAGCGTAGGATGAACATTCTGCTACCTGCTGCTTTTCAGCGTAGAACTAATTACATTTTATCGCTTTGTTTTACTGGAATTGTAGCGAATATTGGCATGGTGTTGCAATTAACCTAATTGAAAGAACATCCCTTGGAGCTACAGCTGGCTTTCACATTGACAGGGAATTGGCACTCCAAAAAAACAAGCATGGTTTTAAAAGCTTTGAAATGGAGGCATTTACGTGATTGAATTATTCAGCCTAACAACTCATAAGCTGAGGCAAAATTTCTGGAGCACAGAGACTGATCATACAGGGTATTAGCTGTTTTAGCTAATTATTATATTTCCTAACTTCTAAAAAGGTAAACTTCCGGATAGTGTACCCCTCTTGAAAACTGTCCATGAATTAAATTACCTTTTGTAGTTTTACACGTTGCATATCACTTGCAGAATTCTCCTGCTAGGTTTTAAGCTTCTGTTTACTTATTAACATCAAAGCTTGCTTTCTGTTACGTATATATTTGCATGTACAATGTATCTCCCTGTATATACATGTTTACTCTTCCTGCGCGTCTGTGTGTTTCCTCTTCCAGCATGCTGCACAGCCGCATCTTAGGCGAACAGACCCAACTGAAGGAGGAGATGGAGACACTCAGGAGGGACGACACTCAACTTGTCCGAGAGCACAACCACCTAAAACAGAGCTGCGAGGAGCTCAAACGACTGCACAGTCAAGACCAGAAAGAGTTAGCAGACCTCCGGCTGCAGCAACAGCAGGTACATTACGCACACACAGCGCACACACACACACACACACACACACACACACACACACACACACACACACACACACACACACACACACACACACACACACAGCACAGACACGTGTGTGGGTGTGATCTGTATCTGCCCAGATGTTTTAAGGGCAGGAGTTGCCTTTGGAGGTTTACTGATGTGGCACAGATGCTAGAGCCATTATACAAAATTAAATTTTTCACAAAAAATGTGTTCCATTTGCTACAGCATCACATATTTGTATTAGTGCTGAGGTTTTCACCGCTTTATATTTGGAAGTCATACATTTTGGAGCATCAAACCATATTTCCTTACTTGTTCGTAGTTCTAAACAGCGCAAGGTTGCTGTGACCCTTTCTGGACTACTATGCAGTACTGTCTCACACAGCACCCATGGGAACACTGCAGTTGTTAACAGCACAGGGCAACCAAGCAGAGGGAAATGCATACAGTGCACTTCTGAAAAGGGCAAGTGCAGGAGAAAAGGGCTTTGGCTTTGGCTTGGGCAAAGGGCACGCTGACCCAACCCATGTAGCTACAAGATCAGTGTATACGCAGTGTATGCTGTGTGGGCGAGGTCAATACAGTCCTCGGGTCTCAGCAACTCTGTCAGGATTTAGGAGGACTATATCAGCAAGACCTGCAGTAATGAGACATACAGCCTCACAGAGAATTAGTAATCCATTCTGAAGGACAGACTCACTACACATAAAACAGTTAATTGCAGGCTAGCCATTTGGTTTTACTTGCATGCATTAATTCAGTTTTTAAAAATGAACTTACACTTTTAAAAAAAGCCCTTGTTTAAGCTGGCACAGGATTTGCTGTAAAAATAGAATCCTGCCTACACATTGATGCCATCTGCTGCTAAGGTGGGGCACAGCAAATACAGACTTAGTTTAGTAGTTTTATAATGACATATTATATGACTTGTGTTGTCCTTACCAGGTAATGAGAGAGAAGGGCTCATCAGAGGTGTTAAACAAACTGTATGACACAGCTATGGACAAGCTGGAGGGCGTGAAGAAGGAGTATGACGCCCTGAGCAAGCGCTACAGTGAGAAGGTGGCTAACCACAACACAGACCTGAGCCGCCTTGAGCAGGCGGAGGAGGAGAACCGAAGGCTGCAGAAGCAGATGGACGCACTGCTCAAACAGCGAGACTCGGCCATGCACTACCAGCAGCAGTACTCCACCTCGATAAGGAGGTGAAAGCATTTATCACCCGCACACATACAGAGAACAAGAACACATGAGATCAAACCGACCGCTGTCATATTCCAGGGAAAATAACTTTATATTGATATGTTGTAAATATTGTGGATCATGCCTGTGCGTGTTTCACAGGCTGGAATCAGTCTAGCAGAGGCGGTGATGACCCAGCACCTGTACACACACATAGGAACAAGGGCTATATGAGCTACACTCAAGCTGCAGCCAGCACATCATTTTATATGAGCATCTCATAAAATAATTGTTCACTGAAACGCTCACCATCTTCCTCCACCCTCCCAGGTTTGATTCAGTGCAGCAGGAACTGAACAAGTCCTCCGCTCAGAACAAGGAGCTGCAGAGAGAGATGGAGCGCCTGCAGTCGGAGGTGACACGCTACAAGAACTTGCAGCTGAAGGCAGCCAAGGACTGCGAGAAGTACAAGGAGGAGAGGGACTCTGTGTTCAACGAGTATCGTCTCATCATGAGTGAGAGGGACCAGGTGATCAAGGAGCTGGACAAGTTGCAGACAGAACTGGAGGCAGCCGAGGCCCGACTGAAAAACACCTCTTCAGAGAGAGTGGTTGCCAGTGAAGAGTTGGAGGCACTCCGGCAGGTATCAGAGACTCAAGAACTTCACAACTACACAATAACAGTTATATCTGATGCACTCTTAATATCCAGAGAGGTGACTGGCCAGCATGGAGGCTGAACATGAAGTTTATGAGTATTGCTCCAAAAAACATCAGCACAACTGTTCTTATAAAATAAGCAGAGTATATATATATATATATATATATATCTCATGAATGACATGATGTCAAAACGTTTACTCACCAAATCTGATTTTATATTATAGACATGTTGAATGAAAAACTTGGAATATGCGCTCATTCGCTTTCTTTCCAAGAGTTAGATGAGAGGATCGAGACCACACTCATATCTCTACAGTAAATATGTAGCTGAAGCCAGTTAGCTTAGCGATAAGACTGGAAACTGACTTTGGTGATTCTTCTTTGAAGTAATCATTCATTTAAAAAGCTTGGATATAAAGCATTTTGAAATAAAACTGATTTTGTCCTTACTCATCTATCACAGCTTCCCCAGGAGACTTACTGTCTTACTGAGTGAACTATTTCCTCAGTGAAAATTGAATTCAACCTGTCAGGTTTTTAGTGTGTCTGTTGGTGACTTGAGCCAGGCGTTCTCTCCAATGACACTGCACAAAAATAGTTCAGCTACACCGCCTCCTTTTTGAAGACTATTTCTAAACACTGGTTGACAAACCAAAGGGATTCATAACTACTGTTTGATTACTCTGCATTGGCCACATCATTTTTTCACATCGCATTAATGACTCACGGTGTTGAGATGCCCTCATTCTGTTTTGCACCCTTTGTTCCCCACAGGAGTTAAACTCGTCACTGGTGGACCGCGACAGGGCCATCTGCGAGAGGAACGAGCTGCTGGAGAAGTACTGCCACGAGGTGAAGGACAAGGCCGAGGCTCAGAAGGAGCTGAGTCAGGCCTGCAAGGACATCGAGATGGTACGGGAGGAGAGGGACGTGGCCCGCAAAGAGAGGACGGAGGCCATCATTCAAAGGGATCAGTTGCTCCGAGAGTACTATCAGGCCAGACAGGTAACAAACTGCACCTTAGATTTGACAGTATAAAGTCAAAGGTTAGACACATGATAAAGAGCTTAGTGCATCCAGTGAGCTGTCAGTTGGTGGATTACAGTATGTCAGTGGACTGACCCTTAAGCGGATTTATGTCACACCTCTGTCTGCCCACTAGATGGCCCTCTTAACAGTCATTCTGCTGGTCACATGCACTTAAACCTTTAAGACCTTAAAGATGAGCTGTGGTTTGTTTGAAAGTCACACATCTGCACAGTCTCTCCACCGTTACTTTTTTCACACCAGGCACTGTAAACTCTATGATGTTGTTACATATGGAAATGCAGCATGTAGCACAGTTGTTTTACGAATAATCTTATTCATGTATACTCAATGTTCTTAGAAACAAGACTCGGCCACCTTGGACATGGAACGAGCCAATAAGGAGATTGAGATGCTGAGGAAACAGTATGAGGCCATGTCCCAGGAACTGAAGGAGGCCACACAGGAGGCGGAGGTGGCCAAATGTCGACGGGACTGGGCCTTTCAAGAGAGGGACAAAATAGTGGCAGAGAGAGAGAGCATAAGGTCAGTCTGTGTATGGGTTTGTTAAAGACTCCTGACAGAGTTGGGAGGCCACATACAGTGTCGTAGAGAATCACTGGCTAATTACTGCTTCTCCCTATACGCTTCGCCCTTTATTCTTACTTTCGCCTCTTCTTCCCCAGGACTCTGTGTGATAACCTACGGCGGGAGAGGGACCGGGCAGTCAGCGATCTGGCCGATGCCCTGCGTAATCTCGACGATATGAGGAAACAGAAGAATGATGCGTTGCGAGAGCTCAAAGAACTAAAGTGAGTCTTCACCATGGTTCTGAATCCTCAGTTATTATAAAAATGATAGGAAACACTCACATAAGCAATCCAAGGGAAATCCTCCTGCATTTGAGCGAGCACAGAACAACATCGCCTCTACTCTGCCAACTTGTCTAGCTGTTGTACTCAGTGTGTGGCAGAGCGTGAACTGTGATATTCTGCCTTTGGAGACATCATGGAGCTCAGTTGTTTGTCTGGCGCCATTTTCACATGCCCAGATTAAAAGTGTAATCCTGAGAAGCGTTAGTGTTTTGGACACACATACACATTTGGTTTCTCACTGGCCTTGTCACCCTGCATATGAATTTATATTGCGTGTAAAAGCTCCCTCTGCTGGCTAAAGTGAATATGAAAGCCATTTGTCGGTCAAAGCATTGATGGAGCATGCAGTATGCTGTGACTTTGAGAGTTTCTTTCTCTATCCTCTGTAAAGAACAGTGTAAGATTGGGGTTTTAATGTCACATCTACCCTCAAGGCATGCCTCAGTAGGACACCATATATCTTACTGACAGTTGGGCATTGTGTGCATTCTACTTTTAGTTTTCTTATAAGTAAAGATAAGTTTGATTCCATAAACCACAAAACAGAAAGTGTAAGAAAGGACACAAGAAATACTTTTGGAAGATACCAGAAGTTTGAGCCCAATTCCAAATAAAAAGAAGGGCAAAACGTTCATACTTTTTGACATAATTTCTTCTTAATTTTATACTTGGATTGGATTCTACATCCAGAGTGGTGTACCTTGTCATTTTATTCCAAACAGAAAAACATTGTGCTTTTGGTAAGAAAACTATTTTCCAAGTATAAAGACTGGCTGTGTGTGTGATCTCTCTGTTGTCTCTGCCCATCTATCCTCAAGTGACTGACCTTTGATTCTGTGTGCGATTTCTTCCTCGGTTAAGAGAGAAGATGGAGAGCCAGCTGGAGAAGGAGGCCCGGTTCTGTCAGCTAATGGCCCACAGCTCTCACGACTCAGCCATCGACACAGACTCCCTGGAGTGGGAGACAGAGGTGGTGGAGTTTGAGAAAAACAGGGTAAGATCAGTGCTCAGCTATTATACCTGAGAGTGATTTGGTGACACACCAGTCTCCTGAGAGCCAGTAGCGCTCCAGAACGTAATGATAGTGAAATAAGTTTGTCAAAATGAAGGAATTTACTGACATTAATATTATTGCCCTTACAGGACGACATGGATTTAAAGGCACTTGGGTTTGATATCGCTGAGGGGGTAAATGATCCGTATTTACCAGGAGATTGTGGTATATTTGTTACAAGAGTGGACAAAGGAAGTATCGCAGATGGAAGGTTAAGGTATGAGCTGCTTCAAGAAGCTATCGTGTTCTTTTCTTGACTAACCGTTAAATCCCTCATTGTCCATCCTCTTGTGTCTCCAGAGTGAATGATTGGTTGTTGAAGATTAATGACATGGACCTGACCAATAAGGACAGGAAGCAGGTGGTGAAGGCCTTCCTTAATGGTGGCGGATTGATCAACATGGTAGTACGAAGAAGGAAGTCTCTGGGAGGAAGGCTCCTCACTCCTGTCCACATCAACCTTGTGGGACACCAAGGTATATGGAGTGCTAAATGACTTGGCTTGCTTTGTCTTGTCTCATTACTAAGCCTTGTGGCTGTTAATGCTTCAGTGTTATTTCACCCTTTCCCATTTTCCCTCCTATCTCTCAGACAGTGGTATTGGTCTGGAGAGCGGTGTGTTTGTCACTGCCCTTGTCCAGGGCAGTCCAGCAGCCAGGGAAGGCTCTCTCACAGTTGGAGACAGACTGATCGCTGTGAGTCTTTTCTTAGCTTCTTTGAAATTCTTCTTTATAATTTTTTTTTTATACTCCCTCCTTCAACATCTACCACACTAACAGCTCACACATGATCATTTGCCTTTCTAATCCAGGCCTTGTTCCATTCCAGTATCCACACTCCAAACCCAGATAAAGTGGGATTTGGTCGTGAAATGGAAGGAGGAAAGTCTCCTGCTTTGATTAAATCCTCAAAAGCTTGCAGCTCTAGAGGGCTACGTGGAGCTGTCTTTAAACACATAGCTTCAATATACTCACACAGAGAATGAAAGAGAAAAGACAAGTGACAGAAATGGAGCTATGCATCTCCATCTCTTATCTTTGAAAAGTTTGTGTTAAATTTAAGCATGAAACTTGTGCATTACCCTTGAATCCCAGAGCACTTGGATATCTCTGCTCACCATTTATCAGCAGAACAGTCTCCTCCATGTAGCCAGGGAAGTGATATGCCAGATGATAGCTCAGCTGCAAGCACAATTAGCAATGGTAAGTACAGATGATGCGTTAAGAGATCTTAATCCTGGAAGAGTATCGTATTTTATCATGCCCTTTTAAACGTTAATCACATTAGTGTATCGGGTTATATATAACTTATTAAATGCTTAATTGCGTTTGCCAAAAAAAGAGTCCAAAGTGCTGAATCTTCAATGAAATATGCATGGGATGCAATTGAATGTCAGTAGCTGAACTCCATGGCTCAGAGGTGAGCTCAGAGATGCTCGTTTGTTCTAGGTTAAAGGAGAAAGTTCTTTCCTGAACTTATTTCATGATAAATCTCATCCATAATATATGCTCTTCAACATCTCTGACTCCTCAAGTCGGGCCCATTGTGATGGAAATGTGAGTGTGAGGGTTTGTCAGACTGAAATGTGCTGGCCTAGATTTCTTGTGGTTTCCTTACTGCAGCAGTGAGACATATCTCAAGCCCCAGGTGGTCTCATGTTCACAAGACATGGCACCTGTATGTGTTTGTAGATGTGCATCTATTTAATTATACTGCCATAACACAGACACACACACACACACACACACACACACACACACACACACACACACACACCTCAGATGAATATCAAAATTGCTTCGGTGTTGAAGGACCTGTCCTTATTTCCAATGTCTTTCTCTACTCCCCAGATAAATGGCATTGCTCTGGATAACAAATCTGTGACAGAGTGTGAGGCTCTGTTGAGGAGCTGTAGGGACTCTCTTAGCCTCTCTCTCATGAAGGTGGGCCACTCTCTCTTTTTGAGCTCCTTTTCTACTTCACCTATGCTAACAATCAAGACCTTCTTTCTACTTTTTTATGTCCTACATAGCAGTTTTACATCTTCAGTTGTGTGGTTTGTGAGAACTGGATTATCTGATGCATTGCCAATTACTTTGCCAGTGTTATCACAACATTGCTTCATCTGTCCTCCCCACAGTTCTTCCCTCACAGTACGTCAGGCCAGAACATCTTTGAGAGTCTGCGTGAGTCTTCAGAGAAGTCCAATGGGCGCATTCACCTGTCTGAGATTCACTCCCGGAACAGCCGCAACCTGAAACACAACAGCTCAACACAGACTGACATATTCTGCCCTGATGTTGGAACCACCAGCACAAGTAGCATCTCTGGGGAGAGGAGGAAGGTCAGAGGAGAATCTGATGAGGTGTACAGCGACATCAGCAAGCCGTTCTCCACAGGGTCCCTCCATGCTACTAGCCTTCGGCCGGCCTCTGACTTGGGCACTGGCCGCTATGGCCCCAGTGCTTTCCAAGAGTGCTGTCCATACACAAAGGCGCCTTCCTCCTTGCCCTTTGACCCTGTCTCTGCCTCAGACTGCATCACAATGGAGACAACCCTGGAGAAGAAGCACAGTGGAGGCACATGGCCCAAGATGATGGTGGGAGGTATGTCTGTTGCACCAGATAACACCAGTCCAGTCACAGCAGCAGCCCAGCTCTCCATCTACAAATCGCCCAAGCAGAGGAAGTCCATCTTCGACCCAGACACTTTCAAACGCCCCGAAACACCTTCCTCTAAGATGGAGTACATGGCAGCCAATCAGATTGCAGCAGTGGCCGCTGCTGCAACTTCCCACTCCCCGCAGCCTTCGAAGACAGAGTCCCTCTCCTCCTCATCCACCCCTACCCCAACCCCTCCAACCCCACCCACTCGCAGTGACTCCTTCAAGTTCAAACACAAACATCAAAGCAGCTCTGCCTCTGACTGCACGATCACCTCAGACGGCAAGGGAGAGGCTGCCATCTCCATGGCGGCGGGAGAGAGAAGCGAGCGAGAAAGAGACAGGAATGGAAACCACTATTTCCTGGACGGCAAGGTCCTGACCTCGAGGAAGTCATGCGATGAGGACATCGGCCGAACCAGAGGGGAGGAGCCAGAGGTGAAGAGGCCGCGCCCCAAATCTGCCCCCGCTCTTCGACGTAGGATGACCCCCCAGACCATCACTCTTCCCTCCTTCCAAGTAAGTCCATTTAAGGCTTAAAAATTGGATCTAGAGTCTTTATGTGGTGCATTTGATTCAGAAACTTTCCTTTGCATGATCCCTGCACCAATTCAAGGCGAGGTTTGTTTAGAAGCTTCTCTAATAAAGAGATGAGAACATGATGCATTTGAGAAGTGTTTGAATCTAAAATGACCAACATTTCAAATTATCCCAGTGGGCCAAAGCATCCATTTTGTAATATAATTTACAGCCCCATCACAGTTATGCCTCTGGGACTTGCCTCTTAGCCAGCGAGTCAGAGTGATTGATGCTTCTGTACTAGTACAGCTACCCAACCCAGGAGCTGAGTCAGTGCCCATGGCTCAGACAGCCATTCCTGGGTGGCTACCTCTTCAGGCCCTGAAGAACACAGGAGAACATAGTGGGGATGAATGTTCATTTTACTGTTATGGGATGTTCGTGCTGTCATTTTTCTCCTATGGTACTTCTCTCTAGCGAAGGGTAGAGGATTTCTCCCAAGACATAATGGAGTTTTGTTACCCTGCAGGGAAAATGGTAACCGCTTATTTCTGTCATCAATCACAGAGCTACTCTAACGATGAGCATTCACCAGAGCCCAGGGACATGCTGCGTTCCTCCCCCAGCCGCTCCCATAGGCACAGCGTCGGCTTTGTCCCCACAGTCTACAATGGCACACTACCTCCTAGTAAGTTTCTCAAACGTTTACATAAATACTCTTACATGCTCTCACTATAATCATAGTGTGCCCCACCCCACCTAACATGGTGGCGTGTCTGTCCTCTGTCAGATTCAGTCCACCGGGGTCTGGCTCCTTGCCCCGCTGTGACAGCCGTGATGAGGAATCCGGTGTACACCGTGCGCAGTCACCGCGTTCATACCAGCAACTGTCCATCTGTTGCCTCCCAGATATGTCACCAGCACACCCACACCAGGTTACCTCCTTCTCACACTCACCGTTTCCTTGACACCTGTTGTTTTTAAATGGCGGTTTACATCTTTCATTGTCGGTTCAGTGTTTCTGATGGGGCCTGTTATGATTACTAATATTTCTTAGTTTCCTAAAGTCTAAATCACATAACTAAAATTGGGTTAGGGTGGAAAATAATTTTCCACTGTTGCTACAGTTGTGATTTAGCTCAGCCCATCAATTTAATTAACTCTGAACTGTAAAATACCTTGCATGTTCAAATAATTGTATAAGCATTGTATGCATAGTTACGTATATGCATCCTAAGGCATTTTTGTTTGTTTGTGTAGCCCACAACACCAGGGCCGTCTGAGCCTGGACCTGAGCCAGCAGAAGCGCACAAGTGACTACTCTGAATCCTCATCGTCACGCAGCAGCAGAGCTTCACACGGTACAAACTCACTGCCCTCCAGCGCACGACTCGGTCAGTCTGACACTCATGCACGCACACACACACATAAAGGTCACAGGCTCGGTGCCCTTTCTCTTTTAGGGTATTATGTCACAACATTCATTCCTGTATTATCTCATCCCTCTACCAGGTTCTTCCAATAATGTCCAGTACCGCACAGAGAGGATCAAAATCCCTTCCACTCCCCGCTACCCCCGCTCCATGCTGGGGTCAGACAGAGGTAATGCACTCACTAGTAAAAACACAACACTTCACACTCATCACGTAAGTATTAAAACACTTAAAAGCCCCTTAGATCATAATGCACATCATCAGCTATTAGGTCTAGCCATATTTTCTTTATTTTACTTCAGGCCTGATTTAACGTTGTCAGTCTCGCTGAGTTTTAAGATCCATGTCTTATACATTTTTAAATTGAGATTTTACAGCACCGACAGAAACAAACTTTGAATGTCATCCTCAGATGTGGAATTGTCAACACCTGAATTGACCTGAACTGCTGTAAGCAGTTTGTCTCTTTAGCCTTTGGTTAGCCCCAAGTTATGACATTTGTTTCTTAATGTACATTCTGAGTGGTCAGATAGTGTTCAGAGAAATAATGTTTCCAGGTGTAAATAGTCTCCATGCAGTTCAGGATCTGATTACCTAAACCTCCTCCTCAGATGGTTTTTAAACCATTTTTTGCACTGCTGTGAAAACAATGTGTTCCAAGCTTCTTTCATTAAACTTTGCTTCGATATACAGATATAGAAACCAAAAGCTACTAACTGCTGGATTTCAATGTGTATTCCAGATGTGTATCTTCATGTGAGATCTACCTTTCTGCTCCTCCTCCCCTAAATCCAGGCTCCCTCTCACACTCTGAGTGTAGCAGTCCCAGTCTCATCACACCTCCGCATTCGCCACTCAATCTGGAGACTTCCTCGTTTGCCAGCAGCCAATCACAAGGCTCCATTTCCACTTTACCTCGGATCTCAGTCAGCCCTTTGCCAATAGGGGAGCGCAGGAAAGACAGGTATGACAAAAATGAGCATTCACAGATAAATTAACTTCCCAGTCGACCGCTGCTGACTGAAAAATGTACATTGGCAAATTGAAAGTTGCCTATCACAGACGACCTGTACGGAGTATTTATCAGTTGGTTGTTGTAAGTGTCTAGTTGCAGCCGTTGTTTTAGGACAGGAATACTGAGAAAATGACTCTGCGAATGGTGTAGATGTTGGGTGGCTCGGTGGTGTTTTAAACCCCCAACGTTGTGTGTGTGTGTGTGTGTGTGTGTGTGTGTGTGTGTGTGTGTGTGTGTGTGTGTGTGTGTGTGCAGGCATGTGTGTGAACATTGGTGGTTCACATGCACAAGTGGCAACATGACACATGAACTTTGTGTGGGTGTGTGTGTGGGTGGGTGTGTGTGTGTTTCTGTGTGTGCGTGCATGCATGTGTGTGCGAACATTGGTGGTTCACACGCACAAATGGCAAATTGCAGTCATGGTGCAGTGTCCCTTGCAAATGGAAGCTTTGCACCTGTGAATGGGTACACAAGCACAGGAAAGTTGTAGGAGTGTGTGTATGGAGATGTCTTTCATCTCCTGGATGAAAATTATGCTCTTTCCCATTCATTTCCTATGGCGGTCATTTTTGACCGTAAACAAAAGAAGTGTGACTAAGTTGAATAAATCACTCAAAATTCAAAGAAAGTAGTCACAATGAATGTTATGTGTTCAAATGCCTTTTGTGAAGGATATCATAATGTCTTGAGGCAATCTGATGAAAAATGCCATATTTACGGTACAGGGAATGTGTAAATCGGTCATTTTTGACCGGAACAGTGTTTGAAGGTTAAAACACCAAACACCTGTTGGGTGAATAATGGAGAGTATGATTATAAGGATCACTTCAAAAGCGAGTATGATTTATCCTATGTCTGGCCTTAGGGATCCTCTTAGGCTATATCCAAAGGCGTCGCCAGGCAACCGGTCTATCCTGGTCAGAACTTTGCAATCTCTTATTGAAATCCTATTAAAACTCTTAATGATTCTATGGAAGCTTATTGTTGTTTCCAAAAAAGAAGCAGTGATGTGCTGCTGTGTTAGAATTCGATTTTCTTTTTTCCACCCTTTCTGTCCCATTTTGTATTGCCGACACCTGATATTTGTCCTCCATTCTGCTCTTTATCTTCTTCCCGCCTCTCTGCAACCTTTCTGCCTCCAGATCTCTTTACCGTAACCGATCTTTTCTAAGGATTCCTCTGGCTGCAAGGCCGAGGTTCTCCTCTCTCAGGAGCCTCAGGTTCGTTCTTCCTCAAAGTGCTACAAACAAGGGAATGCCCCCACCCTTCCCCCAAGCTCACGTCGTTCACATGCTCCAGTGTAGTTGGGTAGATAATGTAGAGTAGCAGAACAGTCTCGTGCAGTATACATGCACTATATGGAATGCAAAAGGAGGAGGAATTGGGATGTTTTTCACCCTCCACAAGAGCGCGGTTTAATTTTCAGATTGATAATACTTTGCATGCCACAATATCACTGCCTTAGGAAACCAAAAAAAAATAGACCTGATTAGCTACACTTGCTGAACTTCAAAGGTTCAGTGTTCTGTTTATATGTCTGCACTTGTCTCTCTCCATATCGGAAAACCCACTTGAGTCTCAGATATTGCATGCCCTGTCCATGCCCCATGATGACGACATGGTCAACATGCATGTTTGTGTTTTGGCCTTAAGCCAAGTCACCTTTCAGTTCACAGTATGTATGTTATGCAATGGTATTATTATTCAGCCTCAAGCTTCTGGGTCATGGTCTTGTTTGTACACCACCGCTCTGTTTACCTCTGTCCCTGGCTGCAAATCCATTCCTCTTATCTGCTTTCATGGAATTGTATGCCATGTCCAATGCCAACTTGTTATGAAGACGCACAGTTCATGCAAATCTCCTCCATGTGAAGGGATTTCACTTGCCTGTGCTTTTATGATGTTGCACACAGTGTCTCTGTACTCTAAACCTGTCCAGGTTCTTCTGTAAGTCAGGTGTCAAGTGGCACTGGAGAGATCAATTTACAGGCCTGGAGGGAAATGTAAGCTCAGGCTCAAACATTCTTTAAACACAAATCAGTATTTCTATTGATAGTGTTTATAATTTGGACCAGATATGATTTTGTAGAGCAAAAGCCTAGGTAGCAAGCAACTCTCCAGAGCTGTAAATAAGTTGGTCAATCCAACTGTGACGTCACCTAACCCCTTTCAACTTGCACCTGCGTGGTACACTGTAACTGATTTTCTGGGATGCTATTCATTTATACACAAACCTCTTTCCCACCAGGCCATACTTGGAGGAACCCCGCAATGTAATTGTGCACAAAGGCGCGGAGCCTCTGGGCATCTCCATCGTCGGGGGGGAGAACGGAGGGATCTTTGTTTCTAAAGTTACTGGAGGTAGCATCGCCCACCAGGCAGGATTGGAGTATGGAGACCAATTACTGGAGGTATAACCAACCTACTGTATGTCGGAGAGGTTGCGGCATCAAGCAGCATCAATAAAGAATGCGTTGTCAGATGCCTGTCAAGGAGCCGAACAATACAGGAGTCGTCTAATACTAATCTGATACTACTAACATGTGTTTGCTTCAAAGGCTCAGTCATTTTGTTGCCTACCATACCTTTATTCTGTATGGCTTCACATCCCGGTAGATTGTATGTATTAGTGTTGTCACAGTTGCCAATATTTTAATACTTGCCGAAATGCAGTTGCAGAATCCTGAAACTCTGTTGCAATGCCACATCAAGAGGGCACATACTGTGTATGTGGATGCTACACATTCAGAGTAGTTACAAGGAAAAAGAAAGCAAATGTTTTTGAAGAAAACGAAAGTATGTGAATATGTCCTACCAAAACCTTGTAGAGACTTACAACAAAAATCATAAATAATCCCAACTAGGCATGATTGCTTCTGAATTGCAAGTCGGACTACAGATGTTGCAAGGCAAATAATGGCTGCCTGGTCTCTTTACAGAACATGCATGTATGCACTCTAAGACTTTAGAAATGGGTGTAAAACTAATGCCTTGCCAGTTCTCATGGGTATCTTCTTCACCAAGTACTACTAATGACTTAAAACCCTTAATAGACTGGGCACATACCGTGTTAATATCTCTATGTTCTTGGAGTAAATCCACCACTCCTAAAACTCACACTGTTCTTCCTTCATTAGTATAACGGCATCAACCTGCGGAACGCTACGGAGCAGCAAGCTCGACTCATCATCGGCCAGCAGTGTGACACCATCACCATTATGGCCCAATACAACCCACACATGTACCAGCTGGGCATCCACTCCCGCTCCAGGTAACATGATGTTTCTTGTAGAAATGTCTGTAAATGTTCAGTGTGGCGTTAGCCCCAGGTTTGCTGCTTAGCTGATTCCTAAATCAGTTCAGTTTCAGTTTAAGAATGACATTTTTATATTGTTTTATATGGCCAGGTGTTCTTCAAATGCATTTATAGTTTGTTTGTTTGCTTAGCAGAGAGGGCAGATGCCACATTTTCATTGCATTCACACTTTCTTAGCTGAATGAACAATCTCTGAAACAGCAGTCGTTCATCTGCGTGCCTAGTATAATTACAGACATTTTACTTTATTTATTAGACATTTTACAACGTAAAGATAAAGTTGCTCTCTGGCGGACAAAGGATGTAATGGAGACGCTGTTTTTAATTCACCTTTCTCTTTTTTTTCTACCGGTGCAGCTCCCGCTTGGAGCCAGTCAGTACTCACTCGACTCCCCAGAGGAGCGGAGCTGCCACCCCCGACAATCACTCCACCATTGATACACTCAGCGAACAGGACGAGGGCACACTCACTCCTTCCTCCAAACAGACCACACCCACTACCAGTCCCAACAATTTCATCAGGTAAACCTCAACACAAACATTAATAAAGGGAAAAAACAACCCCACCATAATAATAAGCTGGGTGTGAGAGAAATGCTTGCTCCATGCTACACCATTAGACTCCTCAATTCTCTAACTGACCACTTGTTGTCCTGTAGAATGCCGTCTGAGGGCAGCAAGAAGGTGGATGAGCCGAGGCTTGTGACGGTGCGCAGGCCTGGGGTGGAGGTGGGAGTGACACTCTGCGGAGGGAACCTACGGGGCGTTTACATAGAGAGCCTGGATGAGGACAGTCCTGCCAGATGCCCTGATGGGCTGCTTCCTGGGGACATCATTCTGGAGGTGTGGACTCTTGTTTTTTCACACATGCATTAGAAATGCACAAACACCTGAGCAACTGACCAATATACTGTGCAAAAAAGTTATGTGGCTTTTTGATTGTCATATTAAGATATACTTGAGTACATAAAGTATTTTTATTCAGTCAGATATAACTGGAGAGAGATCTTTTTAAGTGGGAGTTTTAATACATTTCACAAATGGAAAAAGATTTGGATTTTTGTAAGACAGTAAAGACTTGTAGGTGTAATATCAGTTTGAAGTGATCTCAAAGCTAAACTCTTTATAATAAGATGTTCAAAGCTTTGTGTGCTTTTGTAACTTTAGACTGAAGTGCTGCCAGAAGACGCTGGTATTATTATTTTCCTGCCCGTCATTGTTCCTCATTGATCTTCTCCTCGTCTGCGTCCTCTCTCACTTCACGTTGGCGATCCATTCGGAGCACCGCAAACTCCTAACAGACAATTCGTGGCATGCTCCCACTTAGCTCTCTGCCACAAAGGGCCTGCTGTCTGCATTGCCATGCAGCTTTGTCATCAGGCCGCACAGCATCAGTCTGTTCACCAATCTCCCATCTTGTTTGTTTTCTTCCCCCCATACATGACACAAATCAATACTGCGACAATTTAATACAGCTGAAAGCTTGGAGGAAATGTAGCTGTTTAGTAGTGGACCAAATTTCTCTGCTGCTCCTGAGTTTGTCTTTGTTTTTCATGATGTGTAGTGAAGTTCTCATTCTAATTACCTCTTGTCTTTCAGTACAACTCGGTGAATATGAAGAATAAGACGGCAGAAGAGGTGTACGTCGAGATGCTGAAGCCTGCAGAGACAGTCACATTCAAGGTGCAGCATCGGCCAGATGACTTCAGCACACTCAAAGATGTTCCAGGAGATGGCTTTTATATTAGGTACATGCATATATACACATTGCACATGCACACAGATCATTGTTGGGCATTTATGAGTAACAGCACTGTAAAAGGACCACACTAATTTTTCCCCAAGCAGCCTCATCTCTGTCCATGCTGCTATATATAGAACCACCACTGGAGCGACCCTTGGACAAGCTGGAATCTTTCTCATCTAACCAATTATGTCCCAGATCCACAGTGTGACTGCATTCTGCTAATCAACCCATATATCTAAATCTCTCTACTCACTACGCACCAGATCCAACACCTCATCCATTTTAGTGCTCAGTGTTTTCCAGGCCATTAGAAATACACTGTATATGAGTGGAAAATGAAGGTGGTCACGTTTTATTGTTGTGAGCCTGTTGGCGAGTGTTGCCACAGCTGCCACAGTCACTTGTCATATAGGCAAGTGGGCTTGTGATGTCATCCGCAGTAAATACACTCAGCCTGCCTGGCAGTCACAGATATGCTGCTCTGGAATGACTCAAGAGGCTCCAGCAAGAAGGCAAGCAAGGCCTATACTGTCAATTGATAAACATTCTCTACACTTTTCTTACCCTCCTTCTATCTCTATTCCTAATCATGTTCTCTTCACACCTTTCTTGTCTAATACCTCAACTGCTCTCTCACTTCATTAACTTTATGCTCCTCTGCTCCCTCGTTCTGCCGTACTCTTCACAACTCCCCATCTATCTTTGTCTCTCCCTCTTACCAGAGCACTTTACGACCGGGTGGGGGAGGCTGAGGGGGACCTCAGTTTTAAGAAGGATGACATCCTGTACGTGGATGAGTCTTTACCAAAGGGCAGCTTCGGGACGTGGATGGCCTGGCAGCTAGATGAGAATGCACAGCAGATCCAGAGGGGGCAGATCCCCAGCAAGTACATGTGGGTGGAGAATGCAATGCCAGTTTACACACACATACATTGTTTGAGCTAGAGGACAGTTTGGAACAGCTGTGACAACAATCTGTGCCACACTGCTTCAATGGAGAAATCATAATGTCACTTCTCTGCCTTATGTGTTGGACTGTCCTTTTGCACTTACTGCAAGATCACGTTGTCCTCTTATCGTGTGTCTCTGCAGACCTGCATTGATATTGCTAAACAATCAATAAAGATTTATTATTTTTTCCAACCAACCTTGACTGTCAGAACGTCATGCCTAACCTAAACATTTGCTCTAACCTTAGTGCATTGTCTCCTGCCATCTGTAAGACAATCAAGTACTACTTCTTATACACTGATGCACATGGTGTGTGTGTGTGTGTTTTAGGATGGACCAAGAGTTTTACCGCAGACACAGTGTGACAGAAATGAAGGAAGACTCCAGTAAGACTCTTTCTGCAGCGGCCCGCAGATCCTTCTTCAGGAGAAAACAGAAACACAAACGCAGCAGCTCCAAAGACAGCAAAGAGATGGTGGCTCTGGATGCCATCAGCACAGACTCCATCCCCTTCCTTGATGGTGAGAAGAAACATTTAGATGTTTTGGATAAAAATAGCAGGAAGCATCAAAATGGCACCGTGCAATTTTGCCGAAAAGGATATTTGATTGATATTGATTGCGTGTTCTTTGTGTCAGACTGTGTGAGCCTGGCATACCAGCGGGTCCAGAAGGTGGAGTGCACCTCTCCCCGACCGGTACTCATCCTTGGGCCGCTCACTGACGCCGTCAAGGAGATGCTGGTCAAAGAGTCTCCTGGGAAGTTCTGCAGATGTTTACTGGGTGAGTTCACCTGATCCAGATGGTTGGCAGTCCTACAAAGTATGGGCATAAATTGTGCATCTACATTCTTAACAACGGTTGGATATTTTTGCATCTTAAATAAGACTTTAGGGTTCTTCTTTTTCCATTTCTTTCTTTACTCTTTCCCTCTTTCTGTCACGTCTGCAGAGGTGATGAAGGCATCCCAGCAAGCCATCGAGCGGGGCGTCAAAGACTGCCTCTTCATCGACTACAAGCGCAGGAGTGGCCATTTTGACGTGACCACTGTTGCTTCTATAAAGGAAATAACAGATAAGGTATTAGCCAGTGCTTTTCTTTCTCATCAGATTTTATCAGGAAAGATAAAGTGGCTTCAATTTGTCTTTAAATCTCTGCTCAAGATAAGCTATCACTATTGCAGCACTTTCTTAGATATTGATGAATGAAAAGCAAGATTACTACTCGTAACAGCAAGTGGCAATTGTCAAGCCTTTTGAAACACTGTTGAATTAGTTTGCTCTGTTTCTTTTTTTTTTTTTTTTTTTTGGATACAGGGCTGTCACTGTTTGCTCGACATTGCCCCGCACGCCATTGAAAGGCTCCACAGCGTTCACATTTATCCAATTGTTGTCTTCGTCCGCTACAAAAATGCAAAGCAGATCAAGTAAGTAGCATTTCTTTGAACCACATACACTGTCCTGGTACAGGTGTGTGTGTGTGTGTGTGTGTGTGTGTGTGTGTGTGTGTGTGTGTGTGTTTTAAGCCTTCACACGCTACATCCTACCATGAACTCTTTGGCGGGTCTGTCAAAGCACCCCACCACAAACTCTTGCATAATCCCAAACAGCTGGTGAAACATGCCTGTTTTTTTTTGTTCTTTCTTTTTCAAAATAAAGCCGCTCATTGAAAGTGCTGTATCCCCTCTTTACTTTGTATTTGCTGTATGTAATAACTATTTTTATCAGGATTTATCAGACATTGTTGTCACATATTTAAATAAGTACTTCTGATAAACAAAAGACATAGTTTGCCTAATTTGTGACTGATTTTCAGAAAAGATTTCTCTCCCAAGACCCTCACTGGCAAAATAAGTAACAGGTGAATTCTAAATTTGAGCATACACTTTTATCAGTATTGGATGCTCTGAATAATGGAAAGCTTAATTAGACACAATCAAAATATAGGGAAGATAAGTGGTCACTGGTGTTGGATTCATACCTCATATGTTTTGACTTTTTTTTTGTCACAGGGAGCAGAAAGATCCGGTTTATCTGCGGGATAAAGTCTCTCAAAAACATTCCAAGGAGCAATTTGAAAGTGCACAGAAGATAGAGCAAGAGTACAGCAAATTCTTCACAGGTTTGTATGCAATCGAAACATCTAAAAACAACAACATAGACTACAGATAATATGCCCACTATGTGTCAGTCAGTACTTTCTTTGCACTGTAATAAACGTTCCCTCTATTTTCAGGTATTGTCCAAGGCGGCACCCTGCCTTACATTTGCACTCAGATCATGACTATAGTTGATCAAGAACAAAGTAAAGTCCTGTGGACTCCACTCGGCTGCCCCTAGAGGAGACCAGCTGCCACTACAGCAAGCTGCAGCTTTCATCTCCATTCCCCAAACACTAATTAACCCTTTCACACTATACCAGTAGGTACACTACAATGAGCTAGTTATGTAAATTATTGATATTTTTTTATTGTGTCTTTGTCTTGATTTATAATCAGGGCCTCCTTTATTTCTGATGTGCTCCGGAGCAGGTTAGTAGCACTGGATCTCAACGTTAAAAGTTCAGTCAGTCTTCCCTAAGGGTTTCTGGTGGTGTATTTGTAATGCTGCATTGTAAGCGTCCGATTACAGTCAAAAGATGAGTCTGACTTGGTGTTCAATATTTGCTTGAATGTGTATGTCCCCCCCCCCCCCCTCCCACATTGTGTACACAAACCTCAACACTAATGAAGTTCAGCCACCCCCTGACCCTCCCATGTACCAAATGACGTGTGGTTTCCCTACAGTTATGCACCCATTTGACGACGACTGACAACTAATTGTGTTTGTGTTTGTGCGTGAGTGTGCGAGAGAGCGCGAAAACATTGACGCTGTTGTTCACAATTGTAATGACAATTTCAGTTGAATCATGGCTGTTTGCTAGCATGAATACGATGCTATAGAAATGGAATGCCAGGATCAGGTATCACATTCCTTGTGGTGTTTATCACAAAAGTGCAAAAGCATCACACCTCTTGAAGTATGTAGCTGTGGTCCTACTGAACCTGACTGCCAGCAGTGACGGCCACGAAAACTCAAAACGCATCGATGTTTGCTCTATGCATTGTGTTTCGATAGTAGCTGGGTGTGTGGACCGTTTATGGAAGTGCCTTTGGAGAAGATGCCTGATCTGAAACCAGCCTCTGGTCACGTAGCCAGAACATTAAGAGGATTTTTGAAAGTTTCTCTTTCAAGATCCAATGCATCATTTCACCCTTCACGGAATAGATGATTTAGAGGCTGATTTGAGACCAGTACAGTGTAGAGCGCATGACAATGGTGAGGTTTTGAGGGTAGGCCAAAGTGGCGGCCAACGGGTTAACTCGTCAGAATGCACTCCAGGGCTAGACAGACCACTGTGTAACTATCATTCTATCTCTTTAACGTATATTTAACAACAATATAGAGTATAACATATACAGTATGCAGATACATCTAAACATAAATAAAAATAAATAAACATATATAAATATATATTACATGTATTTTCACTAGGTCATAGGCCTAGGAATGTCTGGCGATCAAGTCATGTCTTAGCAGGTATTAGCATGTTTTTTTTAAAGAATTTATTTTTGTTTTCATGTGGTTGGTTGTCAGTCACTTATCGATGTACTCATTAAAAGAGACACTATGAAGCAAAATTTGCAGGGTAAAATCATAAAGGATTTTCCTCTGATCTGTTTTAAATGTAAGTGAATTTTCATTGTTATTTAATTGTATTTTTTATTCAGGAGGCAAGAAATATTGAGAAAAATATTCTGCCCTTCCTCGAAACCATATCCTGTATTTTATTGTGCCAAAATCCACTAAGGCAACTTTATCCTTTTATTTCTGTTTTGCACTTGTTTATCTGTTAACCTTAAACATGTAACTGTTCCTAGGTTTGCAGTAGACTACGAATAGGTACCATAATTTCTACTGTAACTAATTCACGTTTTTATCTATCACATCAGTTCCTAACATTTCATTGATGGCCTTTTTTTCTTAATTAGGAAAAAAGGATCACTTCTTATTTGAATTATTAAAAGGGATCTATTCTTGCACAGTTTTTCAAAGAAAAATTGGTCCACAAGTTTGACTAAATGAGTAAGCAGAAGCAAACTGTAATGTTACTATTTTTCTGAGTAGATAGCATATGTTAGAGAGAAGGCGGGATACAACGTGAAATGGTTGTATTTTTAGAAAGAGTCTAGATGCCAGGTACTGATTGAACTTTTCTTTTATTAAAAAGAATGTGATTTGTATGTTGAGACATTAACATGAGAATAAAACTCATTTTCTGTATCACAATATGTACTCAGTCTGTGAGTTTTTGCTAGTCGTAATACTGAAACAAATTTAATGATTAAATTCAGTTTTCTCCTCTCACACCCTGTTTGGTAACCACTCTGTCTTGGATTGTTCATACAATGTTGTTTCCCGACATCTTCTGTGTAATTCAGATTAATTTACAGTGCAATATTGTCGTAATATTCAGCACATATAAAATACTTAATGATTCCTACTGGTATTTAAATGAAGGTACTGCAAAACAAGGGAGTAACAATTATATTTTAGAGGAAAGGAGAAAATTGTATTTTGTGGCCTTTGTGGTAAGTACTGTACTAAGGTTTACTAAAAAAAAATTTAAAGTTAGATAATTCTCAACATGCTGCTCTGTCTCCTTTTTATCTAGGCTATGTTTTAAAGAAAAGGATGGAAGCAGAGCCAATGTTCTGTAAATGTCTCGCTGAAATGTGACAGTGTCCTTCAGAGATATATGCAGATGACAGTGAATCCATTTAGCTTAAAGCAGCAGCGAATGAAAAAGTGGCAGAAGAAACTGCCATCATTTTCTGAGTTGAGATAAGGCAGCAAGACAATATCTGCCAGGATGTCAGAGAGCAATAAAGATGAGGCCTTGCTTCAGCTTTAAAGAAGCAGCTGCACTCTTGGGTTTATATACACTCTTAAAGACACTGGCTTTATTTGTGCTTCAGCAGCACTACAATCATACATCATGTTGCACTTTAATGGTGACAGGTCAATGTCTGCTGTCTTCACACTAGAACATTGAGTCCAACATGCCCAAAAAGGATTTTGGTAATTATCTTGGAAATATAATGCAGGCATACTGTATGTATGAGTCACTTCAGTGACTTTATTTAATCTTATTGAGATCAAAAGTTCTTAAGCTGGTTTACAGTAGAGCCTCGATGTCTGCAGTACAGAGATGGGTGATCTTCTGAGAGACGCTCTGGAGTGATTGTACTAAATATTTATGATGAATAATGTTACTTAAAGCAATAATTTTAATCAATTTTCAAAAATCATGTTTTTGCAGAAAAACTTATCAAATATAAAGATTTTCTTAAAAGAGTGAACAATATGGCAGATTTAGGGTGAATCGTTCCTGCTCAGAAAGGGCATGTTAGTCATGTAGTTAAACATAAGCTGTAAGAAGGAGTAAGTGTCTTGATAAATGTGTTTTTATTTTTTACACTGAGCAAATAACTTTTTTACTCCAAACCTGAAGTCTAGAAGTCTGATGAGTGAGAGTTGTTTTCCATGCAGTTGGACAGCCTGTAGCTACACCACATCTTGCTGGTTGACTGGGCACCTTTAGCTTGAGGTTGTTGCCCCCGAGTGCTGCATCCGGGGTCACATGGTCTTCTAGCCAATGATGTCACAGCGGATGACTACCCTTCAGCTGCCTGTCAGGTTCATTGGGGCAAGAGAGCACCCAGTGCCTAGCAAAACATCCACCGATGCCTCAAACTGCCTGCAACTCAGGTCTCGTAATGTAGTTGCACATTGGTGAAAAAGCCAATTTGATCTTACCTAATGCTCTCCAGAGAATGTCACTCAAGGTTTTGGTCACTAATTCCTTCACACTGATAGACTTTAGGTGCAGGTCTGCTATGTCATGCTCCAATTGTTAATGTCGTCCAAGTCTCCTCTTGCCTGTTTTAGAAAAGGGTAGGGTCTCCAGCCCTCCTGCTGAGGTGTCTGTTTCAAGACAGCTGCTGACAGCTCAACTGAACTTGAGAAGTCTCACGTATGACAGCGAAGGATCTTTGTAGTCCACACTGACAAGCGGTGGCCTTGAGATGAATTTGTCCGGTTCGGCCTTCTGCTGGTTCTTAAGCACGTTAACTCTAGCATCTCCAAATGTCCTGCGGGATTACCACCTGACTGATCTTGTATTAATCTCCTCATCTGTCAGCACTGAGACCCTCTGGTTAAAGTTCTGCTCACCCACAGGAACCACCCGCCCAACAGCTGGCCTTTCATGGGGGGGATGGTCAATTTAAGTCCCTTCTTCTGTGGCTGGCAATAAATGCCAACAAGATTTATAATGACACATAACGTAAGAAACGTGCTGCTGATGCTCTCACTTTCTGTGACCTCTTTGGGGGCGTATTGTTGCTTTGGAATTTGGATCTCAATTGAGTATGTTTGGAGTTTTTTTCTTTGAGAATATGCATCATGAATTATATGCAGATATATATTTGTCAATTCTGTGTGAATCAACAACATAAATAAATGCAAATGCTCTCAAGAGAAGGCCTTTTGGACGTACGTGTGATTTACACCTCACCTGTTTCTTGAAAATAATACTGTACGTCTTTTTAATAAAGATGAGCATTAATGAAACATTCATCATCATGAGGCATTGGAAATCTCAGCTGTAATATATCCTGACTAGTATCACCTTGGTTCAAGCAGGAATGTACTATTTTATTTTTTTAATTGTTTTTATGAAAACATTGTAGTGTTGTGGCCGGGTTAGCTCAGTTGGTAGAGCAGGTGCACACACACACACACACACACATATACACACATATACATATATATATATACACACACACACATATATATATACTCCTCGACGCAGCGGTCACGGGTTCGACTCCCTTTGCTGCATGTCATTCCCTTCTCTCTCTCCCCTTTCATGTCTTCATTTGTCCGGTGGAAATAAAGGCCTAAAAATGCCCCCAAAAATAATATTTAAAAAAAAAACGTTGCAGTCTTTGTAAGAAAATAAAAATGGTGGTGGTTTCTCCTATTAGGCTGCTGTAGAGCAGCATCATTTGCCTTTGATGTGACAGTTCACCATTTTACCAGCAGGAGGACAAGTTCATAGCTGCTCTTCAAGGTCCATCCTGATAGTTATCTGGCTGCCGACCACTGCTGATCAGATGCTGTTCAGAGGTACCACAAGGCATAAATCAAGCTTTACAATGTAAGTATATAGCAATAGAGTTGTATGTTAAATGTTTGCTTCAGGGACATTCTGAAGCAAATAAATGATGTAGAGGAAATTACGGAAAAAAGATCATTTAAAGACATTGCATCCGAGTTTGGTCTTTAGCTCCCCCCTCCCCCCCAGGTTGAAGGATTCTGTTACAGCAGCTATTCCTGTAGAAGCAATAATATTTCCCAGAAAATAAATTACTATCACAGAACATATATCACATGTCTTCGCCACACCTTACTCAGGCATGTTTACTTTTCAAATAAACTGTGCTTGAGATCAAGTGTCAACACTTCATTGGGCATTTATATAGTAACTCAGAATGAAATTTGTTATTACAGTATGTTGCCTATACTTTAAATCATACAGAGTGCAGAAAGGATCGCTTAATTGAAAGCATTCAGAAGGACTTTGGGGGTACAGATTAATGGGGGTTTCATGCAAAACACCTCGAAGAAGTCTGGAGCCTTGTGGCACAGGTGGCTGTGTGCACCTGCCTGTTCTGGTGCTGAGGGGTCAGTGGTTATTAGGGGCCACAAGCCAACTGTTTCCCCATATCTTTTGGTCTGGCTGGCTACTTGAGGGGCACCCGTATGCAACCATAAACTACTGCTAGTCACGCCTCGCCGTCATCACCAATCCCCACCTGTTTTTGACCTAATATGTGAGCTAAAAGTGTAAGCATATTACAGTAATTGACCGGGAGGACATTCATAACACTCCCTGTGTGTGTGTGTGTGTGTGTGTGTGTGTGTGTGTGTGTGTGTGTGTGTGTGTGTGTGTGTGTGTGTGTGTGTGTGTGTGTGTGTGTGTAATGCCTTTTATTAATTGCATTTCACAAAATTAAAACAGGGACGTCTACCATCCATTGATGACAAGCCACAGACTCAGTTATTGAAAAAAAAAGAGCACTATCCTTAATGAAAAGTCAGTACAATAATATCCCTACAGCAACTGACAGTGTCGTTGTCAATGATAAGTTATAACCTCACTTTATTGTCGTTTTATATCCACTGTCATCACTACAATTACTATGGGGACTCGTCGTTTCCTGTGATGTTTAGGCTATATAGTCAGTCAGCTATAATCCTTAAATTTATCACTGATCGATATAGCTTGCTTTTCAAAGCCTCCTCGTTGTTGCGACGTGCGTCATTGCCGCGCACCAAAGACGCAAAGACGCAATTGTAGCCTACCTCTTTTATGCACCCAAGCAGCGCAGACCGCTCGGTACTTGGAATAAACATCGTCGCGGTATTACTGCCCTCTGTCCATCTTTATTATTAGCGCTTCGCTCCGCCCTCCTACCTGTAAATCTCCCCACTCTCCTCTGGAGCGGATCTGACAGGCGCTCTCAGCTGGCCGCTCTGTGCCAGGGCTGCAGGGGATCGAATGGAGACAGTGACATCCACTCGAGCGCGAGTCCTTTATACGCAGAATTGACAACGAAAACGCCCGCAAGATGATGTAGTCTTCAGAGACAGCTATTCAATTGTATAATTAAATTATCTCTTTTTGTTTTTCGTTTTGTTGCAAGCCGTTCACAGTCGATTGACGCCTAAAGAAAGTGAGAACGATCGATCGAAATCTCCGCCTGCTGATCGACAGGATCCCTGAATGGAAGACGACTAGAGAGGTCGCCTCGCCGAGAACAGGCTGCAAACAATTTCACTGAAGGTTGTGTTTACCATTACCCGAAATATCATTGGCAGCCTCGACGGCTGCAAACGACGCCGTCTTCACCATGGCTTTTGGCGTGAAAGAGCCAGAAAACCCCTCAGGCTGAGAAGCAGTGAAAATTAGTAAATATTGCGGATTTAAATGCCTCTCTCCAAGGGCCACCGACCCGCTATTTTGGTCCGGTTCGCGTGTGCGGTGTCTCACGCTGTCACGAATAAACAATTCATAGGCTGCTAAAATACAGAAAGAGACTCCATCGGGTGAACATATTCTACAGTGAGGGGGGGATTTTTTTTTCCAAGCAATATGGCTGGTGAGTGGGGCTGGGGACGCTGGCACAGGCTATCAAAGGCTCCTAAATGCTAGCTGAGGCAGATGGCACCGTTCCCCATGGAAGCGACAGCTCTATGAGGACAAGCAATATTATTAATAATATAAATCCGGACTCTTCAATCTTAATATCCAAGATGGAAGACGTTGTCATCCCGTTCTCGTCTGAGGTGCCCTGCGACAATAATGGACAGCGCATGTGGTGGGCATTCCTCGCCTCCTCGATGGTGACGTTTTTTGGGGGTCTCTTCATCATCCTGCTGTGGAGAACCCTCAAATATATGTGGACTGTTTGCTGCCACTGCAACGTCAAACACAAGGTATGGCTGCTAGTTTATCCACAATTAGTTTGTAGATGTAAAATCTCTTTAAACACTTCATACATAACACCTGATGATGCCCATATTGTATTTTTCTGAGACACTGGCCTGACTTCTTGTTCTGTATTAGCCTTCATTGTGCAAGTGGCATGCCACTCAGCTGAGTTAGATGGCTTCCTCATCATTTGCACCCACCGAAACAAATATCAAGTAGGGTACCAATTGCAGTACATTTTTGAATGTATCCCTTGAATAAGATTATTATCCGTTGGCTGTGTTTACCAACTCCCACTCTTGAATGAAGGGGGTGGTGTTGCATGGCAGACATGGCTGGGATGAGAGGAGAGCAGTTCCTTCATTTTATTTTGCTTCAACGTACATCAAAGTATCCTCACGCCTCATCAGCTTTTTACTTCTAGTGTGAAACTAGACATACATTAGTTGTATGTATGTAAGTGAACATATGATCCTACACATTCCACCAGTGAGAACTGATGAAGGCTTCTCATGCAGACCCAACGACAATGAGGCTGTCCCTTTTATGGTATGCAACAACTCTGCAATATTAAATCCCAGGAAACAGCATTCTTTCTTACAGCTTTCTGTTATTCTATTCTTAAATGTTTGCACTCATTGGTGCTTGGAATGTGTTTTTGCTGCACATTAAATGTCTGTGAAATCATGAAGGTAACCTGTCTGCAGGACTGAAATAGAAATAGTATTTAAAAAAGGGTGACTGGCCATTACTTTGCTTGGGGTGGCCTGCTTTAACGATGAATCATGGTTGATTCACATGTCTATTAAATAAAGCCTGCTTCATACATGACTCACACACTTGTTTATAGTGCAAGTGATCCCCTGGCTGAACAGAGGGGCAGTGAAAAGGTAATGTTGCTCAGAGTGTGCAAAAAATGGCCTAATGTGTTTTATTGTCTGCTTGAAATGAGAAAATAATTAGAAATTTTATGCATAAAAAATCAGGTAATAGCAAGTGCCAGAATTAAAAGTGTTGAAAAGAGGATGTAGTGATGGATGGAAGAAAGAGAGAGCTATGGTGAGCTTCCTCGTCCTTGATATGTTTGGGTTGTGTCCAATTCAAATGGATGAGCTGTGTCCCTTCTGCTGTGTCCTTTTGGTGGCCTTTGCCCTTTTCTGCCCATTACTGTTTGGTATTGATGGGAGACGGGGCATAGAGTCATCATCATAAACTGATAATAACAGCAGAAAATAGCCTTCAATGCTTTGCCTCGCTGAATGCTGTGAGGTGAAAAAACTGGGTGTTTGGTTTTTAGTGCATTTTTATATTTAACAAAATGAGTTGGTGAAGGTTTTGTTTTACATTTGTGAAGACCTTTATATAACAGTGAAACACAGTGAATGTAAATGTGATTTTGCATGCATTATACATTTATGTATGTAATAGCTGAGAGATATTCTAATACTATGGTATTAATTTCAATCATATCTCAAAGCTTCACACTCACGTATTTGCACAAATAAAACAGTAGATAATAGTTTAATTAAGCTGTGTTACAAAGTAGATCTAGATATAAGATATTACTGAAACTACGCTGATTGTCTTAAGTTAAGGCTTTCTTCATTACTTTTGAAGTGTCCCGCTATTGGATGCATATTGAAAAACACTAGTTGACATTTATATTATATCTGAGCTAAAATACAATCAGGGACTGGGACTCAGATTATTAAGTATTATTTTGATAAAAAATCGTCCCATTTACACCTCTTATTTACACTGAGAGATAATTCTGCCCAGTGTGCTATTTAGGCTTTTACTTGGCTGTCTGCCTCCTGTCATTTTGTTTTGCTCATGGATCCCAGTATCAGAAAAGGCACCAAACCATATGCCATCCTTCTTACTTTACACCATCTTGCTAGGAAAGTGATGAAAGTAAACCATGCAAATATATGAGGTATCCATCTTGGGTCTGCTGGTGGGTATCTGGTTGCATCTCATCCCTTTATAAATGAGGAGAAACGGTGAAAAATGTAAGCATGTGTTACTGTGTGCGGAAGGCAGAGCTATCCCGTTAGGTGACTTTGGCACTTGGCTGCCAGAGGGAAAAGGCTTGTTAGTAGTATTAAGAAGGGGAAACTGGATCTGTGCTCAGCTGACTAGTGCGGCTAAGTTGGCATGTGTCAGAAACAGGATGCATAGTTGGCGTGGAGGGGTGGTGGGCTTTCTCTGGCAGTACTGGGAACCTGGAATCAGAGGCAAGGAAATAGAGGTGGAAACTCAGAGAGAGACACAAGAGGAAGTGGAAACAGAGGGTGTGAGGGTGACGAAGGGTTTGAGAGGGGGTGTTGCATTGCATTGTGTCCTCCTGTGCTCTGCCATTGACACACAGCTGTGTCCTAATTCTTTTAACTGGACTTCTTCTCTGTCAGGATTTAAGGGAGAGGCCATTGGTCATACTGGAAGAAGGAATGAGATAGGTAGATGCAGCAAAGAAAAATGTGGGGGGGGCAACTTTTTGAGACTTTGGAATCTGGACTGTACAAAGACAGTAGTCTGATGCTGACCTGTACTGATCTTATTACTGCAAAACCAGTTAGTCCAAGGAACTGGGTATAATCACCATTTATTTATATATTTTTTAAAACAAGACATTACAATTGTATGGCAGACAATAAAACTATGTTTTATAGTTCTGGTGCCGTCTCCCGGGTGCACTAAAAAAAGCAACATGAAAAAACCCCAAAAAAACAAACCCATATTGACTTTTATAACACAGTGGCAACATTTATGGCATCATTTATCTGCTGGGTGTTTCAGAGTGCTCACATGTCATTTTTAAGCCATGTATCAACCACATTTGTAATTCAATATTCCCTACAGTACATCCCTCTGCAAACACCAGTTCTCACGCTGTCTGCATGTGCTTCATTATATCACTCTCTTTTCACAGTGCAGTCTCGAGACTTCACACATTCTAAATAAGGGATTTCCTACTAAGGGAAAGACTCACGCAAGACAATGCTAATTGCATATGTATGACTTACAGAAATGGAAGCACAACCACTCAGTGATTCTGAAGTGGAGGAAACCACTGGCAAGTTGCAAGGCTTGTTAGCATGTAAGCCTCCTCTATTTCCACTAACCTATGGTCATGTAGTCTTGCTGAATTTATAGAGTTTTTGTGCTGTTTTCTGTGCTGTGCTGCTTCACTGCTGTATGGTTATCTAACGGTCTAGTTATCTAGTCTGCGTCATGCCACCTCCAGGAGTTCTTATATGATGCCTCTGTTATTTGGGATGCGTGGGAAAGAGGAGTATAGAGGCTTTGCATTTGTGGCACCAATCTCTATTCAAACATGAATGGCTTTGTAAAAACATGGCTTTATTAAAAAAATGTAAAATACCTGACATGGTCTGTTTGTAGGGCTGGGGAATGAACCGCATTGTTTTAAACGACTGACACCCTGAATCTCTTATCAAACTAAACTCACAAGTATAAATAACAAAAACTGTAAATCTCATAATTTATCTTGATACCAGATTTTAATGAAATGGAATTTAAGTTATTTGTGACATAGGCAAGTAGTTTAATTTAAAAACTTTTTTTATTAGAGCTGAAAGGAAAAGTTGATCATAAAAGTATGGTCATAAACAGAATAATTACTTTGGGTTTTGGACTAGTGGTCAGACAAAATAAGTTATTTGAAGATTTAAAGTTGGCATTTGAGAAATTGTGATTTTAAACTTTTTTTCTACATTTTTATAATATTTTATAAATGAAATGCTTAATCAAAAAATATTGAAAATAGTCCTTGATTGCTTCCCCATTTGTTGACTTTGTGAGCTGGTTAATTAGAAAGCAGGTTAATGTCAGCTGATGCTTTTAACAATAACTTATATTATGCACTGTTAGCCAATGTGCAACATGATGTGACTGACAGGTTACCCTGATTTCCTCACTTACTTAGTGACATTTTTATGTCAATATGATGTAGCTGAGGGTCGTTTGTGTTACTTTACACAAGAGAGGTGTGTAGAAGACAGCTTCATCTTGAGGTGTTAAGGGGGAACAGTCTGCAGCTCTGCAGCAGTAAGATGAGAAGCTGATAGGACACTTGTGACAGAGTGATAACTGACACCTGTCATAATGCCGTAAAGAGGGAGATGGATCACCCTTATAGGTACCTGGAGTGGTTATCACACACATCAGCTGCAAACTGGTCTGAGTTGACAATACTTAGGCCCTTTACACGCCAAGTGAGAGTGGACTGTCATTTGTTTCAATCCAAGCACAAAACTACACATTGTATTACTGGAGATATATAAAATGAAGACTACAAAAATACACCTCCCACCTCACCTCAGTATATACAACAGCCTCCCCCTCACCCCCCTAAGGTGCAACATGGAGTGTTTTATGTGCACTTTAGAGCCAACAGCCGTCAGGATTGTACAATTGTTTCTGTCCAAACAGCTCAGCAAGAGAGTTGATGGAGCTACAGTACCTGCACCGCCGGTACAATCTACAATTGATGCTTTCTCCTCTGCAAGCGTGGAAACACTCTCAATGCTTTAAACCATACATTTTTTGACACATCATATTTTGGCTTGTACACTTCTCTTTAACAAATATTTATATTCTACTGCTATTTTCCCCTTCTTTCTGAGATCATTTGTATTTAGCTCATGTTGTTTCTCAGGTTTGTTTGCTGCTGCACCAGCCCAGTGTCCCCATGGCAATAAATGGGATCATTAAAGTTTCATCTTATCTAATGAGAGCTTGATGTGCTGTGCCTTGCTTCTCCTCAGTGAAGGCCAGACACTGCTCCCATAATGCGACTAATATACTAATATGAGATACGGCGAGGACACATCTGGTCTAGGCTCCGTTTTCTCTGACCCTTGTCAGTCTGCACAGTTCATGATGAAGCAAACATATTATCACCTAACACTTCATAGCTTTAAGTTTAAAGGTGGAAAAGTAAATCTGTTTTTTTTAACCAAAAGTTATGAATCCATCTTATGATCAGCTATCTAGCAGCCTTGGTGAATTTGAATTAATCACAAAAGCATTTCCATCATAGGAGATTGTTATCGATTTTTTTATGCACGACAGCTTTGCTTTCACTGCAGAGCAATTAATCAAACCTGAGTTTGAAACCCGCCTCAGTATTTGCATGTGTCCGCCTATGTGACAAGGAAAAGACGAATCTATGGCAGAGTGAGTGAGGTATGCTTCTACACCCTTACCTTTAAGTGGAATGGATTGTGGTGGTGCCTGCAGAGAGGAACTGTTGTGAGCCTGTGTACTCCTTTTTGCTTGGCAACAGACCAGCTGCATTTCGCCAGAGCAGCATAGAGCACACACCCTGACATCAGCTGTCGCTTTTGCTACCCTCAGCCTAACTTGGCTCAGCTTGGCCCACACTAGCTAATGAAATGCAGAGCTAATTGAAGAAATAAAAAAGTGAAAAGACCTAATGACTTGAGCACCACTGGATAACACAAAACGCTTGATAAAGACCCTGTTATCAGGAGTACAGCTGCATCTAAAGATGTATTCAGTTTTATTATTATTATATTATTATTTTATTGTTGATTAACTGACTATTTAGTCTATAAAATATCAGAAAACAGTTTGTGACATCTTGAAATGGTTATTTTTGTCCTAACAACGGTCTAAAATCCAAAGTTTTTCAGTTCACAATGACACAAAACAGATGAAATCAGCAACACAGTCGATTTAATGTAAGCTTTTACAAATGTGCTTTTTCTAGCATCACTGATTAACTTTCTTTTCTCATACTCTGATATGGAATGTGTGACTCATGAGTTATTCTTCAGTGGAGATCCTCCCTTTTCAAGGCCCTAATCCCTAATTCTCTGGGCCTGATTCGATGGCCATCTAGGGACAACTGTAGTGTGCCATGCTGATGTATGGTAATCCACAGACAAGGAGAGGCTATATATCTAGCCAGACTATGTATATCATGAGGCAAACACAGAGGTCAACCCCCCTGTGTACCCAAACTGTGCTCCCCTGCTGTCATGCTGTTATGTCTTCTTTGGCCAGTCACCGGACTATTAAAAGGACTTCCACGCCACAGGAACTATTTAAAGGGTTAAAGGTTAGAGGGAACGGTATACCTGGCTCCACATGGGGGAAGAGTGCTAGACTGGCATTCCCATCAGTGGAAATGTGTGATAGGGTCTCAGCCACCTGATCCTTGCCGAGTCAAACTGGCAGTGGAAAATCATTTTCATATAGATCTGCTGGTTGAGACCGGCTTGGCTAAGCTGGCAAGAGAGCCTGCAGGAGGGAGATAGCTAGCTAGTGCGCCGCTAGCCAGCGGGATCATGGCTTATAGTTTCTAGTCTACCAGCTTTCTTCCTCAGCTGCTGTTGTCCTTAAACAGCTTACAATCAGAGGGTGTGTGTGTGTGTGCGCGCTCTCCCTATAGCCAGGCCATAGAAATCATCAAATGTAATGCTATTGCAGGAGTTTAAGCGATTAGAGTGAAGAGTTAAGATGAAGTTATTTTAAAAAGGCGTTAATAATCACACTTAGATATGTCTTTGGCGTGTGGGTTTTCACAGGTATTTAAGCTGTGGGTTAAGAAGGGCAATGGCATGTATTTTCCTTAGCTGCCAATGCTTCCACTGCATACTAGTCCTTAGTGCATATAGCCGTTACTTTTTCTTTTGCAGCTTAATTTTTATGCTCACATGCCTTTCTCAAATCTGCAAATGCTTTTGTATGTGAGAGTGACATAGACAAATGTTGTGAGTAGCATTCTTGTCATTCATTGTTCAGTATTGTTTAGAGTCTACATGCACATGCAATGTTTTTCTACAGTCTTTTACTGCTGAGATTTTCTTACCATTTTATACATTAAACTCTGTATTCATATCAAGCCCGAATAGCCAGATTTTAATTTAAGGTTTGTCATATAGAAGTGTTAAAATACAAGAAATGTCCCAACCTTCCATGCCATTGCACGGAAGCACAGCAACCAACCAGACAGGCCAGCATGTACACAGCCCTAGGACTAGTCTTTTCTGGTGCGGATTATCAGGCAGAGCCAGCCATCTCCCACTCTCTCCCTCATCTTCGCTTCACTCCCCTTAGCCCACCACCCACCCTCAGAAATCAGGGAAGCCATTGGAGCACTGATATGTGGACATCAGAACATGGTTAACGTTATAATTGTTGCTTTGAGCTGTGTGCACTGATGCACATAGGAGAGAGAGATGGAGACAGGGAGAGGGAGTGTGTAGAGGACACGGCAGTGACCTTCATAGATCTCAGCAGGCAGTGTTTCTGTCTCCTATTTAGAGATCAGCTCTCTCTCTTGGCAACATGAATGGCTCTGTGAGGCCGGCCCTGTAGGTGAACATACAAGCATACTGTATATAAGATCTCAGAGACAGATATGAAAGTGTTAATATTATGCAGCACTGACACCACAACCACTGCCCTCAGAAACCTGTCTCAATTAACCACCAAGGGGGCTAGGCTAATATGCTAATTGTCATTGTCCTAGCAGGCTAACAGCAGGCTCTCTGTGTACCAGCAATGTGCCTTCATAGCCACTATGCTACAAAGCTTAGATTGCACCCAATTTGGCAGCATTCCACTGTCTATTAGTTAAGTGAGCACTAGACACTAATAAAACGTAGTTTTTTTAATGGGGAAATACAAGTGCGGCTGACAGTGAATGGCAGCCTACAAGCTGAACCCTGTTCAGCCAAAGTGAGCGGGCCTGCTACACAATGATTTTACCTCTTGACTTCTTCTGACATTTTCCAGAGTGGCTGTGTAGAATGAATAGTCCAGCTGTCAATTATAGCCTTGTTTGATGCTTGCAAAAGTGAAATCCCAGAAGGTACTGTCTCACTCAGGTTCCTTCTGCTGCCCGGCATTGCTCTGAAAGCTGTAAAATGTTTCTAGACATGAACCAAGCGAGGCAAGCAAGACCAATTTCAGAGTGATATGAGCTTTGTAAGATGACGCGCATAGCGTTGAGCCCAAAATGACAGCATGTGTAGACATCATGTACAGATGATGCACAGAGTGCATGGGTTCATTGCTGAATGCCTCATTAAAGATGGATGATAGTATAGAGAGCTGCCATGCTGCTCTCTGACATTTTATGCCAGTAGTTGGAAGACTGAAGTTGCCTTGGGTTACCATTTGGGCTCTAGATATTTCTAATCTGTATTGATAGGTATGTTTCACATGAATGGGAGCTATTTTTAAACATCATGGATGAACATTAATGACAAACATTGCAGATACAAATTATCTTCTCCACTTTGATGTGCGTTGAGTGATGATGTCAGTGATTCTCATAGATAGTTGAGCCCCATTATACACGATGAATATGAAATATTTGCATATTTGTATGAACTCAGTATGTACTTTTTATCATGTGTAATTGGCATCTGTTGTAAAGCCGCTTGTTATGGCTTCAGTGCCAGATGTGATGTCTCATTCTTTGGTCATGTTTTGTCTGATGGACTTGTATAATGCTCGGATGTGTACATTCCTCCCGTTTCTTTTCATAGTTTTAATTTCAGTGCCAGTTTTCCTGCGTTACATTGGAAATAGTGTGTTAATATTATATCAATTCAGTGGAGGTCATGTTACAGAAATGTGGCTCCATGGTAATTATTTGAAATATTTGAATTCAAAATAGATTGCAGCATTGTTGTCACTCGGCTTCGAAATGGGGCAAATGTGAGAACACAATTGATTCTGAATAGTGGGCAGATATACGCATGTATGATAAGCACTGATAGGTCATTACTACTCACTATATTATTTTAATGGCATTTTTCTCTACCATTGTCAATTAGGATTCACCCTCCTGGGTGCTTCTGGGTAGTTTGTGGTCTGTGTTGAAATGTGTGGTTCAATTGTGATGTTCACCAGGGATTAGCTCTAATATTCAGACAATGTAATGCTGTCTATGGTGCTCATCTGAGGAGTGGAATCCATTGGCCATGGTGACATGCAGCAGTTGTGCTCCATCTCCGTGTTTTGGCAGGATGTGTTAAACATTATGACCGTTGGTCTCAGCTATACTGAAGCTTTTCAGCACCATGGAGAGCTCAGAAAGGGGGCCTAAGCAAGCTTTTCATACACATGTAAGTGGCTATGTCGGTGCTTTAAAAGTGCTTTGCCAGACATTTCATACCTTTTGTTTAAACAATCTTTAAAAATAAAAAAATGATGGCAAAGTGTAAACTGGATTTTACATAATAGCTCGGTTCAAAATCTAGTATTCTAAAATAGGTACATTTCCTAACATATACACTTTTACAAACTGCCAAGGTTTCTCTATTTAAATTGACTTGCATGTACCACTAAATATGTATATTTACTTGTTGGACATCAGTCATTCTGTAGCAATAGACTGAGGAAAATTTTGAGCAATATCATTTTACAGAGCAGCTCCCAGCTCTTTAACTAATGCTCAGGGAATGAACAATAAGTTGGAGTGGGGCTAAAGGAAAGGGTTTATCCCCTTGGGAGCATTTGCTCAGCAAAGCTCATGAATGTTCAGAATCGACAGGATTCATTATTTGGGAAGCATCAATGCACGCAGTAAATGTCATGGCTATAACATTTCTTGTGTAACTAGAAATTTTAGCTCGCAGAAATCAAGCAGCCAAGACGTATGATGTCACTGAATCTTGTTTAAGATTATGAGCCCAAAAACAAATCTTTTCGTCTTTTGTGAGTATGTGCCTGAAAAACAAAATGAAGCCAGAAATGCTTCACTAGTCCCACTTGGACAAGCTACACAAAGATGAGATTTATGTTATGTTTTACGTGCAAGGGGGAGAAAAGGCTCAAAGGATTAGAAGAAACTGATGGCATTGGCAAATGTATCTTGGTTTAATTTCCCCAACTCCAATGAATAGCAGGAAAATATGCTATTAGAGCCTGACTGATGATGATATGATACCGTTATTTATTAACATACACCAATATTTTGGTAAAAATCCCTTACATTTTGTTATTAAAGATTGATGATGATTTTATATTTGAAAAGAAAACATGTCTTTACTTGTCAAACTTAGTACTGTAAAGGCAACACCTTTTCTACATCGGTGCATACACATTTTTGTTACATCTCTTCTGACGTTTCTTGTCAGCGAACATATATGCCAATACAATATATGTCACTTAATTATTAGTCTGGCTTTAGACGCCACAGTAAGGCATGGGAACAGTCCTAAGCGGTCAGCTGAAAGCTTTGGCAATAGGCCTTCTTCATCGCAGACATTTTGACATGTTATATCAGGAAAAACACAGGTGTAATTAACATTAGTAATGGCTGCATTCAATATAAATGTACTAGTCCCGGATCTTTGGTAATGTGCACGCTGGCTCACTGTTGGCGTACTGGGACAGAGCCTTGATTAATGTTATTAGTTCCACCTGTGCTTTTCCTGCCATGTCAAGTCAAATCTTCTGCTGTGAAAAAGGCCAACCACAAAACAGCTAAATCGGAGTTGGTGAAATGGAAAAATGTGATTATCAAAAACTGGTGTTGAACAGGATGACTTCTAATCATCTTATGTTTAGATCAATGCAGTATATACTTACATTAGGCGCTATATAAATAAAAGTTATTATTATTATTATTATTATTATTATTATTATTATTATTATTTGGCTATAAACAATCAGTGGCATTAGGACATACAAATATGATTCGAAAAAATGAACACAACCACTACTAAAGCATGACAACAAGGCTTATTTATTCTCTAAAGGTGGCTTCTTAAACTGTTAAAAACATGACATTAAAAGAACCCATAGGGCTAATGTGTGTTAATTTTCCCTGTGGGACAGGGCTGCGAGATTTTCAATAAAAATAACCAGGAGTGGTCAGAATCTCATCCGTGAGTGGGTTGGCAGAGAGTGGGTTGGGACATCTGCAGGAATAGGCAGTAATGGTCTTATGGGAATGGGCGATTGAAAGATCTTTCCCACACAGACATTTAATTAAGACTTTAAAGGGGCATTAAGACTTTAAGAAACACACTCTTGAGTGCAGTCATATGTTATGTTGTTATGTTTTGTCTTGAAGTGAGAAGAACACTTAGTGTAGATGCTAAATCCTTCTCTAAAATTGTTGCTGTTTAGAAATCACAAAAGATTTGGTGACATAAGGTATAAGCCTGTAAAATGTATGAGGGGAAGTTTAAATTCAGCTTTCATCAGTACAAATATCTACAAGTTGAATAAATATATATATGTAAGGATGACTTCAGGTTTGTAAAGTAAGTGTAAGTAATGCCAATTACTTCAGACAGCAGTCTTAACCTTTAAGTTCTAATCCTTAAGATTTCAGTCTGTAGCTTATCCTTTGCATTTCTGGTAATTGTAAGTACCTAAGAACTTATTTCTCTAATTTGCATGATGAATGATATCCTGATTGAATGGGTGCTTGTGATGGGCAGTGTTGGTGGACAGAGGCTGGGTATTGTTGATTAGTTTTGCTGCCCTGTGCTCTGATCTCTGAAAGGGGCTGGAATAGGAGACTGCTGAGCTTAGCAGCTGCTCTACTGCACATTGTCTCAACTGAACATGAGCAACAGAAGTATGCTGGCAAGTTTTCAAAAAGCCACAGGCTTTCACCATGTTTCTCTCCAGTCTATCCTCTTTAATCCCCCCCTTTGTTGAATTTATATCCTTTATTTTTGTTTATCTATATTAGTTTTTCATATGTTGTATGTATTTTCCTCTGTCTACTCCTTCTCTTTTTCCCTTTTATTACTCGCCCACCGCTCTGTTCATCCTACTCTCTCTCTTTCCCCAGTCCCAAAGCATCTTCATCTGTCATTGTCCTTGTCCTTCAGGTCTCCCATAAGTTCCCCCAAAGGAGCCACTGTCTGAGAATTTGGTAGCCAGAAAAAGCCGTCTCTGCTGGGAAGCTATTGTTGTTCATTTGGTCCTCTACCCTCAGGAATATAAACACAGGGGGGCAGATCATACGTGATATTACAGATGGCATGTGGACACATAGCTTTGTTAAAACACTGGAAAAGACTTAACTAGTCACTCAGAATTAGAAAGTATCACAAGAAAGGGTTGAAGGGGAGGAAGATGGACAGCAGGAAGGGAAAACATTGATGCAATCCTCGGCTGTCTGTTTATGACAATTTATGAGACCATGAATTGCCCTTTCTCTCATCATTTCATGGGTTATTTGCCCTTCCCTTTTAAGGAATTGACCCTTGCTTATAGGGGATCAGAAATGGAAAACTGTGACTTAGGCGTGACCTAAGAAGGAGCCTTTCACCTGTCTTAAAGGGGTCAGGGTTCAATTTGACAAGGGTCGCAGGAGAAATTCACTGTCTGCATGTTCTCACATGACAGGCCACTGAACAGAACAAAGGTGGAGTGCCTTTTGAGATGAAACCCTACCTATGCACTGCACTGCTGCTGTTTCCTCTACCTGTGGGACTAGTCCAGGCCTGCTAACATGGCTGTTCTGTAATTACTCCAACAGGCAGCCTCTGACCATCACTGCCATGCTCCCTGTCGATCAAAGCAACCCATTCTTGGTGAGGCGTGTTTGTGGGTGTGAGAAATACAGGGTTTATGCGATTTAAAAATGCATGCTAGGCGATAAGAACTAAGACACACAAGAAAGGAAATACATCTCCTTGTTATAAATAGATAAACAGGATCTTTCTTAGCCTTGTTCAGCCTCCCAGAGTCTAGTCGTTACGTCCATTTCCACACTCCGGTCCAATAACACAAAGAAAGAGAGCTTCTTTGTTACACAGACACTACTATGGATATGGACATTTTGCACACACAAACATTTAATTAACGCACACACTATAAATTCATCAATGTTATCCTGTGATGTCTTGAGTCAATCTTTTTAGAGCAGTGAAATACGGAGAGGAAAGGAGACTTGGAACAGCAGTGGGAAGCCAGTGGGCACAATGGCAGTGGCTGTGATGTATAGAGATTGCAATGCATAATGTGATTTACTGCTCTCTCAGGGCCAGCCTTGTCCCTGCTGTTTTTATTCACACATACAGCACACACACAGACACCCACACACATGCCCCAAGTACACACCATAAGCATTAGGAGTCTGACATTTAGGCTGTGCTGGGCACACAGGGGGTGGTTTGCTTTTCTACACAACCTGTGTCACAGAATGCACAGTATGCCAGCCTTTCCTTGTCTGGACCAGTTGCCCAGCAACCAGCATAGACTCCAGGAGGTTACTGGTCCTGAAATTGAATCAGTGTATTCCCAAAAAATTGAACTTTTTAACAAAATGTAAACTTAATAATACTAGTCATATTAACCTTGGCACAGTGCCTCCGCATGAACACAATGTGCTACTTACAGTATACTGAATCGTGGTAGTACTGTAGTTCCTCTAGCTTTCTGTCGTACGGTGACCCTCACCTCCTGATTGCTGGAGTCATTTATTGTGACACAGTGAAAGTAATAGCCATGTTGGAGGGCCTACCTCAGACATCAGCGGTTTGTGGGTCAATTAATTTGATATGAAATGTTTTGAGTACAAATTTCCAAAGCTTCCAAAGTTATTACATGCCAAAATGTGATACAATTGTATATTTACATTCCCTATAGCCCTTAAACAGTTAGCCCTCTGGGATTTGAAGGAGAAAATGAGGCAATTAAATCTTTCCAACCAAAGGGTTTGGTTATTAGAAGTCGTTCCTGTCTGTGTCAACATTGTTCAGATAGGTGCTTTCTGTCCTCTCTGTTCTGGGAAAACAAAACAACACAGAACAGCTGGGAGCTCCTTTTGGTTTTAAAGGGGATTCTACTCTTGTTTGTACCAGATATCGTTAAACAAGAAAATGAAAAAAATGAAATTTTATTTTGTTGAACATTTGTTGGACATACATATATTTATGGACGTCATTATGCTACATTAATGGTTATCATTAATCTTTACACAGACATTTCCTTTCCCATTCATTTAGAACTGTGATGATTTATAGAAGTGTTTTAGCTCCATTGGTAGAACATCATAATATCAATTCTTATCCTTATTCTTTATTTGGATCCCCATTAGCTGCCACTAAGGTAGCAGCTACTCTTCCTGAAGTGCCGCTACTGCTCAGTGCAAGCATTAAATGGCTTGCACAGAGCTGCTGCAAATCTTCCTATGAGACACATATAATACAGCTAACGTGCTACAGGTGGAATCCCTCATGAATAATGGAGGCGCCAGTGTGTTGTTCATTTGTTGTGTGGACACAGATACTGTAGTTGCATTATTGATGGGACCAAGACTGAGCTGGGAGGTGGCATTCCTTACCCTGATATTCATAAATCAATAACAAATAATCCCTCAAGCTGTTTTTGTCAATCTACTGCGCATTATACATTTACAGCACTTTTGATCCTAGGATTGCAGAATTTACTTTTGGTTGTTTCCTAACTTGGTGATTTGTGTATTACTAAGGAAATACTTTTCCTCTTCTTTTTTAACATGGGAATTAGGATGAAGATTGGTTGAAGGAAATAATTTGAACTGTCATGACTGACATTAGTCGTACCTGTCTTTCCTTGTGACCGTCTTTCTAGTCTTTTTTGCTAGAAAGCAGAGGAGGAGGGGGCCATTGTCCCCACTAACTTGACACTCTGCTGGAAATGATCTGAAAGACCCACGCATTCTGGGAACAACTACGCGATCAGTGCCGTCTCCTGGAACTACCCAGCAAAACTTGGCCCTAATCCTGCTTTAATAGTAAACAACAGCTGTAGGGCACCAGTGCACTCTGATTAAGAAGGAAAATAAATGACCTCAGTGTTACTTCTTACCAGTGTGCTGTTCAGCCATCCGAATATCCTACTTCTTTCTTCCATGTTAGTAGTGGAAAAAGATTGTCCTCTAGGTGATTGAATTGTGTACAAATACAAAAAAATGGAGTGATTTGGCTGTAGCTTATTTTATCTACAATGTCTACTGCAGGCTAGGTAATGAACCATGTCTACTGTAACTACATTATATAAACAATATCTGTATAGCATCACATTCTAGTGTGCCCATTACTCTTTCTGATAGACTATTTTACACTCTGAACACAGCTATATGTAATAGGATAAGCACAAAAAAATTTGTCTCACTGGCACACTGAGGCTACACAGAGGCCTGTACCCTGCACATACAGTACATGCACACACATATACACATTTACACATGCTAGACAGAGAGAGCCCGGGTGTTTGGTTTCTTTCCTTTTGCGTAATGTTTTTTCAGGCATACTGGAGTCTTTGCGGTCTGTCATTGTTGAACAGGGGTTTAAAATAGATGGGGGTATTTGGAGGCAGCTTAGTTGCAACTGCAACACACGTGATTGAATTAGAGTGCTGTCAGTTGGGTCCATTATAGAGATACTTTGGATATTTTCCATCAGCATGTTGGTTGAGAGAGTGTCTCCTGTTACCCTATTTTCTTGGAGTGTTTAGCTATACTATGCTGATCAGTTAACACATGCTTCCTCACAATCTACTTGCTATTTGGAACAATAGTCACCAATAATAGTTATGATGAAATGCAACTGGAGACCACAATTATTTTATGTCTAGTGTGCACAATATTTTTTGATTGTGTCCTACAGGAGAATTTCCAAGCAGGTAATGCTGTGTGAAAAGCTTAGGACAACATTTTGACTGATGGCACATTAAAGAAATCGACAACTGAAAGACCCTCAGAATGAATGACACAGCATGTGAAGCATGCGGTCGGTCTATATTGGCTCAAGAGGTAGAGCACACATTTGCCACTCACTGTGGTACGCTCAAGTATGATCATGTTAAAGCTCAGTACGATTTTTATGGCATTCTTAAGTAACCCCACCACAGCTCTGTCCTTGCCATTGATATTTCCTTGAGACTTGGCTGCTGTTGGTGACATTAGACCAATGCAGGAGAATGTATGTCTTGTAAAGCCCAGGCCGTGAGGATTGAGTGTGTACCAAGGTTGCACTTGGACTATTTTTCACCCTTCACTAAGCTAAAAATAACGTGATGGTATTTTGGTATTTTGTCACCTGCATTATTAGAACACCCTTCCTTTGCCCATCGCAACACCTTTGATATGAAAGTAAAAGATTAGAAAAGGTGTAACCTTGACATTTTTAATTTTGTTAAAAATATGTGAATTTTTATTTGTGTTGAAAATATGTATCTAGACTTGGAAATGTATTCTTAAATGTGTGAATGTGTGTCTGCATTTGGAAGTATGTTAGTAGTTGAGATTATTTTTCACACAATCCGTTCTCTCTCTGTGTTGCTGTGTTTAATTTCCCTGTGCTTCAATCAGTGTCCAGATATTTGTCTCGCTTTAGGCACAGATTTTGCAGTTGTAGTACCGTAAAACCAACTGCTAAGCTGCTTTGTGCTGCCGTTCTTCTTGGCTAATTTTTTGAATGGCAAATTGTGCGTCATTTTCAGTTGTTGATCAGTTTACAAGAATATTTCAGAAACGCTGGTGGTTCCAGTTATCACAAATTCTAGCAGACGCTCTTCAAATCCTGATGGGATTTCTCCACAGTTAAGAAAATTGATGGAGACTTTTTTTTTTTTTCATGTGCTCATTTTTTTATTACTGAAACAGCAGGAAAAAAAAATTAAATTAGTTAATGTAGTGAGTTAGAATAGCAGCAAAATCTATGCATGGGCTAGTGCAGAGCTGTATGTATTTTTTTTATTTTAAAGATCATTTTTTGGGCATTTTTAAGCCTTTATTTGGATAGGACAGCTTAGACGTGAAAGGGGAGAGGAAGAGGGGAAATGACATGCAGCAAAGGGCCGCAGGTTGGAGTCGAACCTGCGGCCGTTGCGTCGAGGAATAAGACTCTATATGGGCGCCTGCTCTACCAGGTGAGCTAACCAGGGGCCCGAGCTGTATGTCTTTAAAGGGATATTTCACCGTTGGAAAGATGAATATAGCTTCAAATTGGGTCACTTATGTAGTAGAAATGTGAAAACATTTTAGAAATTGGTGGCTTCTAGGCCGAGAAAAGCCAGAAAATGTGTTTTTGGCTCATGTGGATGAAAGACACCAAATCCCAGAATGCACTTGCTTCGCTGCTTTAGCGTCTACTCCCATGCCACGCTTACCGTTACAGACAGACAGTGAGACAGTCAACTCAACTTTAGTGTGTTTTATTGTCATTTCAACCATATACACAAAACAACGTTTCACCGTGGCTCAATTGGTTACACAATTAAAATATATGAAAACGACATTATATAAAAACGACATACGAAACAGGCTACATTTAGTGCACACACATGATATGCTCCGTAAAGTTCAGCTAACACATAGCTAGCTACTAGCATTAGCGCTTGGTGGGCTGTATCACCGAGTATACAAATTTGCGTGTAATGTAGAATGGTCGGCATTTAATAGTCACAAACTCCACCAGCAGTTAGCAGTTAGTTGGATACAAGCACCCCCATTTCTGCACCAGGCAGTCCGTGTTAACACAGCTCACCTCCACTAGCTAGTCTTACCCAGTGACAGAGCAGCAGGCTGGATAGTCCGATACAGCAATTGTTTCCACAACAACAAAAACACAGCAGTCTCTGAACTTGCGTTGGGAGTTTCGTTGAAGTTGGATGTAGTCCAGTTTGTTGTCTAATGAGCGGACACTTGCAAGCAGGATTGATGGAACAGGTGGCCGGCTAACGTTAGTTTTCCACCCGCAAACTCGTTCAACATTCCCCACTGATGATGTCCCTTTACCGGCCAGAGGCATCGAGCAACACCGCTGGTCTCCATAGCAGGCAGGCGAAGCTGTGTAGAGTATTCCGTCTGTAATAAAGTGTCCTGCATATTCTCTGATCTGTACCAATGTATCCCGTTGGTACACGTGTGCGGTAGTTTGAATGCACATAATTGTTGTTCTAAAATTTCCTTTGGGATGAATAAATCTGTTTCCGCTGAGAAGCTAAGCGATGATTCAAGATGGCTGACACTCGTTTTTACCTCGGCAATCTCCGGAAAAAGCCCGGAGTCCAACCCCCTATGGGCTATGCGGAAGTACTGGCTGTAGTCCTTTGCCTCTTGAAAAATTTATACCGATGACGTAAAACGACGATTTTTGCGTCATCGGTATAAATTTTTCCAGACCCACAATACAGAGATCTCCCCTCTCAGGGGGACATGAGGGAGGGAAGCACGGTCATTCAAAAATACTACTGTGTTTCTGCTGATACAAAGCTTAATGCTAAATCGGTGAAGTATCCCTTTAAATGTCACATTGGCTGTTTACACAGTGAAAATGTTAATGTATTTTCCATAGCTGCTTATTTCTAGGAATTCATGAAGATGGAGATTGGATTATTGGGTGGGAGTTAGTGAAACACTGTGGACAGGCTAACAATACATCTACCATACAACACATGTGGACACTATATTTGAATAATAACAAGATTAAAGCTATTCTCTGACTATTGCAGCTGCCATGTCAACTACTTAACCAGATTATTTTTAGGTTGAAATTGAAGCAAATATAATCTGATCAACAGACCTACGGTGCATTACTTATCAGTCTTTTGAATTGCAGTACTGCGGTGTTATGAGTGCTTTGATTCTGTGAACGCACCAGGAAAACCACAGAATGAACTGAGTGTCTATAAACAGCAGCACAGCCAGCGGTGGATAAAACTTAATAATGGTGGAATTTTTTTTTGAAGCAACAACAAAACAACTGAACTCAACGGGAAGTAACAGAACTTGTGTTAAGGTGGTCTGCAAATACATTCAGTCCCTTTATCTTCCTTATCCTCTGCTGTGGTGCAAAAAAGATGTTTCCCAAAAATGTAAATGAACTCAAAATAGCATTAACTGGCTTGACATTGTAATTAAGACATACATAAGTGTTTACATACTCTACTTTTCAAACTTTTGAATGATAACTTTTCTGATTACACAATCACACAATCATTTATTGACTCTGGCCACATCTCTCCCACAGTTGTCTTGCATTGCACCTCCTCTCAGCTTGCCTTTGTGTCTTTTCCTCCCTGTTGCTCTGCTTCTGTCCCTCTCTCTACCCCCTCCTCCAAACCTCCTACACACTCTGTCTCACACACCTACTGTCTGCCCGCCAGGTCTCTGTTGCTAAGCGACAAGCAATGAGGGATGGACTGCTCTTATGAGAGCGACGTTTGTCCGTCATGATCTCATCCTTGCCTGTGCCGTATGCACATACACTGGATTTCTCTTAATAGAGTTGTGTCGGATTTCTACAGAGATAGATTAGTGCTGTTACTGCATTTAAATTACATATGTTTGTATTTTTTTATGTTTGCAGTGAACCCATTAATAAAACAACTTGAATATTACATTTTAATTGAATAAATGTGTAAGCCTTAATTTTAAAAGGGGTGCAGTGGCTTCCAACGTGCTGGGATAATTATTGAACCAAACAAAAAATTACTTTATAGCCAGTGTGTGAGGATTGAAATTGTGCCTTACAAATTCACTGTTTATTTATTTGACAAAGATTGTTTGCCTAATATCAGTGGTTCAGTATAAAGAGTTGCAGTATTTGGTAGTGCTAAACTTTTTCTATTATTTGGTCATAATATTACAGTTTGAATCTTACATATTTCATTTTATAACATTTATTCTCAGGATAAGAAAACAGAATTTATTGGAGGGTAATTACTATTAACTGATTTAGGTAAAATTACCTAAATCATTTCTGTTGCAAAATAGAAAATGTTATACTTGGAGGGTGTCTTTTAATTATATTAAGATTTCCGCAGTATGCTGTAACCTGATTCTACTGCTTAACATGTTGAACCACTACTGCACCCCTCCCCATACCTTCCCTGATTCCTTCTCATGTTACCAAGCTGTGAATTTCCCTTTTGCCTCATCCCTTTTGATTAGTCCCTTGGGCTCTTACGGCCATTATTTTGACAAATAAGCCTGGTGCTGAGCGCTAAAAAGCACTTACAACAGTATTGATTAACAGTGGCTATTAGCTTGTGAAGATGAAAGGAAGACTTTATAACAGTAAACCTTCATTGGCCATCCAGAGCCTGTTAAATAAACGCACTAAGGTTGAGGATTAGTGATGTGGATTGACTGCATTGAAGAGAAGCTCATGATCTGGTGGTTACTTCACTACAACAATAATGCATCTAGATGAGTAGATTACGAAGGCTCTCTCTTAGCTATAAAGCCCAGATGAAGCTGAAATGTAAACTGTCTTCATTATGATGTAACACACATTGTGTAATTCACATAAAACTCTTGCGTAGATGTTCACTTGACAAAAAAGAGGAAAAGCTGTCTATATTTGCAACCACTTGACATACCAGGGTGTCAAGCCTCGTAATGGCCGCCCTTCCTTGTCCACATCAATGAGTACATCGCTGTTGTCATCTGCAAGGACAGCAAGAGATCATCTTAAAATGAAGAGCTTTGATGAGTTCTAGCTGCTTCATGATTAATCACTCACACACACGCACATGCGCTCCTTGCTTGTTGCCCTCATTGTTGCTTCAGTATAATTTCATAAAGTAAATCCCTCTCTCATGCAAATGCGGCCATAACACATTCTGTGTGTCACCCCTGGTGACTTGTCCTTGGGTTCGTACAGTGTTGCAGTGATCAAGTGCACACTGTGTGGACAGAAGAGGAGAGCTGATTCAGTCTTCACATCATCCCATGTGAAAGCTGTTGCCAGTTCTCTCTCTAATGCACCCTGACAACACTTTTTATTTTTATGCTGAATTTTTGGTGTTGTTTATTTGAGCTCAACAGTGCAGCCTGTACCAAGCCTGCGAGGGTCAAATTGCTGACTCTGGGTAGGTGATTTTCTCCAAACCTACCCGCAAAAACCACCCCCACATCACAGCGCCATCACAGTGTAAGCCTCTCTCTACCTCAGGCGAAAGGCAATCCCGCAATACTTTCTATCCGCTCCTCAAATCCCGAACCTGTTCCAAACACAACAACGCCACTAAAAGGAACAGGCAGATCACAGTGGAAACCAGAGCCGACGCATGTCTCACACCGAACACAAACAAACATGGTCCGACTTGGATACAGAGTGCTTCCTCTGAGCTCTGTGTGCCTTGTCTCTGGATGTTTCATTCTACAGTAAAAATCCTTTGATATGGTAAAGTTGAGCAGAGAAGATGCCTCAGTCCTCCCCAGCAGCCCACTTTACACTTGACATCACATAGGGGCTTAATGCTGTGCAATAAAGTCCAGTGTTCCTCCGAAGGCATTGGCAATGACCTTTCCTATAAACACACAGATTGGTTTGCTGTGCTGCCATCTTACATAATTACACGGACTCTCTGTAGGCTTCAGAACACGTATACACTCTTGCTGCAATGTTTCATCCAGACTCCAGTCTCTCTTAATGGATCTTGTTAGCTGAGGTCAAAGTTCTTTTTGTCTAAGGTCACAGTACAGAAAGAAAATCTTCCCCGTGGAACACATTGGGGGCCTTGGTGTGGGCTGAACACAAGCCATAACAAACCCCTGGGTGTCCTCTACCCATTTCCTTTTCCTAACCCCAGGGTTAAAACATGCAAATTCTGTATGAAGGCGTGAGATCTAAATTTAAAATGATTAAATGTGCCTAGAGTTAGAAAATCATTTGCACTTACATTTGTTAGCCTCTGAGCTGTTCTCGAATCAAGGGCAAGTCTCTGAATCATTAGACTCAGATGACTGCCTTTTTCACTGCCTTAAACAAGAACATTTCCCAAATAACATTGTTGACCCCTATATTGTGTAATGCAGTTTGAGGACCTAATCGACACATTCTCAGAAATTGGAAGAATTTAAATCCAGCTTCGTTTAATCCTCCTCATTAGGCAAATGTGTGCTGTTTTTGTACAATTACCAAACAATTAACCAGGGGGACTATTGATTAATCAAACCCATTCCCTCTGCTGCTATTGTTCAACATCAAACGTGTGGCTTAAGATTGTCTCAATAAATTCACGTAGTCCTGCATGCTGGCTGGCATCAGTGAGAGTTTTGAAAGTATTATTGCATCAGGAGAAGATAAAAGTAATGAGACCTGTCTCTCAAGCAGAGAGAGCCTAATCTCCTTGGGTGTCTTCAGGCTTCTCTTAAGCTGGTGGAGTGGAAATGAGAGCAGTGAAAAAGAAATGGAGAGGAACGGAAAGAAACTAAAAGAAGAGAGATAACATGGATGGACATGGATGGAGATAGAAGAAAATAAAAAAAGAAGACGAAGGAATGGGGAGATAGAAGGACATACCAAACTGTATCAAGGGGTTGATTTATGTTTAGCTAACTGTGACTATGTATGATAGGGGCAGGGCTCCAGACTAACCTTTTTGACTAGCAGCACTGTAGCCCCTAACCAAAACATTTTAGGGGCACAGGCAGAAAACACACACACACACACACACACACACACACACACACACACACAGACACACACACACACACACACACACACACACACACACACACACACACACACACACACACCTTAAACTGACCTGCAATAAAAAATTTCACATTTCCCCTATTTTAACTGTTTTACTACTAAATGCTTTGGGGATAACTACAGAAACTACAATGTGCTGTCTTATACTAGTTCACAGTCACATTTTGATTGAATGGTGCTTAACAAATGCATACTCAGAAATGTAAAGAAAGTATTACCGTCAATTACATTATTGCCTCAGCCTCATACAGGGTCCCCCTCACTCCTCTCTGTATTTTTTGTTTACTCTTAAATAACAATCATAACTAAGGTGAAAGATGAAAGGTACTTACCTGTTAGTTGTCAGAATGCATCACACAGGGAGACACAGTAATCCACACATCCACAATTGATTTTGTATCTTTGTGAATCAAAGCTTATCAAAAGCATTATTTTGACAAAGGACATACTGCTACATCTGCTAGCTTAGCCTGTTGAAAGAATGTGCTCATACTAAGTCATTCATATCTTATGCAGGGACTGCAATGCTCAGAAACAGTGTCCCATCATGCAACATCTCCCACTCATCTGTTCTGTGGTTTACACATTTTCTGGACGGACTGATTCATGAAATAACAGAGTTGTTTTTCTGGTCGAATCTAAACGCACAGACAAATGGCCGTTAATACGTAACAACATTTCTGTAGAGCTCTAAAGCAATGTTCAAATGTCAAAAATGTCAAACTTTAAAAGGCTATTATATGCTACTGAATTTGGTAATATTCCTTTGTAGTAACAGATTCAAAAACTGCCAAGCTGTATTATTTGTGACAGTAAACCTAGGTTTGCAGACTGAGAAAGAACAAAAACTAATACTGCCATTAGAGTAATTGATTCAACCGATTAAGGAATTAAGAAGAAAAAAATTAATGATAAATAAACCATACATCATTCTTATTTTTGCACTGTCGGTGTGTGCATATTTAAGTGTATTGGCTACACTGTTTATTTCTGATGTATACAGGGGTGGAAACATTTTAGGAAAACCTTAAAGAATAATACTCATAAAAATTGAGGGAATACATCTCTCTGACACCATCTTAAAAAGAGTGTATCATTATAGGTTTAAGAAAGGTAGTATATATTGAAAATGGAATTGCATTAGAGTGTACATGTCTGCAAGATTTGCACAGGTTACTAGTATATAACACTACTAACTTGTGCATAATGCATAAGGCTACACATATGATACAAAGTAACAATACATGCATTTATCATGAAAATCATCTGAGCTGTTGTGGTTCTGGGCTGATTTGTTTGTTGGTATAGTATTTCCACATGGTATTTTCAGCATCTGTACCTAAAGCTACCATCCACTCCTACCAGATTGCTGCAAAAAAAAAAAAAGTATCTGCCAGTCATACTGGATGTTGCTCTGTATAGAATAGGGTCGTTGATCAGTGCTGGTTAGACAACATGGAGCCAATTAGGGCAATAGCCAATACCATCTTGTTTGTTTCCTGCTCCTGGAAAACACCTAAACGGCCTGTTCTGCAGAAGGCAATGGGCCCCAGATTTTACCTGTCTGTCTGTACACTGAGTCGCTTATTTACAGAGAGCTCTCCGTCTGTCTGTGTTTAGGAGGAAAGCTCATTAAAGTGTTCTGAGGGCAATAGGGGATCCGGGCTAAGAGAGGTCACTGCTTGATAAGACGATAAGATTGTTGTAGCTGTTGCTGTTGTTGCTTTCTGTGCTGCTGCCGCTACTTAAATACACTGAGGCGGTGTGGAAGAAACAAAAGGCTCATACTTTAAGTCTATGCTTAAGGTTCATTAAGAGGGTCCACAAAACCTTATTTATAGATATCCAAAAGACTTAATGAAATAAATACTTGAAGTTGGTTCTTGTATTATATCATCTACCGTTACAACTAATACTACCAATACCAAGAAGAATCTTATAAAATATGTAATTTTAGCATGGCCTCCACAGATGAGTATCACTTCAATTGAAAATCTATCCCTGTTTAACTAATTCCAGTTTTCAGTAATATCCCAAATCGCACATCTGTCAACATACTTAATATCATGAGTATGCGTTTTGACTGCAGTCCTTAACTTCTAAAATTGAGGAGTACAAATTTGCTAATTTTTTCTAAATTTGTTTTGACACATAAATAAAAGAATATCAGCATTCTTAAGCATTCTTCACACTGTCAATTGTAATGTAATTCATGTTAAACATTTAAATTGAAAAGTGCCATCAAAGACTAGTCAAGGTCAAGGGTTGACAGTTGGGGCAGCAGTCCGCCAAAAAACGGTTGCAATGTGCCCTCAAAAGGCAGGGAAGAAGCTAGCGAGCTAGCAAACATGGATATACAGGGGCGCCTGGGTAGCTCACCTGGTAGAGCGTGCACCCCATGTTCAGAGGCTCAGTCCTCACCGCAGCTACTGCGGCTTCGGTTCCGACATGCGACCCTTTGCTGCATGCCGTTCCCCTTTCACTCCCCTTTCATGTCTAAGCTGTCCTATAAAATAAAGGCCTAAAATGCCAAAAAATAATCTAATAAAAATAAAACATGGATATACGACAATGCCGTTTATAAAATAATTTAATAACAATAACTTTAAAAAATCCTTTGCAATAGTTTTTTGAGGAGGTAAACATTTGGTAGCACTCAATGAAATTATGTTTTGAATTGTAAACATTGTATAACTCCAAAGGGTACCTTTAACCTTTTTCTTATTTCAGTCTACTAGCCAACATAATGAAAATGTATTCAAGAACCAGTATCAGACATTTTTTTTGTTGAACAAGTTTTGGACTTTTATAAAAAAAAACAAAAAAAACCAACATTATAAAGCTGCTTACCATGCTGCAATGTGGTTAAAACACATGCAGTATTGAAAAAAATGACCCCGTTGTTGTAGTGTCGTGTGCAGCTGGGAGCGTCCTGCTGCTGATGGAGCTCTGTTAGCGGAGATATGAGTTCTGCCACTGGCTCCATGGTTAGGAGGTCCAGACAGGCTGCGAGCTTGGAGGCACACTATTACCTCCTGATTCATGGGTGTGGTAAGCAATGCCGACACAAACCGAGCCCCAGTTGAAATAGAAATTAATCATTGCTCTTAACCCACACATACAATACTGTATATACACACAGACACACAGACACAACTGTCCAGTGTCCTTGAATGAAGGAAAGTCCTGTTTGTTAGAGCAATAATAGAAAATAGAGTCAACCTTCAGGGTATAGCTGAACAGATAGAGGTTGTTGGTTCTAAGCAGCAAGAACATCACAAGGACAACGTCATTTTAAGGAACATCACAGTCGCATTTAGTCCAAGCATGACAGACAATTACTCCAAAGGGTGCTGCTTGTCTTGAATGCTGCACATATATTTTCATCCAGTAACATGTACATTTGACTGTTGTACAAAATGGTGGAAATTAGCCTCAGGTGATTGTGCCACTGATGGCTACACAAGCTGATGTCATTCAAGCATGTTGCTTTTTTTCATTTCACCTACTTTCTGATAGGATAAAATGGCATGCAACCCAAACATAGTAGATTATAGTTTGGCTCAGAACACATCTTGCTATTTTACTTGAGTGTATGTAGAATAATCTCATTACACAAAGAAACAAAGGCATTCTGCAGGTAATGTATGTAAACTGGTGGGATAACCACTGCTTCTAGATGTTTTCCATGTCTGGTTTATTAAACGGACCAAAGCTTTTCCCTTCAAGTCAGACCTCATTTGCATAGAAAATAAGAATGTGAGCCTGTGTGCATAGTAACAAACCATCTCTAGATTGGTAAAAAAACCAAACAATATAAATTACTCCTTTCAACAATTAAACGATCAATTATTGCATGTGCACATGTGGAGTAGAATGTGATTTGCGTGTGTGTGGTATGAAATGACTTCACATTAATGGTGCTTTCCCCCCCTACACAGTCATTTGTTACATTTGCACTCCTCCATCTACATTCAAGTAATTACATTGTCTCTTATTTGTTTTCATGGTATTTGTGTCTGAGGCCATAAATATTTCTAATGTCTGGTTTCTGTGGTGATTACAAGGGCAATTATCTGTACTTGCAGTCAAATACGGTAGAAGCAAAGATCAGCAGAAGGGCCAACGAGCATCTCGTCAGAGGCGGAATGCCTGATTGACAGCTGTTTACCTTGTTTAGGGTGAATTATTAGGGTACAAATTCCAATGGTGTGGTATCACCCATCTCTCTGGGTCTCTAAGAGTAATGGAGAGTGCAAAGATAATTATGATATTGATTTTTGAGGTCTGAAACTCCTGTGGTGCCATTTATTGCTCAGCCACATAGTAAACTAAGTGAAAACTGCGGTTAGTGCTATTTTGTTTGTTCTCCCGACTGTTAATGCTCCTACAGCTTTCAGCTGCCAAACAACTAGATCTATAGGGAATAGAGATACTGCCGTACATTAGCTCATTCTCCGTGCTCTTTAGTCAGGCTTTTTTACACCAGAAATGTTTCAGCTTTCATTCAGGTTCTTCTATTATATAGCCTACATCTTTACATATGCCCTCATTTAAGTCACTGAGCTTTATCATCTTCAAATAATAGACAGCCAAAGACGTTACGGATGACAAGCGCAGACCTTTCAATCTCCCACAATTGACTTTGTCGTCTATTTTTTATCCCCGACCACTGGGGCTTGAAATGTTGTATCAATGGAAGAGGTGCAGTACAGCATTATGAATCAACACAGTATATTCAAGATTTTTTTTTATCTTTCATTTTCCCTCCAGTCGTAAGTAACTCACACTAATGCAGATGTGTCTTTATTCTGTCCTCTTTTGTTTGAGCAGAGGGACATGAACCCATGTACGTCCTAGACAGCATGCACTGCCAGGCCTACATTATGCTTTTTCATATTGCTGTCTTATTGTTTCTCTTCGCTAGCCGAGAAGTTATCACAATTGTGACAAAAAGCTTACTTGGAGTGCAGCCATTTTGAGGAATGAGTTCCTGTCCTGTTTGTGCAGATGGGTGTGTTTTCCAGTGGTAATGCATAGAGATGTAAACTGTTTGGCTTGTATTGTTTGCCGACATTGTTGATGTCAACTATTTAGTTCAGTGTGTCCACAAATCGTCTAATCCTCTGGCCTGCAGTGCTCAATGGGCTTGGCACAGAGGGGCAGTACATGGCTAATACTGATTCTGGAGAAACTTTTCAATGACACCGATAGTTTTGGTGTCCTTGGTGAGACCAATGATCCAACTCTGATGTTGTACAGTATTTGTCTTTGGAAAGTTTGGACTTTTGGCTTGGATGACCTCAATCTCCTAGTTTCTTGGTGCAAAATGCTGTCATTTGTAATTTTCTAAAAATGATTTAGCTCCATATAAACTCAACCCTGTGAGCATAAACTGTGTTCTTAGTATAGTATATTATACCATATGTGCAGATTTGCCCTGCAGCTTCCCAGCCTCTGTAAATCACATGAGAGTGGTGATAGGAAAATTGTGTTGTACACTGTACCTGTGTAATCCCTAAATCAAACACATGGCAGCCTGGGTAAGCCCTTAACCTACGGATCAACAGGCTTTGGCCCGTAGAGTCCCATTATTTTAAATCAGAATACTCATCTTTATTTTTGGTATTTGATCTCTATGTTTTGCAGTACTATATTATATATTAACTCAATTTATTGTTGCAGAGAAACATCACTTCCTATGGCCTGACAGTAATTAGCCTGTACCATTTGCCCCCCTTAGTTCTATATGGTTCAGCAGGCATGACCGATACACAGAAATAGCAGCTTTTGGCGTTGTCAGATTCAGCTTTGCACCTGTGAATGTGAGCATGCGCATTAGTAGGCGATGTGAAGAGGCTCCTTATTCTTCCTTCCTCTTCCCTTTTGCTGTGACCCAGTGTAGGTCTGTAACTGTACCGGCATTAAAATAGCAAACGGGGGAACAGAGCGTGTTATGAGATTCACTAGTTTCACGTCTCCCTGGGTGAGGCTATAAATAGTCTTTCACAGTGGAATAGAGTTTTCCCCAGCGATGCGGACGAAAGCCAGAGGAACAGCTGCGCTTAAGCCAAGTCCTGTTAGATCAGCAGAGTCACATGGACATGATCCTGTCTCTCTCTCTTGTCTTTTCTTTCTGTCTCACTCTCTGTCTCCTGTCTCTTACTCTCACTTTCCACTCTTGCTCCCAATCTGTCCCCACTGTCTGTCTTTCACTGTTTGTTTATCTCTCTGTCTTGCAGTATCTTTGTCTCTCTGTCATTGTCTTCCCCGTCCTGTCTCTCTGTCCTGTGTTTGCTCAGTTTTCCATCTCTCTTGATGTCTTGTAACATGTGTCTCTCTGTCACTATCTTTGCCCCCCCTTGCTTTATCGTGCCGTCAGTCTATTTTCTTTGCTTCCTCTGACTCTTTGTTTGAGTGGGTGTCCTTTGTCTCCCATAGCTGTTTGTCTGTTTGTCCCTTTCCTGTAGATTTCTCACTGTCAGTCCGTCTCTTTGTTTTTTTTTCCTCTGTCATGTTTTATATGTCTTTCTCATTATTACCAGCCCTCCCCTGTGTACTCTGCTAATTGGTACAATCCTAATATTAACAGTGTTAATCTGCGTTGTTATAAAAAGGTTTCTTGAAATAGGAGGAGTTGAACTACATACCTTTGAACTACATACCTTTTTTTAATAGAAATTTTCAATCAACACCTTCCACATTAATGACTGATAGTTTGCAAAATGTTGTATGTACTCTAAAAGAGTGCTGTGTTGCATTTCTCATATCACATTTGTATTTTTATTAATTTAGAAGTTGAATTCCTGCATGCTGTCAGCACTAATTTATTCGTTCATTGAAAAATATGAATGCACATCTGTAACAACAATCAAAAAATGAGTAAAATCACCAGAACCTGAGACAATTACACCATCATTTCTGTTCATACTGGGCAGGGAAAAGAGAGGTTAAAAAGGACATTAGGACATTAGTAGATCAAACAAGAACCAGTGCAAGTATACTATTTAAACTAGAAATCATTTTCATACTCTGCATCTTTAAGGTATAATACTTTAAGATGATGATTTCAGTCCTGGTTGATTTGGCTATACCAGTGGTGGTTATTGGTAGTAACAGCAAGTGTGGTTTAATTCTACAGCAAATATGCCTTAAGTGTATCTGTACCTTGCCATTGCTAATCTCATTGACAAATGCATTGCATTTGACTGCTTCACAATACCGTGTTTGCAGTCAAACACTTTTAATGTGAACTTGCAGCAGTAGGAAATGTTTGGTTTGCATTAGCAGTAACTTGGTACAGCTCTGAAATGGCTGAACATGCTGATATCAATGAGATAAAACAGTAATGCTGAATTACATAAATGCATCATTTCCTGTGAATCTCTCGTGTGGTGATAGGAAATTTGAATCCAGCTCGGGAATGGCAGACTTCGCCACTAACAATCAAAAACACTGTATAGAGAATCAATTACAGAATGTAAAAACATTGAACGACCATTACTAAAACAATCTTGACCATAACTAGTATAAAAAGGGTTGATTTTTTAAAATATTAAGGATTGTTCTTCAAAGACAAAAATTAAACATAGAACTGACAAGGTTTCGGACAAATCCGGCGTAAAATTAACCTAGGGGTTAATAACACATGTGTACCGAATCGACCATTCTCTGGGATATGTTGTCATGCTAATCGAATGTGACCAGTTTTAGTGCAAACTGCTAATTAGCTTATAATGCTAGTCGTCGGGGCACGGATAAAGTAAAAAGAAATCACTATTACTATACCACTAACAAGCCTCAAACTAGCACCACACTTCCACGGTAGCATAATGAGGGTCCCTACATGTAAACCGAAGCATTGAGAACTTTGTAAGTGTACAGACAGTTTATAAAGACAGGTACCGTTCACGAGCAGTCAAATGCCGAACGCTGTGCTTGAGCTATGTTACTGGTTACTGGTTACTGGTTACACGGCGTTTGTTGTTTTATTAAGAAATCTTTGCTTCCTTCATCATACAATTTTGAGTTTGGTTAAACCAGTTTGGTTGGTAGCACGGTGGCTCAGTGGTTAGCACTTCTGCCTCACACCAAGAAGGTTCTGGTTTCGAATCCAGGTTGTTCCGGGCCTTTCTGTGTGGAGTTTGCATGTTCTCCCCGTGTTTGTGTGGGTTTGCTCTGGTTTCTTCCCACCATAAAGACATGCATGCTAGGTAATTATGACTACAGTTGAAAATTAGCCGACTGGCTAACACTGGCGCATTTACAGAAATGTTGATTAATGTGCATTGTCCTAATCAAATAAAACTTACAAACAAACAAGTTTACTAAACCCTGCTTCTGTCTCTCTCTCTGTCTCTCTGCCTAACTTTATCTCTCTCAGTTTGACATCACAGGTGTGTGTATATATAGCCAGCAGATGGATTCTCCCGTGGCAGGCTGCTTCAGTGCTTCTCTCTCCCTCGGCTCAGGCCCACCGTCGGCCACTCAAATGAACTAGAAGCAATTTCTTGTTTACACTGTCTCTTCTGATCTGCACAACCATCAGTTTGTGACTGCATCCATTATTCATGTGTTCCCCTCCACCATACACATACATACACACACACACACACACACACACACACACACACACACACACACACACACACACACACACACACACACACACACACAGTAAAACATTACTGCTGCTCAATGTGTTATTGCCTCCATGTTCAAGGGTGTACCCGTGAGAATTTCTATTCCCATTTCAACCTGGCATCCTTGGGGGTCTAGACACAGAGTGTACATTATACATGAAATCTTCTTCATGTCTTGAAATCCTTGTACAGTCCATGTCTAACTATGCAGTAGTCTGTCTTTTAAAAAAACTAATTCATGAAGACATTGTTTGGTGTTTCCATGATGTGATGTAGCACTAGCAAACCTGTCAGTCAGTTAGCAGTATTTACCCCAAAATTGTTGTGACAGGACTAATGTCTGAAGGCGTAATTTGGAGTACACAGTAGCAAGGAGAGCTAGGAACAGGTACAGCTACTGTGAGTCGTGACTTTTGTGCGATGTGTTCCTACTGCGGTGTGAAGTGTGAAGTTGATGGGGCCCTCTGGCTAAGAAGTAACTGCTGAGCACAGACTAGCACATACTATGCCACAACAACATGCCTGGAGTGCTATCGAGCAGGCACACAGCCAATCACAGTGAAACCTTAGACATCCCTCTGCACTGTCACCCGCATGCATACACACTTGTCTCGCCATCACATGCTGGCTACGTAGTCAAGAGAGTACTAAAGAAGTATGGACGAGGGGTGGTGGGTGGTTGGGAGTTTAAGAGAAGACAGAATCTTAAGCATGCAGCCTGCGTATTAAGTTAGACATACAGTATTACTATAGTATAACTATTTACAGCTGACCATATTCTCCAGCTTTCAGGCTACACAATCTCATAAAGTTGTGTGAAATTAGCCTGAACATTGACATGTAGATGTTGTTTACATAAGCGTTTTGAGCACAAACTGGATCGTGTGGCAATCTTAAAATATGTGATTTGTTTTTTCTCAAATAGAAAAAAATTAAAAAAATTGAATAGTTATGATTTGGAAATAAATTTGTTAAAGTTAAGATTGCTTCCAGTTAATGACAGCTGCCTTTTATAATCGGGCACGGATTTTGTGTGACTTTTAAAGACAAAACTGAATACTACTGAAAAGTTCGTGAGTCTTCTAACACTAAGCTATTTAACGAGTATAAAAAGCATAAGTAACTGAATTATCTACCTCAGTACTGAGTGGCCCGACTGCAAGAGCAGATAATGATCTTATGACCAAGTCATGCTTTTTTAGGGCCAGTTTATTGGCATTGCTATGGGGTTGGAATCAAATTAGGAAGATGGCAGCTGTGTCCATGCCATATCATTATGAAATCTAATTTGACCAGACAATCCTCTTGAAATGGACAGAGCACTCTCTTGGGCTCATCTATTATAGCACTGCTCTTCAGCCCTGCAAAAATACTCAAGTTGCAATCTGGTTTGTTTTTATTTTGCATGTGGGCACATACAGTATTGGTCACCCCAGTAGCTGGTTGGCCTTTGGTTGTGTACTCTTCCTGGAACTACTCTTCTTCACAAACTCGCTGTAAACACAAATCTTTGTAACGTCGTCATTTTTGAATGTTATGGGTTCATCCAAATAAACTGTAGCAATGTGACATGTACAGTACTGGGAAACAAATTTCAGTTTGTTGACATAACACATAATCTGCTTTGATGGCTACTTGTCGTATGTCACTGTGAGGAGTGACATTGTAAAATCCGTCCCAAGCGCTGCATGTGTACCCTGGTGAAATACGAGCCTGCCTCCTTGGAAAGGAGCCGCAATCAAGAGGGTTGATTCTTTGTGGACGCCATTTGCTGGGCTTAACCACATGGTTTTCTGAGGCTAGCGGTGACATATACAAACCTTCACTTTGCGTCTTTGTGCATGTAGTTTGTATGATTTTGTTGCCCTAAAGGCTGTAAAATCACAGGGAAATCTACTCCTTCTCCTTTTCTGCCAGAAGGACAGGGAAGTTGAGTGCCTGCTCTTGTCAAATCAGGAGTGAGTGAATGGCTGGAAAGGAACAGCTGCGTGCGGTGTTTGTGCCAAGTAATGCATGTCAATGAACTGCCATGCAACTCTGCTCACTCAGTCGGACACAAAGAGGAACGTTGAAAGGCCTGCATGAGAGCAGTTTTACTCTCTCAACCCTGCGGAACAATTAACTTAAAGAGCCAAATTCGCAAAATGGGGAGAGGGAATCCACATTCTGTCATTATATAACATAACGACACTCAAATTATTTAAACACACAGATTTAACATATAACAGATGGATGCCATCATGGCGAGATGGCTGCAATCAGTCATCAAGTCATTTTTTGACCTCAGAGGTTGTAGCTTGTCATGAATGTGGATGTGCATGAGCTCAGGAGTACTGAAGCCTTAGCCTTCCACTTAACAGGATATTGTTTTACAGTAAAGGCTGATACCAGTAATTTGTTTATTTGTTGATTATATTCAGCAAACGGTGGTTATGCAGTAAAGCTTTAAATGCCCCTTCAAGTTTGTGCCTTTTTATTTCTCCCCTGTATATTCTCCGTATCCCTAAAGCAGGCCATGTTCCTGTTTTCTATCTTTAATATGCTCACGCAAATTTGTTTTTATTCCAGGAGGCTCAGAAGGTGATCAATCCGGCAGCAGACAAACCAAAGGATGAGAAGGAGGAGGTCCCAATCAGCGAGGTGGGATGGATGACTTCAGTCAAAGACTGGGCTGGTGTCATGATCTCCGCTCAGACAATCACTGGCAGAGTTCTGGTAAGTTTTCCATCTTTTAGTGGATATAAATATCTCAACCCCCAAATCCAGACTCAAATCCTTTAGCACTTTTTTGACACTAATCATTTGCCCAACCCACAATTAGTTAAGAGCCTTTCCTCAGGCAAATGGGCTGCAACTGGTTTTCACACCCAAGTTGGCTCTTAGATTAATCCACTGTATAATCCATTGCCATGTACACATTTACTCACCTGTTTTATACAGGTCCCACTGGAGACATACTGTAGGGCCATTAATTTGATCCCTACAGAAGCTAGCAGATGCTCAGTCCTCACTGAAACTCAGTCAGCTATTTGGCTGGCACTGTCCAGCCTTCTTTCTGCTGCAATGGCCTATGCCCGGCACGTTGTAACTCACTCTGCTGTGCCTCAGCCAGCTGAACTGATGAATGTGTGTGTATTTGTGTGTGTGTTTGTGTGTGTGTGTGTGTGTGTGTGTGTGTGTGTGTGTGTGTGTGTGTGTGTGTGTGTGTGTGTGTGTGTGTGTGTGTGTGTGTGTTTGCACACATGCTTTTGTGTATGTGATGGGGAGATTTATTTGTTGAGTACGAGAAGTAGCATGGTGTTTGTGCAATAGGTAAGAGGCTGTCACTGTGGCTTTTTTCTTTCTTTTTCGAATTACAGTCCCTCTCCCTTGCTGACCCTCCTTTCTTTAGCTTCATCCCTCACTCTGCCGCCAGATTCTTTCCTGAGCTCTACAACTCTTTGCAAAATCCTGATGTATCTGCAACGGTCTAACTCATATATATGATGCTGGGCTTATATTCAGCCTTTTCCCATATTGCTTGAGTTTTCAACTTTAATAATTTAGTTAATTCTGTCCATTGATGTTGACAAAGAAAATTGTCTCAGGAATAGAAAAAGCAACTTCAAGGATTCATATTCCAAAAGCACTGCTTGTAGTAAGGACACAGTTTGAGACTGTACAACACATTGTGAACATACGATACAATCTCAAAAGTCAAGGAGTCAGGAGAGAGAGAGATGGATCCAAATTAAAATACCAACACTGTCATTGTTAATGTTTGCTGGAATGTGGCAGTACTTTCTTCACGCCTGTTGAGAATAGCTGGGAGTTGAGGATTCAGACCTTTCATGGTGTGGAAGATGAAGAATCCTGAAGGGAGCTGTCAATTTACAAAATTAGCCTCTCTTTCATCACTTCCCCACTCACACACTCCGCTGGCATGGACATAGCTCCCTCTCGCTTTCATCCTCTGCTCTGACTGAGCGCTCCCAATCTGCCCTGTGTGTGTGTGTGTGTGTGTGTGTGTGTGTGTGTGTGTGTGTGTGTGTGATTGAATTGATTCCTGCACTAAAGCTACAGAAACAATGTATGTAATCCCATATTGTCCAACAAAAACAATGAGGATCATAACCAATGAATGTAGATATCCGCCCTATCTCTCTGTGCAGTTGATTTGCACGGCATGGTGGGTACAGAAATAGGTCAGTCCTGCCATCTTTCTTAATGGAATCTTGGGTGGCAACCAGGGACCATCTGTTCACATGGTCTGCTCCCTAAACCCTGTGGTCATCCCTCTGCCTACCCATCCACCAACACACCGCATGGCACTCTGGATATTGACCCCTGTCATCTGCAAATTCAACTCATCTGTTTATCTCTGCAGTAGAGTAACGGCACATGCATTCTAACAGTGATTGTAACAAATCCAGCACAATCCAGATTCTACAGTAGAACCTCTGACCGGAAGCACACTCTTCGTTTGTACTCTTCCTCTCTTTGTACACCTTTGCCTGAGATTACCGCTCTCTTATCTCATTTTCACTATTTTCTAGCTTATATGTGTAAGGACAGTTGCTTACTGTGTGTGTGTGTGTGTGTGTGTGTGTGTGTGTGTGTGTGTGTGTGTGTGTGTGTGTGTGTGTAACAGAGTTGAGAGAGAGCAAGAGAGAGCAAAGAAACATAGAGACAAACACACCAACAAAGGGACGGACAGGCAGATGGAGAGTGAAACAGAGACTGGTTGTGAGAGTCGGTGAATAGTAAGGCACTGTTTGCTTGAAAGGGGTTTCTAGGCATAGAGATATCCCGGTGTATCACCTACTGTGATTTGTTCTACTTCTGGTGGGGCTGATAATTCTGCCAAGCAGGTTGTGTTTGCTTACCTGCTCAGTCTAATGATATGTAACACAATATGTACAGTAGCCTTCTGATGAGCACTCTGTGTAGGTGAATGAGTACTGTATCTCATGTGGGTGGAATTTGTACATTTGTGGATGCATGTATGCTAGTATTTCTCCACATATACAGTACATGCATGACAGCTTGTGTATCTGTCTAAATGTGTGTGTGTGTGTGTGTGTGTGTGTAGGGGGGGGGGGTGATTTTGTGGGACTATTGCACTCCCATCAGTGCTTTACTGCAGATCAAAATTGCAATGAGTATCCGTATACACAGAACCTGACTGGTAACTATGGCAACTGCTGTGTAGTGGCGCTCAGTCATCTGACATTAGGGGGCTGCCTGAGCATAGCAGAGCAGAATCACACACATGCACACAGGTAGGTTTAAAGCTTGATACAGGGTCCATTCTATCCAGCTGAAAGAGCCAAAGCCAAAGCAGATTGAGACAGATACCCTAAGGTAGGCAGAAAGGCAGAGCCCTCCATCCTCATTCATTAGTTTGCCTTGATGACTTCACTGCCAGGGAAAGATCAAGTTTACCCCCAGGCTTATTGAATCACCAGACAAATCTAAATCCAACTATGGCAGCAGCTTGGCCCAGGAGTCCCCCATATTGTTTCCCCATGCTGGGCCGAATCACTGGTGTGTGAAGAACAAGGCCTGTTTTGTTATTGGTGCCTAATGTGTCTTTGCCAAACTACTTTGCTCTGATGAGAAAGGGATTAAATGAACACACATCCACCCACGCTGCATAACCATTAAGACCAGACATGTGCTGCATGAGAATCATTCTGGTCATTAGCGGCCCTGTTTTAAAGGAGTCCCATTGCTGAGCTATAGGCTGCGAGAGCAGAAAACTATTACGGCTCATGACATTGCTCAGACCATGTAATAACCGTAAACAAAGAGCAGCAGGTGCACACAGGCATGTGTGTGTGTGATAATGTATGTGTTCAATACATCTTTGTGCCTTATGTGGTTTCAAGAGACAAAGGTGCTGATAATACGTTGTTTCCTCAGACTGGTCGTATGTCAAAGTCCCCTGTCTTTGTGTGATCATACCCTCTGTAACCTACATGCATGAGCCCCTCCAACTACCATCAAACCTGGAGCCATATATCCAATTTCGATTAGGCTACGTGTCACCTTATGTGCCTTATAAAATATCAAATTTGAAATGATTGATGTTAGCATGAGCCAGTGTTGCTCCTCTGTGTGGCTCTTTAGCTTTTTGTATCACCTTTACAATACCAGCTTATCAAATATTTATCACCTCACTCACACATGACATGCCTCCAGTTTGGCTTTCAGTTGACACTAAGCTCGGGGTCAAAGAAAAAAACATGAGGGGTAATGAACTTAAACATAATCACAACACAACCCTCTGCTGGTATCATAAAAAAGAGAAGAATAAAAACAAAATTTCTAACAAAAATCCAAATATTTAAAAATGTTTTCGTAAGAACTGTTTGGAAATTGATAGATATTGTAGGTGAAAAAGTCAGAAGGACTTATGCAGAACAGGAAGCAAGTAAGCGACTAAGTGCCAGCTGCAGCTTTAAGAGGAAGTGTCTCTCAGAGGCCCACAAGACAGTTGTCCACACAAAGACACTGCATGTGGAACATAGGTGAATGGCAGAGCACCTCTGTTCTGACAGTGGATGGCTCATCGCTCTTCTGACAACCGTATCACCCCAGTTGCTTTATAGAAAAACCTCATTAAGCACTCAAGGGCACAATGCCCGAGGAAATGACTAGTTGGACAGCTGGAAATATGAGTGGGCGGAATTATTGTACTGCATTGCCACAGCATCTGATCTAATTGATTCCTGCATTAAAGCTACAGTAACAACGTATGTCATCCCATAATGTCCAACAAAAACAGCGAGGATCATAACCTACGAATGAAGACATTCGCCTTATCTCTCTGTGCAGTAGATATGCATGGCATGGTGGGTACAGAAATAGGTCAGTGTGTGTGTGTGTGTGTGTGTGTTTGCAGGAAAGGTGAGATTGTGCATACGTGGAAGGACACTGTGGGTATGTTGCATTGTGTTTCCAGGTGTCCTCAAAAAATTCTCTCCAACCCACTGTGACTACCTGCATGAAGAACAGCTGTTATTCACGGTGTTCTACTTTTCAGACTGGCATTGTTTATGTTAGTGCAGTGTGTATCTACCCCTATGTATATGAAAATGTTTGTACTGACAGTTCTTTGGGCTTTCATAAGCATTTTTGTGTTTTTTTACAGCAGCCATTTGGTACTGCCAGAGTCTGTTTGCATCTCTGAATTTACCCATGAACGCATTTGTGTGCATCTGATGTGCATTTGCCTGAGTATTGCGTGAGTGTGCGTGTGTGTGTGTGTGTCTGTGTTCGTGAGCATGCATGCATGTGTAAATGCATGTCTGTTTGCGTCTGCTTGGGCTGGCTAATTACGCTTTCCCGTCGAGTGTGTGGAACAAATGTATTGCTGTCAGTAAACTTCTCAGAATGGATACAGCTGTCAACACAGCACCATCTCCAGCATCACACTTCTCTGTGACAACAGCTTCATCCCTTTGCATAAAGGTAACAGGCAGCATATATCATATGCATTCAGTAGGATAAGACATCTTGCTCATTATATTGCATGATTGCAAGAGTCAGGATTTTACTACACAGTAGTTTATCCATCCACGGGGAGCAGTATGTGTTACTGATGAATGAGGAATCTGTACAACAAACACATCCACCCACACACATACAGACACATTTGCAAGTGCACTCTGAACTAGGACTTGGCAATGGTTGGTTGAAATCATCACAGCATTTATAATGTTTTTATATATCGATATACATAGAGAAATTTGTAAAACAATAACATCATATGGTCAACTTTTCATGAAATTATTCTGATGAATGTCAATAAATAACCATATGGAATTAGCAGCCAGTCCTTCCCTAGACACATGGACAGATATACGCACATACATGGACACAAACACTCAATTCCCATAGTGTCAGTCAAAAGTATCTGTCGAAGAAAGTGCCTGTCATGTTGATGTGAGAAATGAACAATCAATAGCCGCAGAGACCATCTCTCCATGAATCATCACACTCACTTCACAACCCAATTTCTCTGTAAATTTATAGGAGTGGACATGGACAAATCTATACATTTTTCACCTCTGTGTTCAGCATTCGTGACATGACACTTTGCTCCATCAGTGTGTTCCTCCATAATGAAACTCGATTTCTGACCCAGTGGGCTCCTATTCCCTGAACTTAAACTCAGTGCCCTCTGAAACCTCCAGACGGTCTCTTTGCCTCCCTCCCATTTTCCCAGTTGTTGAATTTTAGCTAGCTGTACAGCTTATTCATTTTGTAATTTGCCATAATTTATTGATGGCAATGCAACTGGCATTGACTTAAATCCTCTGAATGGTGATGAATAGCTGTTTATGCTGGAGGGACCACGGGGGACAAGCACTGCAGCAGAGGGAGTGAGATGGAGTGAGCAGAAGGAGAGAGAAGGGTGTGGTCCCGGCCAAAGTCTTATACTGATGACTATACATGCATGTAGGAGTGCAGTAATCCACAAAAATTAGGCATTAGTGAAAATGTTTTGTAGAGCATGAATTATATCTTTCAAAATATGAAATAAAAGTATTAATACAGGGTGACTGATTTAGTCAGTGTTTGTCTTTTAGCCTCCCTTGCGGCATGGCTCCAGGGAAAACAATGCTGGTCTGTCAGTCTTTCGATCGGTCCACCACTTTGGTCCAGACTGAAATATCGCAACAGCTATTGGATGGATTGCCATGCAATTCAGACATTCCACAGTAATAACTTTGATGATCCCCTGACTCCTCCTCTAGCTTTGCAAGGGATTTATGACCAAATACCTGCAAAACTAATGACATTCCTATCAGCCTTGGCTGTATTTCATGTTTAGTGCTAGTAAACAAATGTTACCATGCTGACATGCTAAACTAAAATGGTGAATATACTGTAGTAAACCTAATACATGCTACCGTCAGCATTTTAGCATTGTCATTGTGAGCATGATGGGAGCATGATTAAGTTGGCATTTAGCTCAAAGCAACGCTGTGCCTAAGTACAGCCTTGTAGCATGGCTGTTGACTTTTAGTCTTGTTATAAAAGGTATTATATATTTAGGTAAATGTTGCTTTGTTTTAATTTAAGCTTCATTCTGGTGGTTAGAGCAAACTAGAAAAATACCTGAACCTTTAGCTTTTATGTGTTTAAGACAGTTAAGTTACAAGTGCACATTTAGAATTCCTACAGCTTAGTAGTGAAAGTTATGTTATTTTTCTTGGTATTTTAAGAGATATTATAGTTAAGTGATTATGTTAAGTGTATGAAAAGTATGAGTACATGTGTATGTTCGTTTATGTAATGATAAATGTCTGTTTGTATGTTTTTATTGGTTTTGGTCTTTGATTTACTGCTACATGTCACTGGATTTAGTGGTTCAGCTGTGTGAAGGCAGCCCTGCTGGCTTGCTTTTTCTGGGCTGCTGCCACATAAGAAACATAAGTCGTGCACTGAGCGCTGGAGGAGTGAAGAGGCAGGAGTAGGAGGGGATGAGAGGGAAAGCAGGGTGTCATAGGAGGAAAGACGAGCAACAGGGAGCCCTGCCATCAAGCTGCATCGTTTCAACTTGTAGAAATGTACACACTGCTTTCTCACTTTGCAAGCAGACAGTGCTGCACATCTGAGCATGCATGTTTAAATACAGGCACAGCGTACAGCATTATATTATCCAGAAAACAGTCCACTTCAAATTATGCCACGTAAGTATAGAAGAAGAGCGCTGAGTGTGTGAAACAATGACAGCTACAGCTAGAGTTCCTTCACCAGATAAACCAGAAAAGAAAGAGAGAAAGATCAATTTGTATGTGAAATATGCACCAGGGCTAAAGGAATCAAAATCACCTAATGGATTACAGTACACCATTCACACCATAGTGTAGTTATAGTTTAATTTCTTCCTTTGCTTCATTTAATTGATCAGCATCCCACTGCTTTTGAATTTGCAGCACACTAGGGAGAGTTTTACAACTCTGAAATGGTTGGTCTCACTTTGTCCTCATGAATGATTTTCCCTGCAGCCCTGCTTTAGGCCTGTCATAACTCTGAGCCATTCTGCGGGATGACTCATCATTGCTTGTTCTTTTTTTCGCCTATCTATTAAGCTATCCATTTGCCACCTGGGCCTCTATCGCTAAAGAGCCAGTGACCTACACTCGTCTTATTTCACTGCAGCCCCCGTGCCCTTGTCTGTCACACCCTCTCTCAAACCGTTTTGCAGAGGAAAAAGTTCAAAAGAGTAGACGTTCACTTATCTGGCTATCCAGCCTTCTCTTTATTACATCAAAGTCACCTGTGACTTACAAGGCAATGTGTCTGAGACACTGTGGCGACAGTACATGTTAATTTGTTTCCTTTAATCTGGGCGAAGAGAAACGACTGCACATTCATTCTAAAAAATACTCACAAATGAAATGATGTCTCTGTAACTAAAATGATTTAATAAAAAGTTCAAGTGTTTGTATTTCATAATTTGTTTCATATATTGTTTGTCTGGTGGCATTTCCCTTGGAGTGTGTCGTAAACAAATCCAAAATCACTTAGTTAATTGCAACAAACTCACCGTAGCTTTTAAAAATTCGCCCATGCTAAAATATTGCCTTCCTTGAATCTCGGCAAAGTGACTGCAGTAATGATATTCTGTTTACTTTTTACAATATGATTATTTATGCTCTGCTGAAACCTCGGAGTGAAATGAGATTACACTTAGAGTCACATTAGAATGCAGGCCAGAGACAGACAGACAGACTGACAGACAGTTTGAGGCACACAGTCACTGAGCAATCAGTCAACAGGCAAATAGGCAAATGGACAGGCAGAAAATTGCGTGCAGACAGAGAGAGACCTAAGTCGGCAGTTACGGAGGATACATGTTTGTCATTTGGAGCCCCCTGTCACTTCAAAGAAAGCACTTTCCCCATCTCATTTTTGTCACGGCTGCCTGGTATGGTCTCGGGGAGGAGTGCTGAGGGACTCAGTGCCTCTGGGATGACGCACACCTAATGGATCCGAGCTTGCAGCATCAGATTGATCCAACCGCATCTAACACCGCTGCCACTGCCAGGCACATTTCTTAAAGCTTTCCAAAAATAGGATTAGGGACAGAGGACATTACCAAGATTAGCTAAGAATGAAAATCCATTTGGTTGCAATACTGCTGATTAAACAGGAGTTTTATTTTATATTTTCCTATAGACGCAGAAGTGCATTATTGTAGAGCAAAAGAAGGACAACCTCCGTTTTTATACTTTATTTGGTAATGAAAGGGAAATTAGTTGACGATTACATTCAGTATGTTTACTTGCTCTTAAGTAATCAGGTTACAGTTTGCTTACTACAGTAAGCTGATTTCTTAACTGTCATATAAATGAGAGCCTGGAAACCTGGGAAAGTACCAGTGGAGCGGGTTCATGGAGGGAAAGATAATTACCCAGAGTGATGCAACCTCATATTTGGTAGCTTCCAGAGGTCTAAATAAGTTGGTTTCCACTAATGTCTCATCCTTGTCTACAAACACATCTTGTCCTACACCTTGGCTACCTGAATGAGCTAACATGAATGCTAATGTCTAGCTACTTACCTGCAGCACATTGAGCACCTAACAGCGTGCACATGTCAAAATAGATCACTAAATCAAGTGGTCCTTATTCCACAATAACTGCTAACAAAATGCTGCCTGTCCGGGGCTTGTAACCTAGCTTTACATTGTGCCTCAGCGCCCTTGCTTTCTCAGCTGTCAGTCAGATTGTGCACCAGCTCACCCACTCACAGGCTTGAACGCTAAAGGATCATTTCTCACATATCCCCAAAGACCTTTATTTCCTCCTCAACATGATTTCAGACTGCAAAAGGGGAAGACTAATTTTAGTTGGCGGTTCCATAGTAGGCTACAAGCAAACGATAAATGAGCATCTGCAACTGAATGATAGTAAATTAACCTGGAGGTTCCTGGAGAAAGAAACAAAATACCTCCCAGGTCCATGCTGTAGGTGTTGCTCTCTAACTCACTTTGTGCTCCGAGCTCCCTGGAGTGGGCTGAGCATTAAGTTTAATTTCCCAGTTGGGACTGATGAAGAATCAAGTTTTTCTTGGTGCAGGCTTTATATGCTGCATGTCAGTTGCTCTGTTGAGCAGGAACTGCCTCTTCTTCTGTCTCACCATCTATACATCAGCAGGTCTGAGTCACACAGTGAGATAGTGTGTGGGAGTGAAAGGATCATTGGAGATGGGGCTCACTGCATCCCTACCTTCGGTTAAAGGGTGGACAGGTTATTATTGCAGCAACATCAGTGGTTGAAGATAGATGTCATGGTTCTACTCCTCCTAAGGGGCAACAAAAAGCAACAGTCACATAAGGTTTTGTATTAATGGTAAACACCTCTCTACTGAGCTGTGCAGAGCCTCAGACGGTGAATGATTGCCAGTTTTCAATGTGTCGGCATTGCTAGATTGTGATGTTTTTTTGACCGTCCTATGACTCCTGTGACAGTATGAGGCCGGTCATAGATATGGTCTTGGGTTCGTTCTGAATATGCTGTTGTCACTCGTGTCATGTTTGCGCTTCTAATTGCTTATCAGAGGAGTCAGCACAGTGGGGACCATCTGCTAAGCTAGGTTTCAGATCTGTTTACCCCCACTGGGATTCTGTTTCCTGGAATGGGACGGCCATGCAGTGTCCCTAAAACACATCACCTCCACCAGCCCGCCGCTCACAGTTTCCATGAGATCATCAGGGGACATTCACAGGTGATGTAGGAGGCACAGGAAGGAGGGGGGGTTATTGTATGAGAGTGCAGGTGAAAGTGAGATATGGGGGGAAAAGGGAATGAGAAGAAATAAAAGCAAAAGAAAAAATCCTATTAGAATTGATCTTGATATAGATTTCAGCAGAGGCTGAAATGCATATTTGCAGAAGTTTGTTTCAATTTCAATATACTTGACTTGGTTTAATCATCTTGTGTTTAATCATCTAACAATGTCTAGCTTGCTTGTGAGTAAATCAGAGGAGTGGAGACATGTTTTGGCTTTGTAACTGAAGTTCTTTCATATTAGGAGCTACTGCGAGGTGCTAATTAAATGGTTTGTAGGTCTGACTTTGCCTCTGGCCATAAATTGCATCAGTATTGAGTTCAAAGCCTCAATGCATCAAAGACGGACCAGAAGCAGAACTCCTCTCCTCTCCTCTCCTCTCCTCTCCTCTCCTCTCCTCTCCTCTCCTCTCCTCGGACAGCAGTGAAACACATTTTGAAGTCTTAATTTCTTATCAGTACATCCAACATGCCAGGACACAGCTATATTTGACTGCATGCACAAACGCAAGTGCGTGCATGAGTAATGTGTACCGTATGTAGGCTATATGAGTGCTTGTTTGCTCATTTTGATTATTATGTGTTACGCACATGGCTGCACAATCAAAGTGAAGGTAGGGACAGATTACCCTTCAGGGTAAATCAATACTAATGTATAAAAGAATACCTTGACAGCTGCAACCAGGCTGAAAATGACATGATTTGTTTATTCTATTTATTTGAATGTCTTTTGAAATAATCACATTGATATATTTACAGCAAACCAGAAGCAGAGGGGAGCTCCACTATGGGGCTACTTAGATGAAGTAATGAAAGCATAAAACTCCTTCTGACAGAGGGTCTAAAAGGGCCTGACTGTTCTAGCCTCTGAAGACTGAATGATGTTTTTGTTTTGTGATCCCCTTTTATTACTTTGCTGCAGCTGTATTTGTCTCCCTGGCACATTGCATTCACAGTTATTCCCACAAGTGGCATATCACCGTGGCAACATCATATCTCTTATTCACAGGAATGAGCTTTGTGCCCCTGTCTGTCTCTCCACCATCCCTGGGTACTTCTATACTTTGTATCCACTTTTTCAATGAGCTTAAAGTGCCAGGCCACTCAAATTATAAATTACAGTGTTTTGGTTTTGTATTAAGGTGGCAGAATATATCTCAGAGACAGATCACATTAAGTTCCAAGTACAACCAAAACTATCTGCATGAGAAATATGTTCTTGGTGATTTGAGACTGTCCATTAGTCGTTTCAGCAAAATCTGAATGTTCAAGTGTTAAACCCCTCTAGTTGTCGTAGGAACTATCACTCTTGTCTGCCACGAGCAAAGGAGGAAACACAGTGTGACGTTAATATAGAGCCAAGCTATAAAGTCCACAGAGGGAGCAAGTCATGGTAGATGGGACTGGGTCAACAAAACAGACTTTTAAGGTCCAACGTGTAGGAATTTCTCCCATCTAGCGTTGCGATCATATATCGCAATCAACTCTCTCGCGCCACGCAGTTCAAAGTACGTATCACAGCTACGGTAGCCTTCACGCTTCAAAAAGCCAGTCTCTTGCTCTTTTCAATATCCTTTTTCATTTTCTGGGCGAAGAAGAAGACTCCTGTTCCTGAAATTTGGATTTTGAATATGTGTGGTCCTCCATGTTTCCTTCTTAAAACTTGCCGGGGCCGGGAAGCTACGATATCCATTAGCAGCATTAGCTGCACCTGTGAGTTTATCATGTGACAGCGAAAACGCGAAAGGCGAAGCAGTATATCCTGTATGTCCCTTACCGGCTAACATATTTCAAGATGACGCATGAATATAGGGCGTCTACCCCAGTTCATGCGAATGCAAATGTAAAATTTCAAGCCAAAAGGAATACTTGGAATTGATGGTGGTGGTAAATATTCATGAAAAAGGACAAGTTTGTGAACGGACAACACAGATTTTGATAATGAACAACTAAACGTTGTTACACACTGAACCTTTAACACAGGAGACTGCTGTCCATTTCCAACCAACAGTCAGTGCTGGTTTCTTTTGACCATGACCAAGGTCCTTCCCTAACTGTAATCAAGTGGTTATTATTATAATCATGACAATGAAGTTCTCCAGATCTTAGTAGCAATTTTAACCCAAACCACAATGTTTCCCTAACCTTAACCAAGTAGTTTTTTTAACCAAACCACAATCTTTTCCTAAACCTAACCAGGTTGTTTTTGTGCCTAACAAAATCTTGACCAAAGCATTGTCAGATCATAAAACAGTTTAATTTTTAAAATGACTATATCATCCGGTTGATAGAGGCTAAAATGTGTCTCTGGAGGGCATGGACCAACAAGGTATTTTGTCCTTTAATTTAAAGGACTTGGTTAATTTGTGTGTGCTTGAGATTGGAACAAGCACACCTGACTGTTCTTGAACCCTTTTGAAAGGTAACCTTTTGGAGTTTATCATTAAAAACTCAGAATCCGTCTAAATTATACTAAATCAACAGCGGCACAAACTAGATACAAATCTACGGTAATTTTTGCATGTATTTATTTCTTCTGATATATAAATACTCCTGTTACAAAACTGATGCCACAGTGACATTGGATTCTTAAATTGATTTACAGAGAAAGAATCATGAGGCTTTGTGCTTTTTAACTATGTAGAGTTTGTCAAGGATGAATGAGGACCAGGTGCCACTCCAAATAAGGTAACAAAGCCTCTCTCCAATTTAGGAAGAACAAAAGTAAAGACTGGGTGTTGCAGTCACAGTTCCTATTTGAATTTATGGACACTTACAACAGTTCTGCCCCATACCCCTTTCTAACTCAGGAATGTATAGCCTATAAAAGCGCTTGAGATATGCGTGTACACAGCAGTTTTATGTGGCACTTTCAATCATACGTCGGAATGGAGCAGTGGATTGTAAAAAGCGTGTGACTGATATTAAAACTATAAAATCCTCAGTCTTAGGGGAGCCGTCTGCCTTCCAGGCAGCAGCAGCTGAACTTGTGTGCTGGATATTAAATATTGATAAGGGTGTCAGTGCTAGTCAACAATCAATCAAACCAGCATACTATCATCAGAGGAAAGGTGAGAGGTGGAACTGATGGACATTGAAGTGGAGTTTCGCTCAATGCCTTCTTAATAAGGGTCAGGGCTCTGTGAGAAACAGCACAACATGTTAATTGACTTAATATTTATTCAACATGTAAGTTTGTATTTAAAATGGACTTTCTGTAACTGAGAGAGTAAAATCCTATACTTAATGTTTCTGTCGGATTTGGATTAGCTATTGTTTTGCCAGGGAGCCTATTAATTATCTACTGAATGAATAACTGTATGACTTAAGTGGAATTAATAATGTATACCCCAAAAGGCAAAGAAACTGACACCATTAGCAAATTACCCTTCTGTTCCTCTCCTCTGCCATATCTCAAACTACAGAAGCATACCGAGGGCCCGGTAAGTAGGACTGAAATTGAATATAAAATATGTTGGCTTTGTTTTCAATATTATATGAGAGACTTCAGCTCCTCACAATGGGCTTGTTTGGTGAAAGCAACTGCCAAAGTGTTTACTGTCACCTTCACCCCTCCTGCTGATGCGTGAAGGTATTGTGTTAAGGTCATTCATCGCAGGTTCCACGCATCCGCCAACTTTATTGACTGAGCCAGACAGCTGTATGTAGGGTTTGATCTGATGTGGCAGAGAGCAAACAGAGGAGGGATACACTGAGATGCTCTACACTTTACACGTAACCTGCCAACAAAAACAGAATACTAATACAGCTTTTCCTGCTCTGCGGATCCCAGTCTCATCTTTCACCTTGCTGCGAGCAAGCTCTCTACCTTATCAGGACCCACTACATTGTTAGCGAGCAAAAGTGGGCTTTGGCACGGATGATAAACTTCTCATTAACCTTGAGGAAATTAAACGAAACTCTGATTTAATTAGATAAAGATCATGTCATCGCTGCGTCTCCTCTGAGATGAAACCTACGCACCAGCGGGGGGATCTCATGGTGATATATAAGGGTCGTTTTAAGAAAGAAAACCGAAAACAGGATGTGGTCCAGCAATATTGTTTTATCATTTAGATGGTAGTCGATCCATTTGCTTTATTGGAGGGGAAGATGACGCTTTTTAATTCCATATTTGGCAGTGCCTGGCTGTTCCTCTGGCTGCCAAATGCAGAATGACATTATTTGGAGAAGGATGAAAGGTTCTGCTGAATTCTGCAATAGGCATCAGACAAAGTAATTGCTCTGCATGCATTGTAATAGATGGTGTTGGTGTGATAACGTTTTGATGTTATTAACTATGGCAGGGATGATTTATACTATGATTAAAGACACATAATGGAATTGTGAGTCAGTAACCGGTGCCTGGACAACATTGTAGTGACCTGAATACATTATGACCTGCAGAGCAGATGGAGAATAAGCCACTTAAAGACAACCTTTTAGTATTCACACAGCAAACTTCCCTTTCTCCCCATTTTCTCACTGTAGATAGAGTGGTCATTTTTCATTGTTCTGATGGGAAATTGTACCAGTTATGTAAATGTCAAGCTGGCTATTGGTTGATACATGGCACAATTACCTTCCCAACAATAGTGAGATAAGATATCAAGGGAAAAATAAATTTGACAAAGGTGTTCATAAACCGCAGTAAATTGAAAAGATTGAGCAGATTGTGTATTAATCATTATATTGACTGATTATGATTATGACTAATGCAAATGATGCCTTTTGGTTATGAAAGTAGGATTTACACCTTTGACCTTTTATTCTTTCAGACCACCCACTCATTTGTTTAACATTTTTCTTTCTTGTGCTTTCCATCAAACACCGCATCTACTACATTTATGCAGCCGCTCTGTCTGAGTTTAAATAAAACAGCCGTAAAGGCACGAATCAATAGCAGCATGGGCGGCGGTAACAAGCAATAGTGCCCCTCAACTGCTCCCCACAAAACCAGGAACATTCCCTCCAGATTTGTGTTTCATCATGGGTTAGTTTGTGAACAAACACCCGATAAGAACAGCCCCTTTCAGTGTCAGGCTGAAAGGATTCCCTGCATGGCAGAAGTCTAAGGAGAGGCCTTATGGGAGATCAAGTATTTTCTACATTTTTGTAAGGGGAAGAGTAGAGGAAATTTTAAGGATTCAATATGAGGCAAGCAAGAGTGCATGAATTAACAGAATGTTCAGTAGTGTTCCATAAGACTATATATTACTGAACTGTATTCATAAATTAGCAGCAGTTAGCTAAAACATATTAACACATTACAGTCTATACAGCATTTTAATGTAATGTTGACATTTATTTGCATTGATGCTTAAAGCTATAGTGCATAGTTTCTGTCTCCCCCATGAGGAATTCTAAGTAATGACAACAATTCTGTTGTGCATCCACATGACACAAGCTTCCGTGAATGCGCTTCACCCCCACCCCTCCTCCACACAGTTGCTACATAGCCAAGGAGGGAACGGAGGATAAAAAAAAACATGATGAACTCTTCAGAAGAGGTAATTATCTTTAAATGAGTGTTTGCGCGCGAAAGTTGCTGGACGACACCAGTTTCCTAACACAGCCATACTGAGAAATACAGTGAGAGTTTTGGGGAGCTGATACTCTTAATTAGCTTTGTATTAACTAATTTGGCAATGGCTTGAATGTAACGGACGTTCATTATTATAATAAAGTTACGCACTAAAGCTTTAAAGTTTAACATAACAATATTTCATAATACCTAAAGAATTTGTGTACATGGTCTTGTTTCCACCAAGGATTGTTGATGGCCCAGGACCATTGGGACATTTACCTGGGCCAGTTGATTGGTCAGGCAGTGGTCCAAAGGGTCATTGTTTTGACTCAAAAATACTTGACATCACATTGGCTGATTTCCCCAAAAAGGCTCCTAACCATAACACTTCCATCAACAAGTATAGCCTCCTCCTACTAGAATTGGAAGTGCTGCAAAAATAATTGATATGTGACCTAATCTAGCTACTTTCTCCAGAAAATAGCAACACTACAGGCAAATTAGAGCAAAGGGAATTTAGTGGTGGGTACTTGAAATTGTTAGATGAAAAGGAAAAGCGTCCATAATTCATCTGGGAAGTAACAGTTTGCTCAGCTGGAAAACGGTCAAGCAATGGTGTTGTGTTTGTAATGATATGATTCTGAGTAAGGCATATCAGGCTGGTTAATTTCTTAAAGGTCCTGACAGTAAATGCAATGACACATTTGCTGCCCAAAGCAAGAGCTTTGGACACCTATGTTGTAAAAATGTTACCTCATCAACAACCCCTCATTTGGTTGATTAGTATTTTGGACAGTTGGTTTAATGGTGAGACTCATCAGCGTTCACAATGTTTTATTTTGACATTACTTGCACATAAGGGCTCAAATACAATAAATGCAACTATGGCACATCCATAGTTAGAATTTTATCTGGATTGTAAATTTAAAAAATCAATTTACAATCAGTCCTTCCTTGTCCCTTATTTTTCCTGAATTTCAGTCACTAATAATTTGCATCACTTAGCATCATGAACAGTCATGATCAGAATATATATATATATATATATATATATATATAAAACAGTAAAACCAAAAATTGGGCCTGGGTGCTGTCCTTGTCATGTTCGTCCTCCACTCATGAGGCAGTGACTCAGTTGTTGGCAGTGACACTCTAGATACCCTGAGGCATGGGGACAAGTTTGTGGACCTGTGATATCCTGCAGTGAAAAGCCACACTTTACCCAGAGTTCCTCTGTCTGTGGTGTTAAGTCACAGAGAGCCTCCACTGAACGTTAAATCTTTCATACATGGCTAACTGAGTTAGCATTGCTGTAACAGCTGAACAGTCACACTTCACTAAAAATAATGTTGCCCTCCAGCCACCGTACATATGCATAATGGGCGTTATGGCAACTCAGTGCAGTGACATAAGCTTTATATAAAGTCCCAATTTCAAATTCTGCACATATACTGCATTTTCCAAAAGGAACGATTTATAAGCTCCCGTGTTGGATGTCGGGTGGAGAATGGATATGAATTGAAGAATTTCCCCTCTGCAGGCTGGTCATAGGCATCCTCTCCTCTTCTCTGTGCTGGCATAATCCCAGTAGGGGGGTCCTCCTTTCTGTCTCACGGACAAACAAACAGAAACAAATGTTGAAGACATACACACATGACATACGCACACAAGGTAAAGACACGTGCACAGACGCGTACACGTTGTGGCATTTAAGCTGTGCCTTAGAGGACATGCTCTAATATTCTCCATCCCTCCACTCCTCTTTCTCTTCAGCTGCTCTCTTGCTCTCATTCTGTCTCTGCCACAAGCCATTTTCTGCCACCTCTTAACGCTCCTCATGTCCCACGGGGGAACTATCTCTAATAGTCTCTCATCCCTCCATCTCCTGTCATCATCACCTCTGTCTTTTTTTATCTCCTAGCTCATTCTCTCCATCTTCTTTGTCCTTTTGGAATCTTCTATGAACATTCAAGGCCGTGGTCACACTGTTGGTCTCCTGGTTAGGCTTCCCAGGATGCTGTAGAGGGTGACCTGTCCTTCTAGTATCTAGAGCATACCGTACATCTCACAAGGTCCACCTCTGTTAGGATGGTTTAATTCAGCAGTGACACATCTCTCATAGTGAACAAGTAGCAAAAATATCCTCTTTTCATGAATAAATGATGCCCAAGAAAAAAACTTTTAGAGGAGATTTATCAGACAGGTTGTCCTGTCCGTCTGTAACAGATTCCCACAGGCCTCCTCTTCATCTCTCATGGACAGATGCTCATTTGAGTAGCTGTCATCCTGTCAGACCTGAGAGGCTTAGCTTCACACGGACCCTCTCCATCGTCAATCACTGTTTCCGTTGCCTAGGTATAACAATATGTGGGCATCTGTCTTATAAAGGCCACTAGGGTTAAATGGAGCCAATTCCAGGGGTGCAGCATATGTGGTTGTATTTTGATTTATGAGACTGCATTCATTTTCAGAGATAATAATACAAAAATTGTGGGGGCCTGCCAGTTTATATACAGTCATGTCTTGTTCTGTAAGATGAAATAATGCACTGTATGCTGTCTGAACAGATTGTAGTTTTTTTTTTTTTTAATAAGTTTAAGTCCCAGACTTAACAATTGGAAGCAATGCAATTAGCCTTATCTGTGTTTCTTAAACCTCTTTATGCATTTCTTTACAAGTACATACATAATAAGAGCTACAACTAATGATTATTTTCATTATCGATTAATGTGATATTTTATTTTTTTTTTAGAACCAAGCAGGCCTGCCTTGTTGCACAATCCAAATTTTCTTCAAAACATGCCAGTTTCAGCGTGAAGCTTGCTAGCTTGAAGTTTGTTGTTGTTTCCCGAAACTATGAACTGTCGTTGATCCAGACTAGAAAAGGTAGTGAAAAATGCCCCATCACAATTTCTTAAATATCTTATTTCGTCCAACCAACAATTCCAAAACCTGAAAATATTTATTGTACAATTAAGACTAAAGAAATCAGAAAATATTCAAATTTAAGAAGCTGAATTTAAGGAGAATTTTGGCAATTAAAAATAAAACTGACTCAGTTGCCAACTTACGACTTATCAATCAATCATTTAATCATTGCAACTTTATTGTATCTGTGTGGTGGGGCATCACAAAACATGCAAATCAGCACATAAACAATGGATGTCTGCTTCTTGTGTCTTGTTGGTTTGCACCTGTCCCGTTGAGGTTGCCAAAGTTCCTTAAATGCAGTCAGTGCTCTGAAAGTGTTACATTTCACACCGTGTTTGTATTTTAACACATCAGGCATAGTCCCAGTAGTATTGCCTTTTAAGTTTTTAGTGTCTGATTCAAATAAATGAAAAGCTTTCACACCATCTTTGCATAGACAAAGTTGCCCTTTTCACTTTTAAGATCTGCTCATAGAATCTTGATTGGCTCAATGCAGTCTCTATCTGCAGAAATATTTAATAATTTTCCAGATGATTCCATTAACACACTATCCCAAAGAATTTGCTTCCATGCACCTAAATCAATCCCTCTTGCCTTAGAGAGGAAAGTAGTTGGTGGTACCTGCCACAGTCGTCATGGCTGACAGGGGCGACAGGAAGCTAATGGAGTGTAGGGACATGAGGAGAGTGGGACGTGGCTTCTGTAATGCTCAGAGCAATTACTAGTCAGGATATCAGCACCAGTGTTGACACTGATCATTTATAATTTTTATATAAGGTTTTCTACAGAATTAAGACATTTTCACACTTGAATTTTTCCAGAACCAAGGCCATTTTCTGACAATGTTTGTGATGATCATCTGTGATTTATCACATTGTTTGTAACTAAAGAAGCAAAATGTACGTTTAAAATTCTAAATATCTTTCACCTCAATAGGTACATGTTGTATAGGTTAATTTGTTTGTGAAGCAGAGCCCTAACTGCACAATGAACAGTGAGAAATGTGGATGAATGATAAAGATGATTCTTGAAGCACAGGGTAACGTCTGTACCCCAGAGACGGTCACTGCACAATCTTGGATGGGAACACAAAAGGAGCTGGCTGTGGGAGCATTGGGCAGGAGAAGATATTAACAGAGCAAAGAGAGACAGGACTGTGTTGCAACTGTGGAGCTTATTTTCCCTTCTCCACTCTGACCTGACAAATCAGATATCAAATCTCAATTACCTTCTTTTCTTAAAAATAGGCTTGCAAGTTTAGTAGCCACTGAAAAGAAATAAAGACAGTTTAGATGTATCAGGCCATCTGGACTTGTCTAAGTGCCCAGCATTACAGATATAATCGAGACAAATTTCATTACAGAAGAATACTTCATGTAGTAATTATGTCCTACATCTTATTTCTTCTTCTTTTTTGGGTCCTACACTCTTCCCCAATAGACTTCACTAAAATTGACTGAGTCGACAGTGGATTTGGATGATGAAAACAACTCCGACACACATCAGTGCGCAACTTACTCAGGCTTCAGCTTGTATCCTGCCTGCTTTTGTCCTTTGCTCCTCTCATTATTTATGAATGATTTGAAGTCTGGGTATAATTGGCCCTGTTCTGTTGACAGTCAAAATACTAAATGATTGTGCTTAGGGATGCACCGATACCGATGCCAGTATTGGGTATTGGTCTGATGCCGTGCGCATGTACTCATACTTGTAGTCATAAAATCACTCCCGATACTACCACACCTGATACCACCTTATAGTAATGTGACAATAACTTCTCCGTCAAGCAGATATAGGCGACGGAAGAGGAGCAATGCCAGCCGTTTGGAGATTTGGCTGTAAAAAAATAACTAGGCTCTTGCCCAATGCATGATTGCACTTGACGACCAGCCATTGTTATTATTAATTGTCGTTAATAATACTGGGTTTCGACGTATTCTCAGTGTACTAGAGAGAGAGAGAGAGAGAGAGAGAGAGAGAGAGATTGGAGTAGCGGTGTTAGTCCAATGTCTCTTAAGCGATATTTCAATCTGCATGCGGTTTCTACACAGCGTTACTCTGTCAGGCTGAAATGAAAGCTCTCGTGTGTAGTCTAACTGTTTTAACTGTTATAGTTTGCCACAAGTCTTTAAATTAGGACAACATTTTGTGAACTTAGCTACTGGCGTAAACAAACCATCCTCCCCGCTGGATTGGTAAATCCACAATGGTACTTAATATGCACATGAATGACGTCATTGGACTTTGCGTTCTTCATTCTTTCTAAACTTCACCCAGTATTTTGATATTAGGAATTATATTATTTATTTTATTGACACTAGCCCGGGGAAATGTCCAGGCCCAGGCACTGAGCTTTGAATACAAAAAAGGCATGGTACTTTGAAAATACTGCTTTGTTCTAATTGACAACAATATAAGAGAAGGCCAAAATCATCTGTGTGTCTGAAAACACTCTTGGATCGCAGAGGGAATATTAAGTACTCATATCGGTACTCGGTATCGGCAAGTGGCCAAATGTAAGTACTTGTACTTGATCTTAAAAAAAGTGGTATCGGTGCATCCCTAATTGTGCTTGTCTATTTTATTAATAAAAATAGGGATTATTTTTATGCCACTGATAATTGGGAGAGTGTAATTTTATTGAATGGGGCAATAAGCATTCATGTAACTGGAAAGTCTGGCTACCTATCAGCAGACGGAGCCTCACACATTCTAAAGTAGACCTACTCTAATAGCTTGGGAATGGATTGTCTTAGGTTAAGATTGTCTTGGAACCAAAGCTCTAAAATCTTAACTAAAGCTGTCCATTTTGGTACTTCTTGTCCAACTGGTAAGAGTCCTCTTGTATGAATTGGTATGCCTGTGTACATCTGTTCAGTCACACAGTGGGAATCAGTAGTCTGTGTTGAGTTATGCAGAGTGTGACTGGAATACAGAGTGTGTTTTTCTGACAGAATGTCAGATCATACATATACTTGTAGAGCCTGTCTAGAGCCCCCTGCCATTTGAAACTGAGGGAAAGGGGAGATCACGATGTGTGCTGATGTATGGATGAATGCCATCAAAGTTTAATGAAGGTTTCATTTGTTGACATTCCTCCAGAGAGGCTCACTCTCTCCCCTCCTGCAGTGACATGCAATTCTGTTTCCTTTTGTGTCTGAATCTGCATGGACGCTAGACCTGTGATAATATAGGAGTATTTGTTATGAAAGCAAACGAAAGCAAATGCAAATGTTTTCTCTGCCGTGCAAACACTGTTACAATTTCATGAGTGAAGGTATGGTATAGAGTTGCATTTGTTTTTTTTTATATGAAGGAATATACTGACTGCAGCTTTTTCATTTGTTTGAAACATGCAGATGTATGTTTAGGGATTAAAGCCAAAGGAAAGCAGAAACAGTACGCTGGTTTGGCCAGCTTTCCTTGGCTATGGATCTCTGAAATCCTTTCTGGCTGAGGCATCAATCGGACATTTTGGAACTCCTCTTTCTGGCTAACCCAGGGAGCCAGGCTGGATTAATGAACAAGCTTATCCTGATGCCACACAGTACTGACAGGCATTCTTGACTCCCTACCAAGGATTCCCACTCATGTAATCTTGGGGAACCCATGAGGATTCATAGAAAGTATTTATTTCTGTTTGACAGAAAGAAAACATAAAGAAAATATTCTAGTTCAGATTTCCTCATTTCTCACCTAACTACACTACCTGCAAGGATATTTGTTTTCCTGCCTTTGATGTCGGCCTCTAGAAGCTTTGTAATTATAGCATGCAAATCACAATGAGCTGCCTTATTAGCCCCAGGCTTTGGATATTATTAATTTAAAAGTGTTTTTTTTATTTTATAAATGACTAAAATAGCTTCAGATTAAACGTTCCAACTTTCCTCCATATACTATGGGCTTTAATGAAGTGAATTGATTGTAACCTGTAAAGGTTGTTTAGATGAACAATAAAATGGAATATAAACCGATGGCAACTTGTACTCTAAAAAGATGTTTGTACTTTGTACAATACACATACAATTCTACCAGATTATCTACCAGAGACTTTGACACCAGTCCTTCACTCAGTAGTTGAGGTGACTAAAAGAACAAAAATGATTATTGAGCCCTTTGACCTCTTCAACATTATATTATAGAGGGAGCTTATTTTGTAATGTGTATCAAGGTACTGTAGGTATCCCTTTATCATTTTATAAATGTCTATTACATATTGGATTTTTGCACAACAAATCCTCTAACAAAATTGCTTTTAACTTTCCTCCAGAATGACACATCTGACACCCCTATGAGGAGCAGAACCATTTAATTTCAAAATTGTTACAAATCAAAATAATTTGATTTTATGACATTATAACGCTATGGTTACAGTTTGTTTAGGTAGGGTGTTTGGCTGTCATTAGGAAGTTGGATACAAACAGAACCGTCCTGTGTCAAAGTCCCATGTTTTGTTGAGCCTCCATCCACCTCGATCCAGGTGTGTAGACAGAGAGCTGCGTGTTCAGCCCTCTCTTGACCTAACAGAGAGTCCTGTCCTCTATCTTGATTGCTTTGAACTAAAATGCAGAAGAGATGGCAGGCTTTGAGTCACTGCTTTCTTGACCTGGGTAGTTGGCCTTAATGTGAAGCGATTATTCCATACGTTGTCAGGCCACATCACCTGTCTGTGAGACTTTGCTTTCTCCTTGTCACAGGGTGCACTTAAGAGACAGAGGTAGTCATTAGACAGGATCCCTGTTGGAGGAGGAAGTCTTGTGCAAAATTCTGGCTCAGTTTTAGGGCACTCCGTATTGCTTCCACGGTCAAGCCATGATGAGCTCTCTCAAAAGTCTTTAGACTGCCAAATGAACTGAGAGCATCAGACTCGCACGTGTGTTTATACATGTAACTTAGTGTTATTATGTGTAAACAGTGTCATGTGAGAGCTGCCACTTTTAGCCCACTTGCAATACTGGAACTTGAAACCTGCACAAATGTGCACCACACATACATGTACACACACTGAATGATTTTGCTGGCCTCTTTTACACTTTCAGTCTTTTAGTGTCACTGCTAAAGTGCACATCGGAAAAAAAATATCTGCCAGATTTAGCTTTGCACTTTAAATATAGAAAAGGATACACCAATGAAAACCTATACGGCTATTAACGAGAAAACATAAACATCACGTCTGAATGCTGCTCCTCTGACATGATGCTGGCCAGTTTGTTGATTGTTGCTGTGACTCACTCATGCCATCTTATCACATGTGAATCATGAAATCTGCTTATAAACAGCCTCATTAAGTCCTTTACAACTACTACAGATGCAGCAACAGCTATACTTAGCAATCCTTTTTTTAATTTCTTACTTTCTTTTGTAGGCAGAGGGAATGCCCCTCTGCCATTACCATTCTTGTGGGTTTCCCCTGAGTGTTATTACTTTGCTACTGATTTGCAGTGGCAATTCCTCGGTTGGTTGTCTTTGGTAGATTGTGGGTTTAAGGTCGACAGATAGCCCTCGTACACATTGTGTGGAGAGAGAGTGAGTGTGATAGAGAAAGAAAGGGTGGGGGGATGGGGTAGAGTGGTGGACCGGCTTTCACAGCTGAATAACTGGGTCAGTTTAAGATGATGACGCTTCTTATCTCCTCTGCTCATCGTTGGGTGTTCGCTGTTCACTGCTCAGCTTTTCAGCAACCAACCACTTTTTAGCCATACTTCTCTCTGCCCCTTTCTCCCTTTCTCCTTCTCAACCCATATGACCCTGCTCCTTTTCACATACGTTAGAAGCTCAAACTAGCACAAAGGAAATTTCATTGTAAATGCATCTACAGTATATGTACTGTACATGCATCTAAGCACCAAAAAAAATCTAATTCTACTCTCTCTGCAGCATTGAAAAAAGACTTGGCAATTTAGCATTCCACTCCTATAATATTGTCGGGCTCATAGCTTAACACATTTATCATAATCGATTCAGCAGAACCAGATATATCATCTTTTTGTATTCCATGCATTCTTCTACCTTGTCAAAACCTGTTTAAAACCTGTCTACATTTCCCACAATGCAACATCAACCACCAATTATTTGTTTGAAGATTTATTAACTCACTAGAAAAAACATTATGCCATCTTGTGGGAAAAAGACATATTTTAATTCCTGTATAGACAGGGAGGTGTTTGGATCAGATACTGCCTTCCAGTCAACTGATACCTTCCTAATCATACCAGTTGAGTGCTTTTCATTCAAAAAGCCCAGTGTTATCATAGAGTTTCAGCTTGAGCCTTCTACCCATGTCTTTTGTGTGGAGCATCATTGATGTCTTTGGCTTGTAAGGTTATTCCGACCCTGGACAACTCTATGACCAGGATTGCCATTGTCCTCCATTCAAGCAGCAAACCATTAAAAATGCAAGGGTATGGGGGTGTTTACGTAATACTTCAGTCACAACGCATTGGATCAATCCAAAGGACCATCACATGAAAGTAATCAAGCCTCCATCATCAATAATGAATGGCACAATCAGCGGGGATAGTGGGTTCCTATTGTGAGATGGTTGAATGGGAGAAAAGATCGCAGGGGAAGAACCATTGTGGATGCTACGTTGGTCAGCTGTTGCGAAGATGATGATTATGATACAAGGTGGTGATGATGATGGTGCATCCTGTTTGCTGGAGGGGATTATTGTGGCACGTTTTCACTAGGTTGTGGAACAAGAGAAAGCTGACATTTTTTCTTATAGACTAATATACAACAGTGTTTCCCTAGGTTTGTGGAAGACTTAGGTTCACATATGTTGCAAGGGGGGTTTAGGGGTCCGCTCTCAAGATTTTTTTTTAGTTTTTCAATAAAAAGAAATGCAATTTGACATCATTTTGGACCATTATTATTACCATATCTGTGCCTGAGACATTGGAAAAGCTATAGCAGATAATAAATAACACTCAAAAAGCTTAAAGACAAAACTTGCTAAAGAAGTCCAATGGGGACCAACTACAATCATTAGATCTGAGAAAAGTCCTTTAGTTACATTTATTTTGCTTAGCTGGTACCCAAAACAGCTTTGGTGCTGTGCCGAATGGTACATGTCCACTGGCAAGTGTCATTTCCAGGTTTCCCATTTATTGTCTATGTGAGCAGCCGGGCAATGCATTCTGTTAGCATTGCAGCGACTTTCGAGAAGTGGGGCCTCAAGTTTCCTGCTCCTCATTTGCATAAAGTTGAGGTCCAGGCTACTTTATGCAAATCAGGGGTGTCCAACTCAACTTGCCACCAGTTCTTTTAAACTGACGGTATTTGATCTAAAATGAAGACAGATTTAGCAACTGCATAGCTTATTTCTCACATAAAATGCTTTCAGAAACACATAGCATTGAACCATTTTCGTAAAATAAGCCAAAGTCTCCAAACGTGCCGTCATGGTCTGTTTTGAAATTGTAGGAGGTTGTAGGAGGGTGTAGCCTGTTTTCTTTTCTTGTCAGTGGTCATTGAAGAGGAATTGATAAGTGCTAGTGGCAAGCCCATCAAGCCTCCAATGCTGGGAAGTGGGGTGATCCCTTCCGTCAAAAAACGCCTATGTGGACACCTACCATTGGCCTTATAATGGTAGGGAAAACCCTTTACAAAAAAGCCTCATTTATCTGCATCAACAGGACTAAATTTGAAAAGAATTCATGTGTTTTGTCTGTTATTCTATCCTCTATAGTGAAATTTGTTTTTTTAAATAATTGTGTTCCTATGTAATACATTTACATTTAGTGTAATTTAATTAAGTATTGATTTATCTTTTCTTAAACAAGAAAAAGGCTTTTTTTTTTTGCAGTTCTGAAATCTAGCGATAGCCATTGATAGCCTGGTCTAATTGCACTCATTTGGTTGTTTTCTTAGTCATTTAAACAAAATTGTGTTTTAAGAATCTCTACAAGATAAAATAACTTGTTTAGATGCAGGGTTCAGGTGTTGCTTCTACTATCAGTTGCCCTACCTTACTTTACCTCACCAATCATATATAGTCACTTAAAGGTCCCATGGCATGAAAATTTCACTTTATGAGTTTTTTAACATTAATATGAGTTCCCCTAGCCTGCCTATGTTCCCCCAGTGGCTAGAAATGGCTGTAAACCGAGTCCTGGGTATCCTGCTCTGCCTTTGAGAAAATGAAAGCTCAGATGGGCCGATCTGGAATCTGCCCATTATGACGTCATAAGGGGAAAGGTTACCTCCCCTTTCTCTGCTTTGCCCGCTCAGAGAATTTGGCCCGCCTATGAGAAAGAGAGAGACATCATGGCTTGCAAATGAGCGAAGCATGGCAGTTGATCAAGGCCACACCCCCATCCTCCACCTTGCCCCGCCTCTCTCCTCCTCAATAGCATTTAAAGCTACAGACACAGAAACGGCACATCCTAAGGAAAGCTCATTGTGGGACTGGCTCTAGTGGCTGTGATTCTGCACCAAGGCTGAGTTTTGGAAAAGAGACTTCAGATACAGTATTAGGGGACCACTGAGGCCTATATAAAAGCATCCAAAAAGCAGCATGTCATAGGACCTTTAAACATTATACAGACCACAGTCTAGCAGGATCACATTCTCACACAATGCAAGCTTTGACTCACTGTAGAAGTTAGCATGTCAACACTTGATAACTGTCTCCCCCTCTAAGCACTTCCTCTCAACACCCCAACACATTGTGGCTGCTTTTCTGTACAGTTAAGCTTACAAATGTGTGTCCTTTCTTTGCTTCCTATGATTGTGCTGGCTTGACTCTGCCAGTATTTAATAGGCTGTATTTGCTGACATAAGGGTGGGCATTCATTATTAAGCACGTTTTTTGAAAATTTTCTGCAACCCACAGGATGCAAGTCACTGTTTAATTACAGTCACAGTAACTAGTGCTGCCTGTTGTGTCCACCCCAACTCAATATTGTGTTTACTATAGAGTACATTAATGAGCAGAGTTAGAGGACTTTTGCCTGTCTATACATGAAAGTAATTTATCTTTCATCTGTGACTTTCTCTCCTCAGGTGGTGTTAGTCTTTGCGCTCAGCATCGGGGCCCTTGGAATATACTTCATAGACTCCTCAGAGTAAGTATCAAATTCATGACATGTCTTCTGAAATAAGTTGAAATTTCTCACATGATGAAAAAATGTGCATGTATTTCTTACATTTACATTGGCCTACATAATGTATCTGAATGATAGGTGCACACACACATCCTTACTCATCTCCACACACTGCAATCTCTGAAATGCAAATGCTCATGTTCACTCCCCCACAAGCCTGGATGCATACACATAAAGCGCATGCACGCACGCACACACACACACACACACACACACACACACACACACTGAGGGTTTTTCAATGGGAGGCCTATCAGTTTCCATGGTAACAGAGACAGGCAGATACTGCATGTGTTAGGGAGTTGTTCTATGTGTAAGTAAGTGAGTGTGTGTATTGGCAGTTTATGCGTATCCCTGGCTGGCGGTCACCCAGAAACAGATTGCAGGCCTGGCATTTCTCTGATATCCACTGCAGCTACTTTCACACCACCCGGACCCAAACTGTATCTTTTGAAGGGATTTTTTTTTTTTTTTTTATGTTTTAAAGTCTTGTGCGTTTCTGTCTGGTAGAGATATCTGCTCATTAACTTTGCCAGTAAGACCCATGGTCAGACCATACTGGAGAGATGCTGCATTATCAGGTACAAATAAAGAGCAGGGGCAGCTAAAATAATTCTCCTTGATTGGTGGTGTGATATGGGAATGGGTCCATGTGAACTGTAGTAGTAATCATTTTTATTCTACAACAAAACAAATGTAATGTTATGCTATGTGTTAAATGTTTTTGTTTGCAGACTCTATCTGCTCTATCTGCATTTTCTGTTAATTTAAGAAACGGCAGAACATAACAGAACACATCTCTTCCAGGCTAATTTAATTTAATATCAATCCACTCTGAGCCATGTTTTGAAAATGAGGGGAACCGTCTAAGTCAGGAGGTGCAGAATTGCCGTCAGCAAACAAACTGTATAAAGTAGCACCCTAAATAAAAAAGAGGCAATTTATTGTTTCCAATTATGTAGAAGTTGTTGCATGTGCCTCTGGCAATTAAATAACCAAAGATGTTTCAACATGCCCTGCACGTTAACTCTGCGGGCCTTTGACTTTACAGTATTTTGTGCACTACTGAATTACCAAAATAATGCCTCAAGTATTTACTGTTGTACCTGTGGTTATGGGATGTTTATTGCGAAGGGACCATAACATATATACTGCAGTACTGTTTTTATTTTTTTTTTTAAGATTTTTTAGGCATTTCAGCCTTTAATGGAGAGGCAGATATGAAAGGGGAAAGAGAGGGGGAAGACATGCAGGAAAATCGTCCAGGTCGGACTCGAACCCTACAATATTTGTGAACTTTGAAATTATGTCCCTGAGAGAACCAAGAGCCTAAAACAGGGATAGAGATGTAAAATTCTCAAAATAAGTTTATCTAAAATGCAATCCAACTTGTACAGTCTTATCTTAGCAGCAGTGGGAATTTATTCCTGGCAGTCACCCATTTATACCTCAGGATATCAACCTTTACTTCCTCCTCTACGTCTCTATTTCTCTTTTTATATCTCTCTATCTCTCTCTTTGTTTTCCTCTCTGCCTCTGGCATATTTTTAGCAAACCAAAAGGTGGTTGAAAGACAAATTATCTTCGTATAAAACTGTATAATCTCCTTTTTAAATATTCAGATGATTACGAGGGATGCAAAGTAATTGCTTCACTCAGTCACTGGCCATGTGAATAATCAATGGTCAATCAATCATTACAATTCTATACACATAGCAGTCATAGCAGAATTGGTGGGGTGCAGGCAACAGGCAATTATTGCAGTTAGGGCGAACATTAAACCTCCAATATGTCATCACCATGCTGTCTCATTTATAATTTTCCTTAGTGATGCAAAACATTACCTGCATTACCTGACTGGGAGGCCCTGGAAAATTGGACCACATATCCATATTATTGTACATCAATATTTCACATGTTACACTGCATTGTTTATTTACTGTATATGCATAGTATCTATAAGAAATGCCTTGAAATATGTAACACTTGAGCATGCTTCTATTGACAGATATGCAAACTTTGATAAGCTATCCACTAGATAGACACAACAAAGTAGGAAGGTTGAAAGCACAAGGTTTGCAGAGATGCTATCATGCCATGACATCAAACCTGTAGGGCAAAAAGCACTTTTTGGTGCAGAGCTGTAGTTTCTCTAACTGTAATAGTTCTTCATTTTATCTTGAATGTTACAGTGCACTTTGGAGTGTATTTCGATGTGAATCGGCTTCCCTGAGGCATTGCCCTGATCTCTCTGTGCTCCCATTAAGCTGAGGCCCTCTCTACCCTCATCATCATGATTAGCTCAAGCTTGTCACTTGAGTGTGCATGTCCTCTCAGGGGGACTACTGATCAACCCAGAGCAGGTTGAGCTGGCTCAGGGGGCTTTAACATCCTAAACAGGGCTGGGCTTGTTATAGCCATACTTTAACTACAACAGCTTGAGGCTCTTATTCCCTCTACAGCCTTTTGTTACATGTCAAAAAAGTCGACATGGCACAAAATCTTTCTCAATTGTCTACTGACAAAGACCTTCGGGGTGCTAAGTTAGATCTTATTTTCTGACCGATAACTGACCCTCGTTTACCGATCATTAACCGTTTACCGAAAAATAGGCAGTGGAGTCCCAGTTCATCTGTCCAGGACGCTTGGACGTACTTTCCACACTTAGCTGCAGACTTGTACAGGTAGTGCAGCCACGATGTTCCATGCATTGTCGTGGAAACATGCTGCCACTTTCCTCAAACAGCTTGTGCATCCGTGCGACCAGTAAATGCATATGTCCGAGCCTGTCTCCACTGCGTTTCACAAGAAAAGGATTGCATAGCATACTTTTACAATGCAAACGATGACTTTTAAACTAGCTTAACTTTTTTTATTTTTTTTATTTTTTATTATATTGTCTTTAAATGTTTAACTGATAGTATTAATCAGTCAGAATTCTTATTGTCGGCTAACGGTTAACCATTAACATCCCTGAAATACAAATATTAAAGTTTTCATCTCTGCCACAATCTATTTGACGTTATGTTGTATGCCTAAAGATGTCTGAAATTGACAACCTCAAAATAATCCAAAATGCGTCATACGGGCCATCAAAGACAGATGGTTCCCAATTGTCATTGTGAGAATGACATATGGCATCCACACTATCTGTCACAAGTAAACATTGGTATAGTCTAACAACAAAGCTAAAATAAAGCACAGGGTTGGATCTCAAATAATTCTTAAACTAATAACTTAGACTAAAAAGTCTCCAGGAACATTCTGCACAAGGACTAATATTCACATGTACTTTTTCTCTGATTATCACCTTCTGTGTAGGAGGGGCATACATAAATCTGACTCACATTCATACCCCATACTCAGATGCTAAAAATGAACTTCTCTCCATCTAGCTTTTCCCCCCACTAAATGTTTATGACTCAGGAAGTGGATGAGCACAGATGTATAGGGCAGCCTTTTAATAGTAATATTTACTCCACCAAATATTGACAGTCTTATGGTACAGACTTATAAACTTTTCAGGCTCAATGGTTTGCTTTCCCCCATTTCTTTCATTTCTTTCCATTTCCATTTTGGCCATCAGATGAAGTGAACATCATTCTGAAATTGTCTGTAAAAAAGGCAACAGCAATGGGAAGGATTATGGTTGAGTCCCTGTGGTAACAGCTAAAAGAGACATGTGGGTTGGGCCTTGGGAGGCTATAGCTGCACGATGGGCTTTTATGTCTACTTCAGTGAAGCAGGGTCCTTGGGGCAAGGACACACACACACACACATACACACACACACTGGGTAAAATGCTGAAGAAAAACGGTGGCCAGGCACCAGTCTCCTAGGTGTTCTGTTCCTAACTTTTGACAGGTGGGGCTTTCCTAGCAGCTGTGTTGGCCAATATCCTGCAACAAAGATCCACAAAAAAACACCGCAAAGCCTTCTGTGGAAGCAGGTAGACAGAGTTTGAAAGGAGGGAATTGTTAATTGGCTGCCCTCCCAGTTTAGCACAGAGATTTCTAGTCATTGACTTGGCAACCGTGTTGTTGATAGAAGGGCTGTTTTTTGATTGAATGGGAATGAATATGTGGCTTCGCTTAGAAATTCCGTCTATCTGTTTGTTTTGACAAAGTGGTTGTTTACCACAGTTTCTGTGCACATTATAATGTATGATAAGAAGCTGCCTTTTCTGTTCCTCTGCAGCAGACTTCACTTGCCAAACTGATGCTATATTGGTAAAATTTTCTATGGGAGGATACTGCGTCCTCTCCCGGCCACATCTAAATCTGTTTTAATACCTTGGCTCATCCCTCATCCTTCATCCCTTCTTTTTTTGCTCCTCTGTGCTCCCATGAAACAAATAGAGAGGAATGTAGGACAAAGTCTCTGCAGGCTGTTCTTAAAGGGATGCCCTTGTTCCTGCTCTACTTCTATTTCTCTTCTCTCTCGACCCCTCCCTGTCACACTTACAGGCTATTACACATGCACACATTGCACAGTCACGTTAACTTGCAGATTTAAGCACATGTACAGACATGCACAAATTTTGTCTCTTGTCTATAAGCAGCAGCTGGTGCCTGTAACTCTATCATTAGTGTGCGATCAATGTCAGCACTGAAAAAGAAACAGTGCCTAATGGCTAATTAATGGGGTAAGGTGAGAAATATGGCTGGGCAGTGAGACAACCTTGGCAGACTCTGTGGCGATGAAGGGTAACCTATAAGGACCTCCCCTTGATCTGGATGGAGTGAGTCGGAGAAAATCATGTAACCATGACAAGACTGAAGTCATAGTTAATACCAAGTGGCTTCAGATTTAAATACACAAACTGACTCATTTCAAAATCTAATTTTCAGCCATTTTCTAAAATCTCTCCCTCTTTAGACTAAATGCCATTTTTATACCTTTTCACACACGTTTAGGGAGATTTTCCCATTCTAAATGAACGAGTTATAAACAAAATGTTCTCTTAAAAAAAAGCAAATATTAAATGTCACCATCACACCCATAATGAGCTTTTTTGTAAGTGTTATGGAACATCACGGCAGTTTTTTATGATTGTGGCGCTTCTCCATATAGACTGCAAAAAAATAAGATTTTTAATTGCTTTTGATATCTGAGCATTAGCTGAGAACAGTTACAAATTTTGGAGTCCTGCTTACTAGCTGTGGTGAAGCTAAACATTAGTGTGATGGTAGCTACAGTACAACATGTTGTTGTTACCCTGGCTGTCACTCTATCTGATAAATGCAGATTCAGTGCGTGAAACATTACCGAAGAGATTAGCCAAGTCACTCTTTAATTTGATCTTTTTTCTGGTGTCAGTGCATGCTGAATGGTCCTACCTCTTTTGTTTATCAAAGTCACTATGGCAATATAAAGGCCATTTGCTGTTGCTATTTCCTGATATCCCTCAATGCATAGCGGAAGGGCTATTTTCAGACCGCAGCATGAGCCCATCTCAAAACTACAGTTAACTTAATAAACCCCAGATGAAATTAAAATGATGTAAGTGCCTTTGTGGCTTTTTTTCTGGAATGTGAAGCTACAGCTTCTACTCAGATTGTTCAATATTTTAGGAAAATATAGAAAAGAAAACCACTTTCGATTTACCAAAATGTGCACACCACTTTTTTTTTTATTTGAGACTGCAGCCGGACAAACAGCATACAAAATATGCCATTTTGTACCCCCCACTATGGTTACTAAAATATTTTGCATAATTATATACAGTAGATCGCAAATGGCTTTGTTAACAGTTCCCATGGTCAGCACAAGGATCATGTACATTTAATAATACAGTTAAAAATAATAGTTAAGCTTTTGAATTCCTGCTAAGGTCACTTATCTACTGTACTATCACACAATCTTGCTGTTGGCTGAGTTTGCACCACAAACGAACTTCATTCGGACTGACACAGACAACAACCCACTAGAGTTCAATTAACGCACCAGTCAAAACAAACTGATCCAAAAGAGGACATGTTTGTGACCAAACATGTTAGTGTGCTAAACTTATTAGTTTTATTTCATCCATGTTCGATTTAAAATCATCTTACTTGTATCTAAACGTGTTGAGAGATACATTTATTTTCTTTATGAGGGGATTAGGATGGGGTTGTTATAATTACCTGATTAATATAATTGGTAGATTTGTTTTTGTACTGATTGAAGTTTATTTTACTCGAGGAGGTCTAAATTCACTGATTTAACGACCTGTAATAAGAACAAATAAAACTGAGCACCACCAACTTAATTCACTTGACAATGTTAATAATCAGTGTGCTGATAATGACTTTCTCTTTTTTGCATATGGAACATAACCCCAGTTTTTATCTCCTAATTAGTTTGTGTTTAAAAGAGGAGTGATGAGATGTGTGTAGTTTAACTATATTGTACTGTAACACTGGCTTCTGAAAAAATCAAACCTAAACAAGTGTAAGTGTAATTTCTCTCTTGCAAAGATGTAGCTGTTTTTTACATTGCTGTCCTTATTTACTCTTTCATTTCTAATATATTGTGTTGCTGAGTGTACTGTTTCTTTTAGTGATGTGCTATTTTTACTCACAAACTACTCCTTTAGACTCTAAAATAAATAACATCTTTGTAGAAAATATGCTTGAAGCTGGATGCAAGTCATTTTCATTCAGATGAAAAAATGTAGTTAGCTATTTTTAGCCTCGCTGGGGAGGTTTTATTTGTCCATTGCATTTGTAGGTGCTAAAGTATTTCTTATTTTAGTAATGGTGCCTTGGCCTAATTCAATCATTTACGTATTAACCTCAACCTGGCCTTCTTTTAGCTTCACAGACCCCTCCCTGCTGTGCTCGCTACACATGCATGCACTACCCTCAGAAGAAATACTGCATGTAAGCCAGACATTTAGTTGTGCTCAAATCACATTCAAAATGCATTTGTATTTCTCTGTTTGGGTTGCATATTGATTGTATGGGTTGAATCCAATACCAACAAATGAGAATATGAATCTCTAACTAGATTCCAAGATGCTTTTGAGCTTACTAGAGCAGAAGACATTTGTGAGATTTGAAGAATGAGTCAGATTTGGTGCCTTTCACTGTGGTTGTGAGGATTAGTCGAGCCGGCAGCAGTGTGTAGTTGTTATTGTTGTCCCAGGATCAACCTTGCTGTTGCTCCTGCAGCAAAAAAGGCAATGTGCGGTCTAACAAAGGCTGACTGACTCAAGGTGTTTAGGACTATTTTTAGAACATCATCATCAACATACTCCTTTGCCCTTGTGAAAAATGAGTATTACCTCTCTGGTCGCATTTTCCAGAGGTGGTCAGAGGAGGTTGACATCATGTGGGGAAACATTTTATGTCCTGAAATAGACTTACATGCTCTGCAGCCTTGCCTCGGGCAATCACTGTTCTCCTGTGTGTGCCTGCATGTAAGTGCACATGTGTGTGTTAGTGCTAGCTTTGCTAATAAACAGAGTGGGATTGGAGAAGGACTAGTGTGGTGCAGGCATACACCAAGTCAAACTTAAGAAGACTAGAGTTTATTTCAGAAGCTCAGCAATCTCCAGGAAATTTCCATGTGGCCTCAAACTAGCATTGTGGGCTATATATATGAGACAAATTGTCTTTAGTGCCTCTGGGAGTTCAGTCCCCCCTGCCACTTTCACATCTTCCCGTCTTCCTCGCCCTCCTACTGTCACTGCCTCTCTTTTCTCCCTGTCTCTTTTATCTCTCTGTGTCTTGCTGCTGTCTTACTCTCTCTCTCTCTCTCTCTCTCTCTCTCTCTCTCTCTCTCTCTCTCTCTCTCTCTCTCGCTCTCTCTCTCTCTCTCTCTCTCTCTCTCTCTCTCTCTCTCTCTCTCTCTCTCTCCCATCTCTTCCTCTCTCTTTCCTCTCTCTTCTTCCTGTCAGGCAGGATGTTGTAACCCAAGGCTGTGCCAGGGCTTAAGGAGTAATAAGAACTGTGGTGGGCAGATCTATTTTCTGCAGGACACTGGCAGCATGTGGCCAGAAATCATTGGGATTGTGGAGTGTGAAGTGACATTTAAAGCAGGAATCAAGATTGTGTCTTATCTTACATGCTATTTGTGTAGGAAAGGGACACAGAAACACCTATATCGGGCATCACCAAGTGGTGGACCGCAGTCTGGACCTGGACCGAGTTACGGTTCTGTCTGAAATCCAATTAATACGCCATTATCTTTACTCAATTGAGCCAATAAAATCGATTGTTTACCATTCCTGGACAATTCGCTAGAGAGATGTGGGAGAGATGACAGCAGACCCTGCTACTTTCTGTAAAGCCAAAACAATAAGCTGAAAGACGCTGAAATGCTTGTTAGAGCTGGGAGAAACTGCAGCGTTGAATGATATTACACTGTGGGTTCGTCACTATAAGTGGCACCTTTCATACTACAGAGACATTTTTCCCTTGTCAATATAAAAAGCTTTGGATTAGATTAAAGTAATACGTTATTTGGAGATATTGCTTTGATGAGAGCAGAGAAAGGATGGCTCACTTTTAAGCTTTGTGTATACGTGGTGAGTTACATCTCTACTCATACAGCACATCTAATTCTATCTATTTGCTTTTTTTGCTCCATCTATTTGCTCCTCTGTATGCAGAATTGTGTTTAAGAAGTATTTACCTTGACAGATGATACAGTTAAACATTATGACTTGCCATATATACAGCAACCAAATAATTATTTTTACTGTTCAGTCCGCATTGCCATTTTTTGAAACACATTCAGCAGCTCCACAAAAATAGACCCTCTCCCACCCTGCACTGATGAACTCTTAATTTCCTATTGTGCCTCTGAGCTTAGGAGAGAAACCATAGGTCTGCCTGGTGTGTCTTCCCACTACTTTAGTTAATGATAAGCTTTACTTTCAAATAATGATTATGAAAATGACTAAATTAAAGCTCTCAGAGTGTAGCAGAGTGCTGCCTTATAATCCAAAATCAAGACAAATTCAATGTACCACTCAACCCCTGCTGTGTGCCGCCATGCTCTCTCTGTAGATGAGCAGTTAAACAGAATTAGGCCAGAGCTGGGCCTGAGGGGAAATGCCACAGTGACCACTCCAAATTGTGTCTTCAGTGTGCACCATCTGTGTGTGTGTATGTGCTCATACAGTAAGTGCTTGTAAGTGTATTTGTATTAGTGTGTATGTGTGCATTCTCTTGCACAAATGTATGTAAGGTTAGCTAAGGTTGTGTTTTCAGATCAGTTTTGGGAGTGAGGTCACATGAGCTTGTGTAGTGTGTAGATGGATGTGAGGAATATTGTGCATGCTTAGGCCATAGGTATCATTCATGACAGGTTTGTTTAGCATCCTTGTTTATTTTGATGCCTACAGAATCACATGGAGATGCTGGTGGTGTTTTTTTATAATTGAGTATTTAGACCAGATCAATCTTAACTCCTTCGAGGGGTCAGAAGCGAATTAGCCTCTGTCCGAAGTCTGATGGTACTTTATGAGAAAATGCCTTTCAACCAAAACAAGTCGCTTTAATTTTTAAACAATCGCTGCTTAACCAGACTCATTCTAATCATTTTGGACATGAGCCAGGGTTTCACATCATCTTAAAGATCACATAACTCTGTAGGATATCTTCAACACAGACCACACTTTCATGAATTAGAAGTTGGATCATCCTCATGGAGCAATACATCTTATCTGGCATGTCTGTAGTCATCCATTATAATAATGGATCATCATGAGATAAAATGTTTGATGTTAACTGGAAGATGATTAAGCTTCACTCCTGTCTACCTCTGGTTCTCATTATGCATTAAGCTCTATTCTGGATCTCACACTGTGCCCCTATAGGCTCCATGCATACAAATGTATACTTTAATGTTTGAATTTGAACATATGGGACTTGTAACTGTGTACTCTTATAAAGGCATGGTGTGTGTTCTCTTTCCAGTCTATACATTCCCAAAGGTCGCCTATTGCCAGCCAAACCATAATGCATATTCATGTTTTTTTACCACAGTGGGATTTCCTTATTACTCTGGAGCAAAATGCTGTGGGCCCATGACCAAGTGAAGAATGGGGTGGGCACTGTGCCTGTTATTGTTTTTGTTGAGAGCACCCACTTGCTAATGGTTAATCATCACAAAGTAAACATCAAGATGGATTACATGACAGACCAGACAAATCACAACTGATTCATCATCATCTGCCTTTTTTTTTAAAGCAGCACCCGGCTTGCTGTTACACTCTGTTAAATGTTTTTAATCTTTATTTGTGTGGAGTCTCTGTCATGTGAGGGAATATCTGTTGGTACATTTGTGTTTGACAGATGCTGAATAATTTGTGCATGTCACATCAAAGCTTATTTCAGTTTATTTCCAGCTGTTTTACAGTGCATCTTTTATCTTGGTATGTTACCCTCTAGGGCTCAGAGGAGGAATTGCAGGGTGTCTGTGAAACTCAATAGCAAATCATTAAAGTGTTTTTTAGAGTTTTAAATCCATTTTTAGATTTTAGATTCAGATAAATGTATAATAACAGACAGGGTTTTTTTTCTCAATAACTGTAAAAATGTATTACAAGGATTTAGTTCAGTAGGTTTAAATGGAAAGCATTGGTCAGCACCATTTGACCTTGACAGCTTCAAGCTGGCTGTTGTTACCAGAGAAGGGTTTCTTATCAGTCCTGTGAGCTGAACTGAGGAAAGGTGATCAGGAGTAGGCCATATATGCATAACAGAAGAACAAAAGGACAAGTAACAGCATACAATTTGTTACCCTGATATGTAGGGTTGAGCAATACTTGATTGTCTTTTTGTGGAATTGTAATGTGATGATGTGATCATATCTTGTTATTGTTTTACCAAATTCTGTTAAATTAATAACTCCAAATTAACTGATCAAAAACTAACAAAATGACATACTGAAGTTACATGTATGCAGAGTTCTGTCTGCATAACAGAGGAAAACAGTTCATCATTTTCGGCATACATTTGATGTGCATATATTAGGCATATGTGACATATTGGGAACAGTTTTATATTTATATTGTCACATTTATTAATTATATTTTTTAATATTGTGATTTCACCCATATTACCTAGTCATACTGATATGCAAGGCCCATATACCAATGGTAAAAAAACACAAAATTCAATACACGTCCTACCATGGAAATATGGCGAGGTCCGCAGTATTTGCTATCTGTAAACCTTTCTCTACAGTACGAGTTCATAAGTGTTTAACCTTGCAATAATGTTTTTTTTTCTGTCTTTCTCTCTATCTCTGTTCTCTAGTCCTATAGAATCCTGCCAGAATTTCTACAAAGATTTCACGTTACAGATCGATATGGCCTTCAATGTCTTCTTCCTCCTTTATTTTGGTCTCCGAGTAAGTTGCTCACACATGCACACAAGCATACACTCACTCAAACATGCATATACTGTACACATTTACAGACATGCTGTCAAACATACTGGCACAAACAATATGCCTACAGCCATGCAGGCAGGCATCATTTTATATACATTACAATCTTCAGGATTTTTACAGGACAACCAACAATTCCTACAAACAAGCAGACGCCACCTAAGTCACCTATGAACTTAAAGGAACTCACACAGCATGCCTTTAACTGACACTGTTGAAATAATGTTGCTAGCATGGCTGTCATGCCAGAATAGCATTCCAGTAGTGCAAACGCAAGTCCTGAATGAATTCATAAATAAACTCAAAAGCTGCTTACACCACCAACCATTTGCATGACTCAGCAAGTGGGGTGAAGCTTTTGTCATTCTACACAGTATGTCAGCGATGCCAAAAGAAGACACAGCATGCAGTTTGAATGTTGGGCTATGGTGGAGAGGTGGTATTTTGTATAAAATTAGAATTGAATTGTCATTTTTAATGCCATGCCTGTTTCTTTTGACAGTTTATCGCGGCCAATGATAAACTGTGGTTCTGGCTGGAGGTCAACTCAGTGGTCGACTTCTTTACCGTTCCTCCCGTGTTCGTTTCTGTCTACTTGAACAGAAGCTGGCTCGGTAAGTCTGCATATCCCTATCAGCTGTTTCTTCTTGCTTTGACACTCTGTTTCCTAAATCCATTGTTTTATCCTCACTGTATAGCCTTGTCTTTTCTTGCTTTCTTTCACAATTTTTCAAATTTCTTTCTCAATGCCTCCTTAACGCTCCTCCTTTTCCATTTCTTTTTTTGCCCTCTATCGTCAAATGTCACCCCTCCTTTTTATCACCCCCTAGTTCTCTCTTTGCCTCCCAGTCCCCCTTCTGTCTCCCCATTACTGTGAGTGTGTCTTCGAGGCTCTCTTGCTCTGGGCTGTATTCAACTTTCCCTCATCAGTGAAAGTGACAGGGCTGGGTTCCTCTGATATTGCAGGGAACACAGACACAGCTGAGTGGATTGGCTAATGGGAGTGAGAGTGACTCAGGTGTGTGTGTGTGTGTGTGTGTGTGTATGTGTATGTTTGCTTATGCTTCAGACTCATTGATAATTGCCGTGATGAGGCATTGCACCTGGAATACCTCACAGCGGTCCATAACTGCCATCTAATAGGCTCACTCACACACAAAAAGGCACATGCAAAAGCATATGTTATCACCATGCACACATATACACACACTCACATACAGACACACTCTTGCATTAGCAGACTGAAAAACAGTTTTTCTTTTTCAGGTGCATTGCCACTCTACTGTCAAAAACATACAATTCTTTACATCATTGCTATACTTCATTTACAACTCAGCTGAATGTTAACCCAAAGTTTATGTGAGCATGACACAATATATACAAAATATAGTAGGAGTGGATGTTCTCAAAGCAGAAAAACATTTGATAAAAGACTTAGACCTATGAAGCTAACTATACTGACATTGGCATGTCCTTTAATAAGACATCTCACATATTTAAATACATTTTAAGAAAATCCTGTTTCCTTTCTATTTTTGTCTTATTTTCGTAGTTTTATGCAATCACTCTTATCGGTAATAGGCCTTTTTAATGGAAGACAATTTGACATGTCACAGTAGGAAAAGAACAGGTGTAGATAATAAAATGAATGATTGCTAAATTCCAATTAGGTGCTTCAGTTTCAGGATCCTGCTGGCTCACTGTCAAACTGTCATGGTTTACAGGGACAGAACAGAGCCAACGGTAATGGTGTTAATCACTAACAGCTGTACTGTTCCTGCTATGATAAGTCAAAATGTCTGCTGTAAAAAAAGCCCATAATAATAACAAGCAATAACATTGGAAAATAGACGTGGCAACATGAGCAATAAGTTGGTCAGACAGGTTAGCCAAACTTAGTTGAAAGAGAAAACAAAGGCGGATGTCTGTTGAAAACATCCATCACTGCTTACAGACTTCTGAGCTGTTGCTTGCTGCTTTTCTGTCTTTTGAATCATTGTAGGTTGAGTAAGTTTTCGGTTACGGGGTATTGAAGACATCAAACTGGGCGCAGGGAAACTGAGATGATAATTTGTATTTTTTTATTTTTTTATTTTGACATTACATGGACCAAACATTAAATCGATTGATTGAGAGAATATTCAGCAGATCATTAATAATGAGAATAATCACTTCCAACTTTGGTTATATACAGTAATAATGTTATTGTACCTGATAGAAGTGTTGGCCAAAACTATGAAAATAACACCCAAGTTGAAATTGACCTTAATTATTTGTTAATTAAATGAAATGAAATAAACTAGTCTATATATAGTGTTAGAGATTCAGGGATGTGGAAGATCTGCCTTCTATCCCGTAGTGTATGCTCTTTTATTACATGCGCACTGCAATCACTAAATCTGTAAAGTAACATAAAACTGTGAAAGTCTAATCTCTGAGGTGATGGTGAAGTTTTCTAAGAGGCTCAGTGTGGCCCATGAATTTCACAGAGAACAAGCTGTGTAATGAATTAGAAATGGCCGAGTCAAGTCATCTGGTTTCTGGTATTCATGATGTAAGGTGTCCTCATCTCATCCCGAGAAAGCCGTTAGTGTTAGGGCCTTGATGAGGCTGATGAAAGACTGTGAAATGGTGGTCTGGCCTGACATTCTGCAGTGAATACCTGTGATCATTAAATATCCGTTGATGTGGAAAGAAAAGCCACCTTGTATATACAATACTGCTGAATTGTTGTGTATAAACAGCAGCTAAGAGTGTGAATTTATTGTTTTTGAGAGATGCCCTAGATTCCAGAGCTATTAATATACATTTATTTTTATTACTATTATTTTTGAAAGAGAAGAATCTTTGTTCCTGGCAGGGTTGACTCTATGTTCAGGCTCTGAGGAGTTAGGACAGGAATCATGATTAGCTGCTTCTATTCTGTAATTATATGGAAATTGGGACATACAGTACAATGTTGTGACAGGAAAAAAGCACAATTAATTAGTATAAAAGTCAGATATAGTGCCTTATTCCTGATCTGCTTTCAGATGATAACCTTTGATAGTCACTTGTTAGTAAATGTCATTGCCACTTCCCTGAAGACTATTGACCCCTATATATGTCTTCATGCTTGACAGGTCCATAATGGTTTTCCTAATAATCAATAAACTAATCCATAGCTGGTGCTACTTTCATTTATACTGTCCCTAACAGGCTTTGTTAGAGGAAGCCAGGGTGATTGTTAAGAATGTGCATTGTGCTTCTCATTTCCAATAGATCAGTTCATCTTTTCTTTCCATTCACTGCTGGGGAATACACACCACAGCCAGTTTAATAAATCATAATTACAGTACCTTTTACTTCACTCTTTCAGCTGTGGCCCTGCATCAGAAGGCTTTTAGCGATCCACTGGCGGTGTATAAAAAAGACCACTAATAGGAGTTCTGCCCTGTGCTGTGTGGTAGTGTGTCCGCCCACTCTGCACCCGAGGAGGTATATGCTCTATGCATTTCAAGTTATGTTCTCTCTGCCTCTGCAAATTGGACATTGATTAAGAGGAGGAGAATGATGTGCAGCTAATGTAGAGGGCATGCAGAGTTGTTCCTTGGAAGAAGGAATTAATCTCCTTAAACTACTTAAACTGAGCATTGCTCTTTCAGAGAGTTCGAGCAGTGTATGATTAGCATGTGGCTGTTTAAAAGATGGTAGTAGCTCAAGCGGCTACTGAGCCCCATCTCTCAGAACCCGCTACATAACTTCACGCTTTACCCCCTTAGTCATGAAAAACAAAAGGCAACTACAATGTTGGTTAGGATTTTATTTTTGGAATTTGAAAGATTTTTGACAATAAGGGAAATGCTTTTACTTTCATTGATGTGTATTGTTTTCTAATTGTATGGTAGCAACCTAAATGTTGTTGATGTGAAATGTTGTTGAAGTAGCCTTAAGGCATGGCTTTTCTAACCTGCTACTGCCTCCTAGTGGTGCTTTAGTATACTGTTTGTTGATCCCTTGTGTTTTCCTTTTAAAAGAGGCTTACAGTACCTGACATGGGCATGAGGTCATCTGCCTTATATGGCCCTTCAGTCACTGGCAGGAAGCCTCCATGTACACTTGGGAGGGAACTAATTTGTGGGCAGTTTAAGCCTCTTCGCTGTAGCCAGGCTCCTAACGTGTCATCGTATTGCATGTTTGCATTATTGTACAGGCGATGAGTTGAGTAATGAGCTAGCACATCTGTGTTGTTGGTGTTAAATTCAATATATACATGCTGTCTATCCAGCATAATACTCAAGTAGGAACCAGTGCTACTAGTGTAGTGTGTGTATGTGTCTCTGTGTGTGTGTGTGTGTGTGTGTGTGTGTGTGTGTGTGTGTGTGTGTGTGTGTCTGTGTGTGTGTGTCTGTGTGTGTGTCTGTGTATGCGTTTAATGCTGTGTAGCATCATATAATCTAATCCTGGCAGGGTTGCTGTATGTATTATCCCAGATGAACCATCCCAGACCGCTGATTGATAAAAGGTCACAGTAGGCTGCTCTGCTAGAACATGTGACAGAGAGACCGTGCTCTGGCTCTCAAAGCCTTAATGGAGTAAGAGTGGGCACAGGACAGAAAAACCTTTTGAATGAGCATCTGGCCAGCTGACACTTGTGTGTGTGCAATGGGCTTTGGGAATGGGCATGTGTGGGAAAGAGATTTTCTCATACATGAACACGTGTTATAGGGAGCAGAATTTCATTGAGTTTTTCAACACATGCACGCACAAACACACACACAAACACGCATGTATTAAGATACTTACTATACTTGTGAGGACATTGTTTTGACATTCTTTCTCGGTAGGCAAAAAATACACACACACACACACACACACACACACACACACACACACACACACACACACACACACACACACATACCTATACTTCAAAACGTTTTGCTGCAAATTTTGAGCACACAAAACACAAATACTTTTCTCTAAAGCCAAAAGGGTTTGAACTTGTTACAATGGCCACAGATGGGGTAAATGCGTAAAAAGGTGTGAGGGAGGGTGTTCATATGCTGTTTGGCTATCTGAATAGCAACGTGTTTGAAGCATACTAATGCCTTTACTTTTTACACCTCTCATCTGCTGCAAGAATATTGTGCTACTACTATAACCAGTCTTTGTAATGTATGAGTGTATACAAGCAACAAAAATGATACACAAATGATAACATCATCAACTATGAGGTATTACTTATCACTGTGTGTGTATATGTATGTGTGTGTGTGTGTGTGTGTGTGTGTGTGTGTGTGTGTGTGTGTGTGTGTTTGTTTGCTTGTGCTTGTGCTTCAGACTCATTGGTAATTGCAATGTTGAGGCGTTGCACCTGGAATACCTCACAGCGGTCCATAACTGCCATCTAATGGGCTCACTCACACAAAAAAATGCACATGCAAAAGCATATGTTATCACCATGCACACATATATACACGCTCACATACAGACACACTCTTGCATTAGCAGACTGAAAAACATGGCGTGTAGTAGTGGCCTAATTTACGCTGCAGAAAAGAGTTTTTCTTTTTCAGGAGCATTGCCACTCTACTTTCAAAAACATATACAATTCTTTACATCATTGCTATACTTCATTTACAACATTTACTTCTCTAACATATTTGGAAGCCTTCTTAGGTCTTCATTGAAAAATGTATCCCTAATCTGAAAAAAGTTTTTCCATGACAGAGAAAATCTGATATTACTGTAGTTTAAATTACCCCAGTCCCTGAATTGTTCAATAACTGTAACTATCAGCAAATTGTTGTAGACGTTTTTCCTGTGGAAACGAACACTCATTTTTGAATAAGGATTATTGTTTTTGTTCTGCATCCTTTTCATTTGATCTTCATCTCTGCTAATCCCTGGCAGTGTTCAGACTTTTTTTTAAAACAGGTTCATCACAGTTGTGTGCTGATTTAGACAAAGCTTCACACGGGTTAATAGTAAAACATTGAAGGGGGCATGAGGAAGGTAAATCTGTTTGGGTTATGGGGATTAAATGCACTTTAACAAAAATGAAAAAATAACACCTATATTAGATCTGACATTTTGCTCGCAGAGACACAGTCTCTGGCAAGACTGATATGATTAAACAAACAATACAATTCTAGCTCTTCTGCCTGCAGCAGTGACCACCGATTTCACAGTATTTAGAGGTGTTTGCTTCACAAGGAACTTTTAACGTTGGTGGTGCTGTATTGAGGAATTCGATTTTTACAGAAATTTAGAGTCTTAGGAATTATCTCCTGTCTTTTTCTGGAGGTGCTTTTGAAATACTAGGCTGTAAATATTTTTTAATCTGCAATTTTTAATTCACGTCTTTGCAAGAAGAAAAAGGAATTCCTTAGACAGGATTAAAACCAAAACGATGATTCCTCCTAAGCTGCTCGTGTATCGGCGTACACAAAGTGATGCTAATTCAGAGATTGTCCGAGAAACCTGGAGGCGAAAGAAGTCTTGTGGCGATCTTTTTCAGAATGGGTACAGGGTGAGGCAGGGCCATCATGGACAGGAGGAAAAACAAAGGCAGACAGGACTGTATCATTCAGTGTGGTCCTGTTTGTGCATCCTTTGCAACTGGGGTAAGGCCATTAGTGTCAGTGTATAGAGATGTATTATCTGGAGGTGTGCACAAAATGTAGTACCTTATTTATGCAGATCTTGAAATTGTTTTAACGATTAAAGTTGGTTTGTCTATGAAACATGTTTGGTAACGAGCAAATGGCCACTGTCTTATATTTGCAGGTAGTAAACTGATTGTAGAGATTGTCTGAATAGGAATGTAGATCACTTTATGTCACACATACTGACACACATAGGCACCGACAGAGCATAGAGCAAACAAGTTCCATGGGATCAGTCGTGTTATGTAAAAAGACAATGAGGCAGGTGTCGCATTGTTCTATAATCCCTAAGTGAGCTGCTTTTGGATGCACACTGAGGCTCATGTAAAGTAGGCCACATGATGTTCCTCCTAACTTGTTTGAATGCATAAATAATTCCAACACATCATCTCGAATGAAGTTCTTTTTTTTGTCATCTCCTTGTGTCTCGCTGCCGAAATTTTTCATCATAAGGTGCTGTGCTAAAGTGCTGTAGAAAGAAATTTGGACCATACCATCTAACTGCTCATACACGTTGTCTATATCCAGTTGTCTTTCTTCACAGCTACCACTCTTATATTTCTCTGGTACCACTGTAAAGATTTTTTAGAAAACACCCAATTTATGGATACATGCATACATACAATTTAATGTGAGATTACCATCAGTTCTCACTTATATGATAATCTCTCTTTTTCTGTGTCACTGTCTTTCTCTCACAGGTTTAAGATTTCTCAGAGCACTAAGATTGATACAGTTTTCAGAAATCCTCCAGTTTTTGAATATCTTGAAAACAAGGTAAGAATAAAGATTTCCTCATTTATTCACAAGAATGGTATCTGCGTAAACTAGCATATTCACTTGAACTACCACCAGTAGGCTGGTTTGCACTTTTTAATGAATATTTTATCAGGTGTCATAATTGTATTTTTAAGTTATTAATCATGGGTTTTATGGTGTGATATAAATTACATTGTCACATTGTATGTAAACATAACACTATACTTAGGGTGTACTCACACTTGGCCCAGTTGCCTTGAAACGTGCCCGATCACGATTGTCCCCACTCCCCACTCCCCCGCTGGCATGCATTCACACTGCAATAAAACAAACTAACGTAATTACATTGTGTGACTCGCTGACTACAATTCCAGTTCATCTGTAAGGTAAGAACCAGACCCGGGCACGTTTAGCGATCACACTGATGCGTACTGTGCCCGAGTCCAACCGAACCGTGTCCTGGCTCACCTCTTTCAAGCGACCTGGGCACGGTTTATCGTACCGTGTGCGATCACACTAGTCAGACGAACCGGACTTTGGGGTCAAACATGCTTGGGCGGGGTTTAACTGGGCCAAGTGTGAGTATTCATAAACTAGTGTACTATAACTCTTCTGGGGCATACTGTATATAGAGTATGATAGCAAAGGTTAAGAGAGTGCCCCTCTTTTAGCATCCTCCTCCTTAGAAGTTGAATTTAAACTTTTAGTCCCCTTCCAGCCGTCACTGGACTTTGATGTTACTTTTCATCATTCATCATTTCATCACATTTTCCTAATTTATTTGTTTATTGATATGCCCATGATTTATTTAAGTCCCATCTCAACTGTCCTGGCTGTAGGTTATTGTTAGTCACTTTTCAATTTTATTAGCTCACAAATTTCAGTTTTTCTGCCATCAGACGTCTTTAAGAGTTTTACGGTTATTCTTCTTCTACCCAGCAACTCCATTAAGCTGGTGAACCTGTGTTCCATCTTTATAAGCACATGGCTCACAGCGGCAGGATTCATACATTTGGTAAGTGGACAGATATGAGGCACAGTGAGGTCTAGTGATTAATAAGCCAGTAAGGAAGGTAACTGACTAACTGGTACAATACAACAGTGACACGCGGCACTTTTCAAAATATAATTGTTTAATTTATTATTGTCCAATAGCAAGCAGTAAATTGAGATTTTGGACACTTACTAATAAAAATATTCATATATTCCTTTTGCGGCCTTTAGGGCACTATATAGTGAGAATTCGGACAATCAAATAAAATGGCGGACAGTAAATATAGTGCACTATATAGAAAATAGGAAGTGATTTTGGCCATTTTTATGTAAAGTAACATAAGGCCAGCGATTTCTGCGGCACTCAAGATTAGTAGATTGTTCCTAATGACTGAATGACACATAGTGGAAACACTATTTTATAATGACATTGATGAAGGAACTGTATTTAATGTGGATCAGTCATGTTATGTAAGTATTGGCACTGATGCTGATTGGTGCATCCCAAGTATACAGCAGAAAATAAAAGACAGGTAAATTATGATCAACTTTCAGAAGGCAAACATCCACCAATTCATGTGCAAATAAATCAACTGTATTTTCAACAAAATCAATACTTTTTAATGTAAAACTTGAAAGGCCTCATATAACTTTTATAGCAAAGATTTATTCTACAGAAAAGAGACAAAATTAGTAATATAAAAACTTAGGTTGGGTTTCCTGGGGACCGAGCACTCAAGGGACTGCTATTTCTCAAGTACAAGTCTGGCCAGAGACCTTTATTGTATGCCCTATAGATCCCAATGTTTCCTGCCATAAAAAAATAATTAAAAAACAACAATGATTATTGTGTGTAGCAGTGTCACATTTAAAAAAAAAAAAAAAAAGTTCCTACAGTATACACACTTGGTATTTGTAGCTCTGCTCAACAACTCGGTATCATCAGCATCAAACTGTTTTACCACTAGATGGTAGCCTAAGCTCAATATATAAAAATAATGCTGTCTGACTCAACAAATACGAATGAATGAGCACTTGTACGTTGCTGGATTTAATCAAACTTGATTAAATAGTTAAATGGTAGCAAAACTCTGTTTACAAATTGGTGGTGAGAGTCATGTCTAAGTGTCTTTCCCTCCCTCTCCCATCTCCATTTTAGGTGGAAAACTCAGGGGATCCTTGGGAAAACTTCCAGAATTCCCAGTCACTTTCCTATTGGGAATGTGTCTACTTGCTGATGGTGACAATGTCTACAGTGGGCTACGGGGATGTCTATGCAAAAACCACCTTGGGGCGCCTGTTTATGGTCTTCTTCATCCTTGGTGGTTTGGTAAAATCAGGCTTTTCTTTCTCCTTTACTCCTCCTTATCCCCTTCTAAATCCTGCCTGTCCCCATCAATAGACTATATAAAATGGCTGAAAATGATAATGATTAATGAAAAATGAAGTTAAATATCATTATGTATATTTTATGATATTTAAAGCATAGTGTTGTTTTTTAAACTATGTTGCCTGAACCAGTAAATGTTATTTCTTTGTCATAGTGAAGTTGTATCAGCCTACTGTATCTTGTCTATTGTAGTTACAGTACTATGTGCTCCTTCGTTCCCTTCCCTTATGTGTCATTTATGTATTTGTTTAAAAAAGAGTGTAAGTTTTTGTCTGATAATGTTGTTACTGTTCTCTTAAAAACAGTTGCGGTTTCAGGACACCCCTCCTCCCGTGTCTCTTCCCAAAATTCCAACAAACACAGGGGCAGGGAGATGAGGCTTAGGCCAATCTGACTGTTACCATAGCAACAGCAGCCTCCCACTCCCTCCTGCTCACCTTCCTCCGATTTAGCATCCTGTTGGTTTGCCACTAGTACAGTAACACACAAGCGTGCATAGGTGTACACACCTGTGAGCACTCATACACATGCTGAAGTACTCCTCTATCTTCTCTTACAAAAAATAGAGGGTCTAGCCAGACCACAGTCACTGTATTCTGTATTTGGACAGCTATCGCTATGCACTGATGACCTGCAGCTGTGTCGATGTGTACTGTGTTGTGGCCATGGTGATAGGTTGTATGTTTTTCTCAGTGCAAAGAGCTCTGGAAGTATTTAGGCTAGTACCTCAGCCTGCTTCCTATCAGCAGCAGTGGCTAAATAATGACTTCAGGCTGGAGATATTTTAAAGCCAGGGATAGTATTAAACTCACGTCATTTCACATTATTCCTGCTAATGTATATATGCACTTTCCAAGCATGAGTTAAGTATGCATTTACATGGGCAAGGGCAACTCTTTGTTTCTTATTGTAGATGTTAGCCTAGATTAGTAGTGCAAGGGAGTCGTTAGTTATCTTGAACACAACTCTCTGCTAGGATAACAGGCTGTGAAACTTTGCAAAATGCATCCAGCTCATTTTCCAGCCCAACAAATGAGTCTTATGTGTTTTGCAGCTGTGGACCATCAGGTGGGCCTATTCAAATCAACCTGCCAAATCATCTGTGTTTGTTGGACAAAACATGGCACATAGGTTTTTATCTTCCTTTTAAAATTCTGCTATTCAGAAAGGTATCGGGTGCTATCACAGACTACTCATGAGCTGTGACAAAATTCTTGCCCAACCAAACCTGTTCCTAAATCTTTATCTTTAAAAACTGGGGCTATTTTTTAACAGCAAAAACAAGATTTTTTTTTTTTTTTTTGGTATATGAAGATCTCTCTCAAGTTTAGCAAGTCTCTACAGACAATGAGAGCATTTTTAACTTGATTTGCACAGCAAAGTAATATTTTACCCCCCTAAGAAATCTGGATTCATGCACCAGTTTCCCCACCACCCTACTGCGGCGTACAGGAGTAGTCTCTTTTTTAGTCTCTTCTTCTGTCTTCTATCTTCTCCTTAGGCCATGTTTGCCAGCTACGTCCCTGAAATCATAGAGTTAATAGGAAACCGAAAGAAATATGGTGGTTCCTATAGTGCGGTTAATGGGAGAAAGTAAGTATTCCAGATGGTTCTGCTGTTTTTCTGTGTGCGGTAGAACCCTCTCTGCATGCCTTTTTCTTTTTTCTGTTCCATGCATGTAGGCCATGTTTGCTCGCTACGTGCCAGAAATTGCTGCTCTCATCCTTAATCGGAAGAAATACGGAGGGAGTTATAACTCGACACGAGGCAGAAAGTAAGTTGAAATCCAGACAAGGTGTGGTTGTGTGACTCAAGTGCACCCCCTTGAAGTTTATAGTTACTGGGGGTTAGTTGACTTGACTTTGTTTGTAGAACAGTAAAGTTACTTTATAACGTAAATTCACACTGCGTGACTGGAGACCTTGGCCATTAGGACACACATGTCCATGCCCCTTTACTCTGTCTTTACTCTGTCTCTCTCGGTCTGTCCTTGTCTTCTTTCTCTGTCTACCTATATCTATATCTGCCTCTATCTGTCTTTCACTCAGAGCTTTCCTGAAGTCATTTGTGTGCCGTTCATTTTCTTTCTTTGTCCTCCTTGAAACATCCTGTGTTGCACTTCAATTTAATTTGGAAAATAGAGCTTTCATGACTACTACACTTTAGACTTGAAGTGTACCAACCTGTGGTGCTTCTATGCAATATATCTGTGCACTATGTGTTGTCCCATTTCTTATGTAGCCCCTAATTAATACAATCTTGCCCATAGGGATGAATTAGTACATAATACATACAAATGAAAGAAAATAGTCATGAAACCCCTACTATCCGCTTCTAAAGGATTTTTTTCCACAAGAAAATAGAAAGATTTAAACATCTGCAAGTCCATTATTATTGGTGGTCTTTTGAAGCATCATCAATCTCAATGACCATTGCAGGATATAATTTCTTTTCATGTTTCATTTTGCTTGAGTTTGTTTTTGCATGTTTTATGGAGTTACTTTTCTGTAACTGCATAATTTCTGGCATGTTCTCTATGACCTGCAGTCATGTGGCTTTTTCATTGATTATGAACTCCATGAAAAAGCCATCTTCCTGTTGTCTGTCACCGCTAGCCCATCGCATCATCAGTGCTTGACATGACTCTGGCCTTGATCTTCAGTCAGCTCCCACACCCTGAATGCTGGATGCCTCGCTCCCAGTGGAGGCTCTCAATTGCTTTTGGCTTGCTTTGCCTGCTTGGTTCTTGGTGCTCGCCTGGTCCTCGTGTTGTGTGTGGTGGAGTTTGTCTCCAGAAACTCTTGTTATTTATATATATGTGTAATTGGCCTCTCCCAGCAGAGGTTCCAGTGCACAGTGAAGTATGTGTGACAATGTGGTAATTTCACCACAGTACGTATTGTGCTGTACTGTTCTCCTCTTCTTGTGGCTCAAACCTTACTGATATTCAGCACACAGACATATTTTAATCCAAATGTGGTGTGTCCAGAACATGGAAGGTAGACTTCTTCCTTCTTCTCTTCTGTTTTCTTTTCATGTTCTTCTATGGCACTTAACATCTACTACTATGCAACCTTCTCTTTCTCACTCCGTTTCTTTTTTCCAATCTTGCTCCCATCGGTTTCAGTCGCTCTGTTCAGCAGGGCGGATTCTAGCGAGTCAGCAGTAGAAGGAGATATTGGAAAAAAGCCTTTGTTCGATAATGTTTGCCTGTCATTGAGATAAGATTGATGAAATGTTATGTTTGGCCAGTGACCTCAGCCCAGTCTCACAGATGGGTGTTGAGAGAAGCCCTTGTCAAAGCTGAGGATAGTTTCTCCCACACACTTTATTTTCTCTTTCCACCCCCCCTTCCATTTTTCTCTCTGGTTAGACATACAGTACAAACATATGGTTACAATCAGAAGATCCCCTCCAAACACACAGGCTTAGAGTGGCACCAGGCTCTTTGCATAATCATTTAGATATGTATATGTGTTTGGTGTTTACATGTATAGGACCTGACACGGACAAAACCTCTTTGTCATGTGGGTTTAGGATTGCCATCGGGGTTCAGTTATTTAGCAGCTGTCAGCACAAAAAAAGTCCATCATGGAAATGAGATTAGGAGATTACAAGTATCAGACTGATTGCAGAGCTCACAAACAATGAGGTCATGATACATTGTGAACTATTTTAAATGTAACCCTTATTTCATCTCGCTGCCTGGCTGCTGTCATTTGAAACAGGCCTTAAAGGTTATTTGGAAGTGAGAGGGACTCACACTGGATCTGTTCTAAATATCTGTTTCATGCTAGTGTTGCTTATAGTACTCTGTGCAGTGTAGCATACACCCGTGAGTGCAGTGACAGCACTATGCCTACGTAGGCTGATAAAATAATGACAAGTGTTCCATTCAGTTGGCGCCCACTGCAGTCAGGGTTCTGTGGTTTCCATTATGACTCTATGGTTTCCATTAGCCCCAACTTCAACAGAGGGGTTGGCATGGAAACTTCAACCCTGACTGAACTCTGACATACACCTTTGAAGGTCCTCTGTAAGGCTTAGCAACTTGAGGCGTGCAGGCCCAGAGACTCCTACACTATCAGGCATGAACACACGCTTACATAATGGTAAAACATACAAGTTTCCAAAGAATCTGCATACTTTTGCACTTTAAAGACAAAGTTTAAAGTTTAAATAAGTGCATTATATATATATATATATATATATATATATATATATATATATATATATATATATATATATATATATATATATATATATATATGCACACCTCTTGACATTGATAAAAGGAGATGCAATTTCATTTAAAACAAAAATAAAGTAAGAACTAAGTTTTATAAATTGCAACATTTTGACGATGATTCTTGCACTAAGTTTCATCACTGACCTAAGGATTAGAGCAGTACCGAGTGAGTGACCTCTGTTGCTGATGTTTGAGCTCTGTGTTTGTTAATTTTGTATTCAGTGCATCCCCAGTGACATCCCGGGATGTTCCCTGATTGCATGTTTTGTGTGCACGCTCTGTCTCTTGCATTTAATGTGATTGTCTGCCACACTTTGTTTTTGTTTCTGGTTTGATGTGTTTGATTTTCTTGTTGAGAAAAAAAAAATGTTTTTCTTCCAGTTATGTCTATAGTTTAAGCTGTACTGTACAATCAGGTTAACCAGAGGGGAGGTATTTTGGTTCATGAAGCATTTATAAATGGTTGAATTATCTAAGATATCCTTTTCTTATATCCTATTTAACTAGCCAATGATCTCATTGTTCAATTTGATGCCACTATTGGCACACTGAAAGGGGAAAAACTCTTAATGACGTCTATCAAGTGAAGCATAATATCTCAACAATATTTCCGTCTTAAATACAGAGACTCAAATTAGTGGTAGGAACAAAGTTTGATACATGAGGAAGACAGTTTTGCTTTGCTGATAAGTCACTTACTACACCTAGTGTGTGTGTATGTGTGTGTCTAAGATTCATAATCTAATGCTGGACCCACACAAACCAAATATTACGCCATATAAATCTGTATAGTCCCTCTACCCTTGCAGAAGGGCATCTGGATACCGGGAATAGGAAAACGTGACTGATGTTTTTCATCTCTTGAAATGAGAGACTTCTTGTTCCAAATACTGCCGGCTGCCCACAGACATCTCAGCTCATCAGCTTGTAAGACCACACGGCCCTTTGCTCAACTCTGGCCAACCATGCAATCACGTCTGCTCATTAGATTCTCTTAAAAGGACAGAGGCGACATCTGCGAAGACCATTATGTCCTGCAACATCCACAAACTGCCATTCTCCCAATATGTCTGTTGCATTACTTTGCCAAGTCCACTTCAGTTCAGCCCTGCATGGTCCATCTGGTACAGAATAGGAGAGCACGGATTTGGACTATGGCTCCTATCTAGCATCAATAAATATCTGTTTCTTTTAAACCTGCCAAACTGAGTCAGATTTCAGTAATGTTCTACAATTTTAGACGTCAACTTTTAAAGGTTAATGTGTTCGCCAGAGCCTCCTTCTTGTGTATAAGAGTATGGTAATGGATTGAAGCAGGCAAATCCAGTTTGATCATAAGAAATTGAACAATGAACACATATGACCACATTGTTTTTTTTATATTTAAGGAACGAGTAACCCAATACTCATAGTGTTAAATGCAAAGCTGTCCAGTATCCAGGCACTCAAAACTAAAGTGGTTCATTTGTCTCCTGGCACATCTTGCTCTAGTGGATAAGGCCATTGTCATTACACAGATTGCCTTACAGGTCTCCATAGGGTAATTAGGGTGTCTGCCGAGTGTCTACACTAATCCATGTCAATATAAGGGCTGGATTCTACTGGGCATGTTTGGATTTCTCATTTAGGGGTTTGGCAAAAGACTTGGTGACATTTAACTTTAACTCCAGAAAGGTAGCTCAGCTTACTTAAATGAAGCATATAAAGTGTCTTAAATCCACTAGATTAACATGATTAAATTGCCTATTATAACCATATTGTGGCTGAGTTCCAACTGTTTTTATTAACAATAACCTCTGCTTATTTATTAAAGGATTTTTATTATTAAGATTTATTAGGTTTTGGGACACTAAAACATAATATTTACAGAAGCACCACAAGTTTGATTGTTGACAGAATATAAAGTTAAAAGTTTAAGACTTGGACAGTGGCCATCCAAACTGCCCAAATGACTCATCTCATAAAGTTGTTGATAAAACTGTGAAGCTGACCTTTCAACTTGATCACTCTGGCCTACAGTGCAGTCAAAGGACAAACAGGGACACAACCTCAACTCCAAAATTGTTCCAATCTAACCTCAAACTTCCATAATCAGCCCTGTGCACCATCTGACAGATCCCTCTGCTGTAATGTGCTTCATATTTTGCCAGGGGACCCGTCAAATACTCCAAGGTCATGTTTAGAATTTGTGTCAACCACAGGCCTCCAAATCACTTTGAAAGTCTTTAGTAATGTTCTGTATAAAAGCACAAGCACATTGATGTACATGTCTTTGTCAACATCCATTTAGCTCACAAAGGGGTGGTTTGGCCAAAGGGACAGTTTTTATATTGAGAACGGATGACAATCTAACCACTGTGGGCTGTGTGATTATATATTAGATTTTCTAAAGTGGTTCAAAGTTGAGTGTTTGATTGCACTTGTCGTGCAGAATTTAACCATTTTCATTACATGGGGGAAAATATTCCCTTTTGTGGCGAACAAGACATAATTTGGTTACTTATTTGCTTTGAAATGACATTTCTTGACATGTATGTCGTTTTTTCAGTCTATATTTTAGTTAGATGTTAGAGTGCTTTGGTTTGAATGATTATCTTCGGGAGACATGCCAGTGTCTGAAGTGATTTATGCTGCCCACTCAAGATGATTTCTTCCCCCCTTCCAGGCATATTGTGGTCTGTGGTCATATTACCCTCGAAAGTGTCTCCAACTTCCTCAAAGACTTCCTACACAAGGACAGGGATGATGTCAATGTTGAAATTGTTTTTCTCCATAAGTAAGTTCATTATTTCTTCCTCACCTATTGTAGGTTAGCAGAACACAATGCTTGGAACAATGCACAGGCATTGTATATGAGGAACGCTAACCCTTCTCCTCTTTTCTCTGTGTGCTAGTATTTCCCCTAATCTTGAGCTGGAAGCCTTGTTCAAACGCCATTTTACCCAAGTAGAGTTCTACCAGGGATCTGTTCTCAACCCTCACGATCTCGCCAGAGTGAAGGTACAGTCAGTGACGGGACTCTTGGAGAGATGAAATCACGTAACATTATAGATGGTTGTTGAATTTAAGTGTAGATAAAGTTTTACAGATTAAGAGCAAAATTACATTTAGTAAATCATTTTAAGATTTTTAGTGGTTATAGAGAGCAGAGGAACAGTGCAGGATAATTTATTTTATATTAAACAAAATGGATAGACACAGAAGAGAAAAGAAAAAGGGAAAAAGAAAGTAATAGGCACTTTTGTCAGAAGTATGACTTATTGGAACTGGCCAAAGTTAAACCCACTAATTTGTTTAATTTTATGTGGGAAAGACTCAGTGTGTGTTAATAAGTACTGACATGTAAATATGTCTGTTTCTTTGGTTCTCTTCACAAAGATCGAGTCAGCAGATGCCTGCCTAATCCTAGCCAACAAATACTGTGCAGATCCTGATGCTGAAGATGCCTCGAACATCATGAGGTATTGTATCCTCTGGACTTTGAAATCAGTCAAAACTGACAAGATAGGGTGTTACATTGTGCCTGTTTCACTTCTAGGGTTATTTCGATCAAGAACTACCATCCCAAGATCAGAATAATCACACAGATGTTACAGTACCACAATAAGGTAAGCCATTTTGGTGCCCTATGATATATAATATTGCTTCACCTGATCTTGACTGCTCTTTATTCTCTCTCACAAGACAGAACATTTATAACAGGGGTTAACCCGCAACCCTGTCTGCCAAAGAACTGTGTGGTTTTAGTAGTTGGTTTCATCATTGGATAACTCATAGCAACATTGCCCACCTGGTCCCTTGACTTCAGAAGGACATGACAATTCATGCAAATATGGACCTTTTTGATTGCTACATTTCATGGCGACTATCATGAAAGTGAAATATGTTACTGTGTTGCTTAACACCAAAGTAAACAGGTATTTATAGACATATTGTTATATAATAATTTATTTTTTGAGGAAAGAATCACTCATTTATGGTAGCATTTTTGAAACTGACACCCCTTGAATTTAGCCTTTCGCACAATTGTTACACTCATCGACGGTTGCACTGGGACACCATTTGTTTATGTAAATGACAAATGAATGATTTATTATCAAATGACTGCCTTCTTAGCAGATGTAACATTGCTTTATAATAATTTAAAGGAAAAGTTCAACATTTTGGGAACAATTTCTAAAACCAACAATTTGCCATTATACGAGGGATTATGTCCTGGTCTACTTCTTGCCTGGGCCAAGTAACTTCCTCGCACATCTGCTGGTTCCCTGGCAACTGCCACAGAGCCAGACTAGGTATTAACCCATGACTTACCGTCCAAACATGAGAGTGGTATTGATCTCCTTATAGAAAGGGAACTTTCTACCAGAAAGTGTATTGTGTAAAGTGTAAGTGTATGTGTAAAAGTATTCCTTTAAGAAATATGAATCATTTGCTTAGTTTTCTGTATCTTGTGACCTCCTCTGTCTTTCATGTGATGAAGGCCCATCTGCTGAACATTCCAAGCTGGAACTGGAAGGAGGGTGATGATGCTATCTGCCTGGCGGAGCTGAAGGCAGGCTTCATAGCCCAGAGCTGTCTGGCCCAGGGCCTGTCCACCATGCTAGCCAACCTCTTCTCTATGAGGTCCTTCATTGAGGTAACACAGAGGACAAGATTAACTTGCCTTGTGTCAGTCACGCCCTCTGAACAGACTAAAGTAATATGGATGAATGAATTGCATTTTTGTAAATTAGATGATTTATTTAGGGATTGAAGGTGAGGTTACTTTAAGTGGATACAGTAGGTTCCCTGCTGACAGATGGACTAGATCTATCAAACACATTACGTTCCCTGGCAGAAGTTTGACATCTTTGTCCAGAGAAAGGGGTCCATTAAAGTGTTTTCAGTCGTCCTGGCACATCATATTTTACTGCGACATTTCATATGGAATCTGTTCAGTGTTTCTGTGGTTCAAAATTGAAGAGGTGCTTGTCTTTATCAAAGCACTGTTCTCTTGTCATAGAGATGATGGATCAGCTTATAATGACCAGGCTGATGTTTTGCGGTGGAACATCTGCAGACCACATTGGGCCACTATTGGAAGAAAAGCAGTTGCTTTTTTTCTTCCTTTTTTATCCTCACGTGAGTTTTCCATGCTTGTGTTTTGCCAGATTGAGGAGGACACATGGCAGAAGTATTACCTAGAAGGGGTGGCTAATGAGATGTACACAGAGTATTTGTCCAGTGCCTTTGTCGGCCTCACCTTCCCCACTATCTGTGAGTAAGTATCACTCTTTTCTCACTCAGCAAGCCCACTGTCTCTGGTAGGTATATCTAACAATTCTGAAGTGAAGAAAGAAAGACGAGATGTGGATTTCAAAAGTGTTTGAAAACATCAGTCATTTGCTTATACACTGCTGTCCTCTGATGAGTGCACATGTTTTACAGGCTGTGTTACGTGAAGCTGAAGCTGTTGCTTATTGCCATCGAATACAAGTCTGAGCAGAGAGAGAGCAGGTTTGTTTATCGCATCTTTCTACCACTAACATCGGGTACAAATGTGTTAAAAGTGAACTACTGTGTGACTCGTTTCAAGTGGATCTTCTGATAAACTATCTTATATTTTTCCCCAAATCCTCTTTGCAGCTTTAATAACAGTTGATATTCCCATTACATTAAGTTGATGAATGACACTTGAATGCTGGCATGCCAATTTGACCATTTGTACACACAATAACACAATTAGAACACACTCAGAGAATACATACCTCTGCCAAGGCTGCACAGTCTTGAATTTCATATATATATATATATATATATATATATATATATATATATATATATATATATATATATATATATATATATATATATATAAGTTTTCATTGTGTGGTGGTACATGAGAAATTAGCAGACATTTTCCAAAAACATTCTATCTCACCATCTTAAAAACTCAGAAATCATGGATCTGCACCAAAAAGTAGTAACTTAATAATTGCCCTCATGGCCTAACATTCCTCAAAATGTTATTGAATTTTCATACCTTTTTGAAACAGCCTGTTATATTTTGGCAAACAAGTAAATGGGACTGATATTACTAGTAGCTACAAGTCTGATACTTTTATCATACCTTGCAGGTATTCAGGAATAAATGTAAAAGATCTGGTTGAAATGTAAACTTGGTTTCAGACAAGTATGAGATAACTGCACTGGAATGACAGTCTTATTTTGATTATATTGTGCTGTCAATTCAGAAATACATTCACACCTAAACAACAAATTTGCTGCACATCATTTCATGTGTAATTTAAATTTCATGTTTTTCCTTAACTTGATTCTATTGTGTCCTTATTCAGTCTGTATAATAACCACTAACTCTACATCAGTGTCAGTCTTATCACCAATAACAACATGAAGTACTATTTCTCAGTAATCTCTCTTGCCAAAACCCACCCACCCTTCCCTATTCACGTGTCAAATGTTTTTGTGTACTGGCAGGGCTGCATGGCAAATGATGGTCATTTTGACATTACAAGCTAAAACCCAACATTAATTATTTTGACATGATGACATTTCTAATTGTGTACATATTTGATCCTACACTAGAATGTATCCCAGTGCGCATTGTGTGTGTCTGTGGTCTTAATTCTTTCAAGCTAGTTTAAGTTATTGAAAATACTTTTTTGTAATGATTTTGATGACGCCACAATTGTCCTCATACTTACATCTTTTTTCTGGAAGATGTACTGCCACAATTTTCACTGCCATTTGAATTAATCACGCCATTGTCGAAAGATAACCAACTTTAAAATCAAACTTTTTTTTTTTTAAATTAAACTAACTTTTTTTTAGGTGCATGGACCTCAACATCGGATTAGCATGAAATAACTAAATTGTGTGTCTGTACAGCACTACATGCTGCTGCCATATAAGGTGTACCTACTAAATAGGCACACATTACGGTCATATTCTCCTCTTCTTTTATGTTCATGATAACTGTTTGATTTGAGATTCTTTCTTGTTGTTTGCAGAAGCCGAAAGCGGTATGCCCTCTACCTTATCTTACGTGCAAAGTTCCACCCAATCTCCAATCATCACTTTAAAGCTTCTGACTTTGGGAGTTTCCCCAAGGATATTTTTCCAAACACTATCTCACAGGCCTCTTTTTCCGACTCTTTTTTATGGTGTCCCTTGTGCTTAATGCACTAACTTCTTTGCAGGCAAAGAGAGGATAGATAAATTGGTCATGTTTGTAGAAGTTCTGTTTCTTTGTCTTTGCTGTTGTCAGTGTACCAAGGCCAAACGCTCACCCTCACCATATCTACCTCTTATGTGATCATGTCAGTTTTGTCCTTTACCAGTCCTTTGCTTAGTTTATTTCTCTCACTTTCAGTTCTTTTTCAGTGTTACTCAGTTGTTACCCTACTGTATGTTTGCTTTGTTAAGCAAATTATTCCAAATCAGTACTTCATGGTTCTTTGACTTAGAATCAGTGAGGAGTTTGTATACACATATCTTAGACCTCAGATGTGGTGTCGATAAGCACTTATAATCTGTTGTTCTACATTTGGATTTAATTTTGAAATAAATTGACTGCTTATCCGCCATTGCTGTAGGCAGTGGCTGATCTTTTTCTTCATGGTTTTATTACACCAGCAGCACCTCACCAACCTTTGTTTTTTTATTATTTCACACACTAGGAAAGGCATGGAGCTGTTGAATTTGGATACCATTAGGTTTATCCAAACTGAAGTTTAATTACCACAGCCTACAATTTTCACAAGTGCTCCACATTTCACGTTTGCATTCCATCAACCTCTCATGTTCAGTGCTAAATGTATATCCATCTGTGCATGTCGGTACGTCTGGTTTATGTGTGATTACCTCAAGAGGGAGACTTTGTGTGTGAATGTGCGTGAGCGTCTCAGCCACTATGTACAGTCATCACTGTGCGTCTCTCGAGTAGATGTTCTTAAGTGAGGTCACTTCCTGTCAGTTTGGTGTTTGAGAAACAATCCAACTGCACAGAAGTTACTGCAACCGTCTGCATCTACGTACCTGTCTTTATATCTGTACTGCAGTGGCTATGCCTTTCTGTTTGAGTATTGTCCTCTTCATGCTGTATGGTAACTGCATGTTATGACACTATCACATAAGGTGTTTGATGCTTGCCTTGTTGCTCACAATATGAGGTTTTGATGCTTTTTAAGCTTCTATTCACCAGTTTGCCCCGGACCGAAGAAACATGTCTTGTATAGAAACTCTTGTACAATCTCAGATTTGGGCAGCAATGTTTGTGGATGTCTTGATTTGATCTATTTCTGTCATTTATTTTCACTAAAGAGCATGCCAGGCATAACGCCTGTTTACTTCTCTGGGGGCCATTCAATCTGAGTGAATGTTAGATGCTATTTTACTTATTGAAAAGAAAAATGGAAGGACAAAATCTGAACTGCATGACTGGTGCAATTTGATCACAGCCCGATATGTTTATGGATTCAATTGCTCCCTTTAATATTTTTGTTCATTTTCTCCAATGTATCCTTTTCCAGAGCCCAGAGGAAAGATGTAGGAAGATGGTTTCTCAGATGTACTACTTTACTTCTGCCCTGAGTCTACACAAATAACATACTTTTTCAAAATTAGTAACTAAAATGTGACAAAATATTTATTAAAAATAAAAAAGATTTGAATCACGTTGGTAAGAAACACGTTGCCCCAGCACTGACAGTAGTTTTGTGAGCCATATGATAAGTATTATAGTCACAAATTGACAAAAGTTTTAGTTTAAAATATATTAAATGAAAAAAGAAACGTTCATCATCTTTCTTCTGTGCTTGTTGTATTTTGAAGGAGTGTGACCCTTAAAGGTTTGTGGGTTAACTGTTTTGATTTCTTAGTTCACACTCACATCATTGATGATTGTTGCCCACAGGTAACCATTAATGACCAGGGTGTGTGTGTGTGTGTGTGTGTGTGTGTGTGTGAGCGTGTGTGAGCGTACAGTATGTGTGTGTGGTGTCTACTCTTTGTCTCAGTCTAATTAATGGGGAATGATACAGCCACTTAAAGTGCTTAGGGTATTAAACTCATACTCCCTCTCATAATAAAAATGGTTTGATTAACATATCCTGTGATATTTATTTAAAGTGCAGCTGTTGTTCAGCATGCCTTAATATTTTTAATAGATTGTGTCTTTAGATATAAATATAATTCATATAATATAACATTTTAAGTCAATATTGACATTGCTGGACATGCATTCTAATTATTTTCACACTATAATTCAATGGAGCACAGTCAGTACTGATTTTAATGTGGGTTAATCCACCTTTGGACTTTAATTTTCCTAGAGCAGTCCTATAGACTATAGCTGAGTCGCTGAGTAGAATCAGCCTAGTATTAGCAAGAAATAGAGCTGTTCATTCCCTTGCATCCCACTGTCAATTACTAACCCAGATAACAACTCTTACTGTACATTCTCTGTACTACAGCCATGTCTCAGTGGCCATCATAACATTTGTTTTGACTAGATGACTGTATTCGAGTGCTGACACTAAAACCACTCCATAGCCATAATTTTAATTCTTTCTGCCCTTGTCTCTCTACTCATATACCTATCTGTAAAGAAAAGAATTAAAATTAAATGTGCGATCATATTGTTGTACATTCTGTCCATCCATGTGAGTATCACATCAGCAAATTGCCCTAAATCAGATGAGCAGGTGTGTTTATGATAACATGTAGGACACAAACCAAGCTCTTAAAAGATTAGCAGGGATGATGTGTTGAGAATAATGCAAAAAAAAAAAGAAAATCAAAAAACAGTCCAGATAAGCGAAGTGCAGGTCCGATTAACGGCTTCAACAAGTCTGTGTACCATTCCTCTTGATTAGCATGTTGTGTGCATGAGCTGAGTGTTGTTCAGACGTTAATGAACATGATGTGTCTGTCTATTTTTTTGATTATCCAGTATTCTCATCAACCCGGGCAACCATGTCAAGATGCAGGAGGGAACACTGGGATTCTTTATCGCCAGTGATGCCAAAGAAGTAAAGAGGTAATCTGGCCATCCTGATGGACAGCTGATCACTAATTATGTAAAATAGGTAGTTTGATTATTCTCAGTGCTGAACATTTTTACTGTGTCACTTTAAGGGCATTTTTCTACTGCAAAGCTTGTCATGACGACATCACAGACCCTAAACGGATCAAGAAGTGTGCCTGCAAACGACGTGAGTAGCTGTGCCTTTATTTCGCCCCATCGATACCCCTCCTTCCCTTCCTCTCACTCCAAAACCTTCCCGTGGGTCTGTCTGTCTCGTTATACTTAAGGTATTAATAGTTTGAACACTAATATAATACCTCTCATTGTGTGATTGTTCTTCTGTACCATGACACTGTAGGTAATACAGTATATGTTGTCACACCATTGTACCCTTAGGAAAGTGTTTATATTGGTCCCATTTGAACTTCCATAACATTCATTATGGTATGATTATCATCATCAATATGTGATTTGTTTTTTCTAAGTTAAAATGTAGGTGTTGTCATGTTTGAGCATGTTTTCTTTTTGGTTAAATCACTGCTTTTTCACACAAACTGTGAATGTATAGTAGTTAATGAAATTTACAGAGGTAAAAATGAATGAGAAATCTACAGTATAATTGAAATTGTATTAGTTGACAGCTGTACAGACAAAAAAGAAAAAATCTACAGTAAGATCAGTGAGTTTGCATACTGTAAATCCCACTATCCTATTGATGTTTGAAACACGTATTTACATTAATACATATACTGTAAGTCCTTATCCCACTCATGCATGAGAAACCTAAATTAGATATTCAGTATGAACCAGAATACTAAGATGTATAGCTTTTCTGCCTGAAGCAGAGAGCTTTTCTCTGTAATATTTAAAATGTTAGTGGATATGACCCACTGTATTATATTCAAATGCAAATGCTCTTTTTGAGAGTATTGGGCTCAGTCACTGTGCTCTTTGTTAAATTGTTACATTTTAGACTTTTTTTTGACAATTTGCAAATGCTCCTGTCGAATGGATAGTTTCCCCCCTTTTGTTTATACAGACATAACATTACCATTAAGGCAGGGACAGCACATGAATATAACCTGACCCAGTCACTTGTCAGGATATGTTAGCTACTGGACAAATAATTCAGGTGAATATCCCATATTTCCCCAAATGTCACAGACAATTACAGTAAGCAGCCTGTTACAGACAAAGCCTGGTTTTAAAATCCACACCGACCATTTCCTTCTTTTGTCTGTGTCATTTCAATTATTCAGACAATCTCTTTCTCTCACAGCTCAGTAGAATCAACAGGCCTTTCAGACTCAAGTTTTATTTAGATAAACTGTTGACTTCTGTTTGCTTTCTTTATATCTTTATGTCTTAGACCCGGTTGATGGACATAGAGTTTATGTTTTATCTTATTAGTTTCCAACAAGAGAGTTGATTTAGAAAGATGACCGTTCCATTACTGCAATGGAAGTCTGTCTTAAAGTATGTTCTGTTCTATCATGTTATGTTCTCTTCTGTTGTTTTTCCCATGTTCCTGTATGACCAGTGACACACTTTTGATGTATTTCCTTCCCTGCTGCCATTGGAAAACGCCACTTTATTTTTACTGCTCACTGGTAGTGATTTATTGTGAGTAAAAAGAAAATGGCTGTACTACCCAGAGTGCAGTGCAAGTGTTCTTTTTTTCTCCTCTTCAGCAAATAGTATACTGTATCTATGTTGCATGTAACAGTGTAGCTTCTGCATCCCTCTCCTCGCCTCTCATTTCTACACTGTGCTCAGACCAGACCAAAACCTAAACCGCTGAAATCAAACTCACACCAGCATCAGGCCTCCTCATCATAGGCCCAGTCAGCTGATCCTCTTACTAGTTGGAAATGACAATTAAATAGAGTGTGACTTAATCGGATGTGGCCGGTGAGCTCTACAGTTTTTCCTCACTATTTGATCATCAAACCAAACTCATATTTGGCATTTGGAAGCCAATCTGCTGCAAGTCTTATGTCATTACCCATGATTATCCTCCTTATAGTGTCATGCTCCAAGAAGGTACAGAAGGAACGTAATAAAAATCTGAGATGTTGTACAGTAATCATAGATTTAGAAAAGCTAACACAAGCAGAGGGAAATTAACAAGAACCACTGAGGTTTAAATTAATCTGCTTTCTGTCAAAAGAGGTTTTGTGTGTGGCTGTACTTTCAGAGAGCAGAAAATGGCCTTGTGGGAAGTTCTGCAAATCCTAACGAGCTAGGATGCCAAAACACAATCAAAACAATCTGGTCTCCCCCTTGCCCCACTTCTCTGTGATCTCAAGCCCCTTTCTAAACTCTGGGTGCTCGCCCTGCTCTGGCTGAGGTTTCAGAGATCATCAGTTCCTCTCAGAATTGAAATGTCACCTCACCAGTGTTGTTTATTTCAAATCAGGACAGTTGTCGGGCCCTTTTTTTTTTTAACTTTCTGCACTGAATGAAGTCCACTAGCAATACAGTAATAATTGTCATCGCATTAGATTGCCACTAGATGGTGGTGTCCTGCCAGAGTCATGTCCAATAAGACAGCATTTAAATGGAGATTTCTGTAGAGGAAACTTAAATCCCTTGAAACCTGTTCAGCGAAAATGCAAGGATCAAATCTGTGTGTTTCTGTGCATTGGGATAATAAATGTAATCAAAAACTGAATCTGCAGTTTTACAAATGCATCTTCCTGAGTTTTTTTCATCACTTTGTAGTTCTAATGTTTTGTTTATATAATATGGTGTAGTTGGGGTTTGTCGAAGGCTGCTTGTTTGTGCAGAAAGGCTGCTTTTCCAAGGAAAAAAACAAAACATTTGTCTTATGCACTTTTCTGCACTAAGCTACTGTGCACTGTGTTTGTTATTGATCAAAAGTTTAGCTCTTGAGAACAGTATACTTTTTTCCTTGCACTCTTGCTGAATAAGAAAGCCTTGGGGAGAGACATGTATATCAGAATGGTGCTTTCTTTGGGACATCCTTTGTATTCAACATAGCGCCCTGATAGCTTATGTTTGAGTATATTGTGCCTTGGTGGATTAGAGGAGATGGTGACTGATCAAACCCATGCAGACAGTTGATCAGGGCAGCCATCATGTCTAATCTTTAATCAGGAGTGCCCTGAAATGGACACCTTATCATTCTAGGCCAAAATCTGGGTATTTGTGAAGTCAAAGACATTGTTGGTGTGTGTGTGTGTGTGTGTGTCTGTGTGTGTGTGTGTGTGTGTGTGTGTGTGTGTGTGTGTGTGTGTGTGTCTTGTGTTTTCCATTATTCCCCTTCCATGCATCAATGATCTACATTGTAAACATACATATAATGTGGTCCGAATGCCTAGGCAAAAACTCTGACGTTAAGAAATTTCAGCATGAAGTGATAGCCTCGCTGCACCTTGTCTGCCATACCCCTAAACTGTTTCAACACTGTGAACAGTTATCTCTGTACCTCCCGTTGTTGCTAGGACCAAAACTATGTTTTTTTGCATGCGTATTACATGCTCATAAGGCACATGTGCATGCCACAGGATACAACAGTCCCTGATGCCTTAATCCCATGGTTTATGATCTGCGTTTCCCATTCTTTCCTTGGCCAGAAGCTGAAACATATTACTTCATTCAAGATGTTATTTTCCGATGTGACTCAGAGTCAAAGATGCTGAAAGTGTCTCTGTAAAGGTGCCAGACAGTATTAGTCTGCTGTCTGTTTGCACCTTGGTAATGAGAGAATGGGAACCAGGGACTGTTTCTGCCCAGAGTCACAGCAATCTAGATGTGCTACTCTGGGGACTTTCACTCCCGCTTCCCTTGGGGTTCAGAGCTTCACATACACACACACACACACACACACACACACACACACACACACACACACACACACACACACACACACACACACACACACACACATACACACATGCAACACACACACTGCAACACACACCACAAAGACAGAAAGTGGCTGCTTACAGTTTTTTGGCTGTTAATTGTTGTGTAATACTACTTTCACATCCAGTCTTACCTGAATGAGAACACCTAGTCTCCAAACTGGCATTTTTTTAGGATGATAATTGAAAAGAAACATAAATTAAATACTTTGATACAATCATTATGGTGTTGGTGTTGATCCTTGTAAACATACTGTACAGTAACAGTGATGATGCAGGCATACTGATGGTATTTAGTAACACATTTGATTTTGACCTGCAATCCCTGACCTCCTAGTGTTTTAGACATTACGTGTGATATTTAAATCAAATGCTAAAAAGTAATGTTGAAATGCATTTTCCCCTTAATTTTATCCAATGAGAGTGAATTTGGATATGCCAGAAGAGAGACTCTCAATTACCCTACTTATTTGCAAGTTCTTTCCCCTGAATTTATTGAGTGAAGACAATTAAAAAATAAATAAAAGTAAATATAATGAATGACCCAGTCAGTATTTTTACCTGATAAATTTGAGGCATATGAATAATATGAGTTAAAGATTCAAAATCAACATAGTGTCTGCTTCTCAACCAATCAAAATTAAAACTGTCACTGATACAAACAAACCTGTTACACAGCAATATCTATCTGAAGTTTGCTAACATTAGCCACCATATGCTACTGGTCATACCAGGCCACGTAAGGCTGTATTGTTGAGTGTAATGAACAGAGCAATGCTGCATTTGATTACTTATAAATTCAGATTTTTCATCTGTAAGAGGAAGAATGTTATTTCTTCTTTCAAACGTTACAAAGTCTCACTTTAAATTGACATTGATTCACAGAAAAATAACAAACATGTACATTCTTTGTCTAGACTCACCATTTATGCACACATGCACATTCGATTGAAGCTTCCCTTGGGGAGTGGAACAGTGAAACTGCAAGTTTAATTATACAGTAGCATGAATTGGCCAGTCTAGCCAGTAGAATAGTGTAATGCCTTGGACAGAGCCGCTACAGCTGCATGATGGATACAGGTACGTGATCCACTCCTTTAGCCAAATGGACAGAGGATGTACAAATGTATGAAATATTGTATTAGGTTTGCTGCTGAAGACATTGCTCATGCCTCTCTTCCCTGAATGCCTCCCTTCCATCTCTCCTTTCTCCTCACCCCTCTTTCCCACTGTTATAGTTTTGCCTTTTGACCTGTTACAGCCTTAGCACACAGCTTGACCTCTCCAGACTATGTCAATATGGTTGGGAAATAATGCGCTGGCATATGATTATTCAATTATTAATATTGTTATATTGTAATGTGTTCAAATTTTGCTTTCTCAGACACAAAGTTAAAAAAAATCATTGGAGGACATGTTGAGGTTAAGTAATTGGATTTTTAAATAAATCTCGGTGCTTCGATTGTGTTAATTTGGGGCTCATGTCTGTGGGAGCAGGTGGCTAAGGCTTGCACTTTCTGATGAAGTTACCTTCCAACTTCCCCTGGATGAATATTTCTCCTTTTGCCATTAACCTGCTGCTTTTCCTCTCCTCTCATCCCAAAACATGACTGTAGCCAAGATGTCCGTCTACAAACGAATGAAACTGGCATGTTGTTTTGATTGCGGCTGTTCAGAGCAAGACTGCTCTTGCATGTCAGGCAGTGTACATAGTAACATGGACACCCTTCAGAGGGCCTACCCACTTTCCTCTGTCTCTGTTCATGATTGCGCAACCACTTTACGTGCCTGTAAGTTACACCGCCCAACACATGCTGTTACATGTCTGTGGTGTGTATTGTACCATGCAGAGGTACTGTACGTGTACGTGTGTGTCTTTGACGTCGTCTGTGTGAAGTGATCCGTTAACTGTGACTCCATAGATTGTGTAGCTGTGGTGTACATGAATTTATTTAGTTTTTATCTATCTATCTATCTATCTATCTATCTATCTATCTATCTATCTATCTATCTATCTAGTTTATTTTAAGTCTTTATCCCTATTTTTCACTTATTCATCATTTTCATTTGACACTATTCGTTTTATTTTACAAGTGTCATATGTGTGGTGGGTAAGTGGTGTGCCTCTGTGGTGCTGCTATACTGTACAGTACTGTAGGTGTTAGACATGTGGCTACCGCATGCTGCATTAGTCATGCAGTTGTGTGATAATATCACTATTGGAGTTGATGTGTTTTGAACTGTTTAAGGTAAGATGTCTGTATGTATACACAAAAATGGAATGTATTATTTTAATAAGTTTTTATCCTGCAATTTAATGGTAATGTTTGTTAAATTATTGTATTCTATCTTTAACTTGAAGGTCCTTACCAACCTGAGTTAACACTGTTTTCAGTTTGTATATTTTTCAGTTAAAGCAGATTTGCTTCCGTTTCTTTTTTTTCTTTTCTTTTTTACCTTTGACTTTACCTCACCGAGCAACTGTGAGGAGCAGAGTTTTTAGTTTGACTTTAATGCCGAAGATAAGAGAAAATCACATTTGAAACAGTGTTTCAGATTTCTAACACTCTTGCAAAGTCTGATAAATACTTATAGGAGCCCTGTACAGATATTAAAATGTGTTTTTATTGGTGACACTGGTTCAGGAAAGTAATTAATAATATCTCAAGCAACTGAAATGCCCTTTCGCTCTTTTAGGCAATTAGAAAAGAACAAGAGCAAGATGAACACATGCAATTTTGCTCACAATTAACACTGTTTTTAGGACAGAAAGTCTGAAAAAGAGAGGATAATTAGGAGGAAGGAGAACAAAAGGAAAATGGGGCTAAGAGAGGTTTTGTATGGTAAGAAAGAGGACAAGAAAATACACAAAATGAAAACTACAGAATAGCGATAGTTGGCTTGATAAAGAAAAGGTAGGAGGACAAAAGCTTGTGGAAGATTTAGATTTTCCTTTTAAGTGGATGGGAAATACTAAATTGTCAGTCAATTACACATGGAAGCAGTAGGCCTAGCTATCAAAGCCTTGGGTTCAGACATCCAGATCTGATTTCCTTCTCAACATTCTCCCAGTGTCTGCCGACTCAGCCTAGATTAGTGTCAAACATGCCATGATGAGTTTGGTTTGGCCTCTTGTAGTTCGGCCTGCGCTGATATCCCTTGGTACCAATTACTGGCCATTACATGGTTACTGATCTCACTTCTCCCTCAACCCCCTGTAGGATTTCAGGAAAGCCTTCCTCTGTCTTAGATTTCTTTCCCTTTTTAACTCTGATTTTGTCTGAACAAAGTGAGTTTAGTAAAGGACTGCATTGGGCTTTGTCAGTCAGGGATTGTTGGATTTCCTCTCCCCATTTCCTCTCTTTTTTTCCCACCAGACTGAGAGGATAAGACGTCTTTATCCATCGTGACTCCATGCTCTTGTACATCCGAACCAGATTTTTCTAGCCCGAGCACTTGGATAATTGATTTTTTGGATAGCAGTCTTTAATTTAATGCACCCTGTGTTCTGATGCAAGTTACATTCGGACCACACAAATACACAGTGCGACACAGACACATCATTAACAGTGACGTAAACATTAACCTCTGTGTTGCTTTATGGACTTTAATGCAATACAATAAAAATGCAATACTTCAATTTGATACAATATTTGATTAATATCCACTATTACTCAAGATCATTCATATAAAAATTTTGCAGTTTTGTCAGGCAGTTTGGTCGAAAACTTTTGCAGATAAAAGATGTAACAATTGAACAAAAAAGGGTAAAGGCGAGCAGTTTCTACCGATTGTGAAAAGTAAAAAATATAGTTCAAAGCACACATTAAATAGGTAGGTAGAGTAGGGTACAAAATAGAGTTCCCCTTTGTGTGGTTGTGTATACTGATTCTTGTCTTCAACTACATAAGTTTTAAAGTATTACCCAGAAGTTATTCTGAGTTTTGCAGCTGAACTAGACATTTATTTTTGGTTTGTATATTAGTTGCATATGGTCTATTTTTGTGACCTGACCATCATCGCAGTCGGCCAGCTTCCTTCAATGAGAAAAGCTGGAGATGTGACATGTTTTTTATGATGGAGAGGCTGAAAGCGTCTATAAAGCTGGGCTATGGACAAGGGTTGGGGACCCAGGGCTCGGAAGATGCTTACGGCTAGTCCATGGCCTTCTGGGCAGTGTGTGTATGCGTGCATATGTGTGTAACTACATGCACTACTATATCTGTGTCTGTGCATGTGTGTGCATCTGCATCTCATTTCTAGAGACCTTATCTATTCTGACACGGAAATTATGTTTGCATTTTCATTTTCCCAGCCCTGCTGGTCCATCACCAAACTTGCCCTGACAGCTCCTGTCCACCAGGCAGGCTTGGTCCCCCCCTCCCACCCCTCCTACCCTCTGTCCTATGCCGCCTTGCTACGCCCCAGATGCTAGCCAGTTAGTCTGCCGCCTCTGTGGTGCAGGCAGATTGCTAGAGACAGATGCCAGGGCCACTGTGAGTCCCTGTTTGAGGATCTGTGTCATAGGCCAGCCCTGGGCCCTTACTGTGACCTTTACTGCTGGAAGAGACTCTGGGAAAGAGTGGGGAGTGTCAGCAGCTCAGAGCTCAGTTCACGTGCACACTGTACCAGTACTTCTATCGGTACCAGTCTTCAGTACCTCCTCAGTCAAGGGCATGAACTGTAATTCCCAGATAATTAATAGTTATGGCATAAGAGGAGACCTTGGTCAACCCTTTATAAAGAACAACCCAAGATATCTGAAAGTGTAGCATTGAACCCATGATTGTAAAAATTCCCTTTAAAAAAAAAAAAAATCCATTTGTGCAAGAGATGTGGACTGCATGTAACGATCAAGTGTCTTTGCATTTGTGCTTTGTTGGCGCAGCTGTTTTGAGTAGCGAGTGTTTGCTGTCTGTGTTTTGGACGTCTACATGCACTCAAGTATGTAGTTGTTGTCTTTGTTCCCCATGGTGGCTTTATTTGTTCTATCTAAAGACCTCACAATGTTTATCACATATAAATCAAAATGTAGAACGTCAAAGCATTAAATTAGTTTTTTAATAAGGAACATTTAGGTTGTTGAATCCAGTGGTAGATTCAACAAACTGTGTAACCTCAAATTGAGCTTTTTTGATGTTTTTTTTCAGCCATTAGTCTGTTATTACATCTCATTACAGGCTTAGTACACTTTCCTAAAAGCATGGCTCACTCTGAGAATGGACAATACATTTCATTCACCTGTCTGCCTATTTTGTGCCATTGTGCCATACTTTAATCATAACTACCATTTGTTTTTTCCATAATTTTAATTAATTGTACCTTTAATTGATGGTTTATGCCCTCATGCCTTTCACTATATAGATAGAACCTCATCATGGTTACATTTGATATAATTTCCGTCCACAGCTTATGTTGATGTCTCTATTTCCTAATGTGCTTGTTTCATTACATCATTTCTCCCCCTGTGTGACTTGCCACTTGTCTTTGCATTCTCCTCAGCCAAATATAAGTATAATGGATATGTCAGATCACGTAAGTGTGTTTCTCTGTCCTTCTCCATTCTGCTCCAGCTCTGTGTTTAGATATAGACCCCCTCAATATGTCGTATAGTATTGATGCTCTGCTTTAGCGTTTGCTTTGCTGTCCTTTATTCCTTTAGAATATTCTGATGTTGTCTTGTGTCTTATACAGAGACAAAGCAAACACACAATTTAACCCGTGCTAAATTCAATGTTTACCTCAGACAGACTTTTTATTCTAATTTAGATCATTTTCAACGTATGTTGACAGGAAATTAAAATAATGAGTTCCTGGTATTAATTACAAAATTATCTTGTGTTTTTATAATACCATGTAGTTCCATAAAATATTCTTTTTGTATTGTGCTGCATGTAGCAGCAGATGGCGCTACAACACCAGGGAACAGTGGAAGTCAGAAAGAGGCTGGCGTTCGATTCAAAGCTGATTGCAATTTAGGTAGGCCTAAATCTTTGGTAAATAATTGTTAAATGCATTCCTTTTTTACTCTTCTTGTTAAGAATAAATTTTAGTTATGCTATTTGTCACTTCTAACATTTTATATGTATATTTTTATCCAATGTATTTGTTCTCATTAAGCATATTGATATTAAAGACATTTTTTGTTTCGTCTTTGAAATAGTGGCTGTCTCGTAGCAGAGACCTAAAAGGAATTGCAGCTGCCATAATATCAGTTTAAGTTTTATATTTAAAAATTACAACGCATGGCGTAAAAAGCTTTTTCATGCAGTTGCAATGCAGATGAAGAACAAAGCTTTCTCATGCAGCAAACACTGTAATGGCAAAGCCAGCTTAACTCACATACAAAAGTAAACACTCGTAGTTGTTATTCCTCTGCCTCATCATCCAGTTTACATTGGGTCACGACGATCCGATAAGGCTTGCACGAAGGACAGTACCGTCATGTGATTAGCATTTCAGAAAGGGACAGTTGCCGTCTGGGTTGTTCAGGATGCACAGTGGACCTGCCAGGGCCGGTGAGCGCTCTCTAACGCTGCACGTGTTTGACAAGGGCCAGATGAATCCAGGAACTATCGGTGGCGCCCAGTAAATCAAGGAGGCAGCTGACGGCTGGGATAAACGTCTGTTTATCGCCCAGGGCCACCCAAGCATGCTCTATCCTCCAAACAACCAACCAACCAACCAACCACCCTTCTACCAAAGGGAGGAACAGGGCTCCTCCACTCCCATTCAACTTTACAACCACTTCAATACATGCAAACATACAGGTTGACTCCGCAGCCTCAATCAGATTGTGTGTGTGTGTGTGTGTGTGTGTGTGTGTGTGTGTGTGTGTGTGTGTGTGTGTGTGTGTGTGTGTGTGTGTGTGTGTGTGTGTGTGTATGTGTGTGTGTGTGTGTGTGTGTGTGTGTGTGTGTGTGTTTTTGGTGGGACCGCTGGGTGAACATCAGGTGTACGTGAGTTTCTACATGCACAGAGTATTTATTTTATATTAGACACTGCAGGTTGTCACTGGACATAATGTAATTACTGTCAAAGTTACAGTAAAAATCAGCGTGTTTGAGAATAGAATGACTGCATCTTTAGTCTGGAATCAATTCCTATACACAATCCAAAATGAATTGTTTTAATGTTTAATGATACAACATTTTTAAATAAGGAATATTTTAAATTATTAGTTCTAGTTTTATATTTGTTGAAGTAAATGCAAAGTGCTACACATTGTGCCTAAAATAAAACTGGATTTGAGTGGCTTTAGCCAAGCCGTGTCTCTCCTTTGTTTTACCAGAAAGTGTAGCGCAACTGAGACAACAGAGAGACTTCTTATTAATTCATGTTTGTCACAAATGCAAAGTAATTGTCACTGTGAACATTTCAGTCAGAGCGTGTGCCAAGTACATAAGAGATTGTTGAAGTTTCAACACCACTTTTAGAAAAAATTAAATGATAAATGATTCCTGTTTTTATAGCATGATTTTTTGGCTTTCAGAAATTATTTAACTAAAATGAGAAAGATTGTAATCTTTTTCACAGAGACAAGTGTTTGATCCTTATACAGGCTTTTAATAAATTATCATTTATTGCTCACATATTTATTTCAAGTCAAGTACAGTAAAATGATGAATTTTGTTTTAGGAGATAGCCCCTGAAATCTCTGATAAAACAATTATAGCATTTAAAACAAATATAACAAAAACAACACTAGTTAATAACAGTTAATAACAATAATATTACAGTTTAACACTATAGTTTAATTACTAACTAATTCATGAGCATTAATACAGACTTTCTCACACTTTTTATTCTCCATTGTTTGACAGCAATGGATGAAGTTAGGCCATCTTTTCAAAAGCGATCAGTTAAAACCACCGGCTGCAACTCCACCTCCATCACCTCAAATGCATTCCTTCCCAACAACTTGCACCCCAACCAGGACCCCCTGTTCAACCCGGGCAAACTCAACATCCCCCTTGTTAATAACCGTAAAGGAAGTCTGCTCCCCATGGGGCCGGGGCCTGGGGCTGACCCCTCGCAACTGCGCCTCAGTATCTCAGGTCCTGGAGACGTGATGGCCAGATCCCTGGCTGAGAGTCGGCTGAACCGCGCCCGCAGTCTGCCGGTGAAATACCGCTACCACCCCAGTAATGCCATGCTGCTCAGTCACAGTAGGCACTGTAGGTTGCCCCCTTAGCGGGATGCATCAGTCAGTAACCCCGCCCGTCTCGTCCCTTAATTTTGTCGTGTTTGCTGCATGACGGTTCACTCTGCTGGAGCTGCTTCTGCTGTTGTTGCTCCTGCTGCTTTGCACGGATTTGCCTGCTAGTGCAGTGGCTGCTGCTGTCTATAGTGGGTGACTTCCATACTGAGGAGTGCTAAAACGTGAATGTAGAATTGACACAAAAGAGTTGCTTATCAGTATTTATTTTCAGAAATGTTGCAGGAGTTGTGAGTTCGTAGGATACTTAGCTGAAATATAAACTTAAGTTTTTAATTATTTACTGTAAAAGATTTTATTACCCAGTGGCTGGGAAGTATTTCATTTTATTGTTGTGGGTGTAACTGAGAAGTCTTATAGTTTTACTTCAACAAATTAAGTTTAAACCAGAAGGACTCTTTTCTAACAATATGGCGAGGAATGCATATTTTCTGATGTGGTATTTTCAAAGTGCATTAGAGAAAGAATTATTTGTAAAGTGGAAAGTGCTTGTGATATTAGCTATTCCGAATGCCCAATTGCATAAAGGAAATGTCATAGAAATGACATTTTATTAGAAGGCAAAGGTGTATTTCTTATCTTTTATTAGCAGAATTACGTGACAGCCTAGGACGGGTGCTCAGACAATAATGAATTTCCACATGCTTGGAAGTCACGGCTTGCAGCGTGCACATTGATTTGCACTAATATCATGCTGTGTTACTGATTTCTAACCAAAGGACTAATATGGGTTTGAAGTGACGTGCATTTGGCATTTGCGCTGGGAGAGTACACAGTGGATAAGAGCATCTGGGTGCCTGTCTGAAAGCTCTTAAAACTTGCAGACAATAGTGAAGATCAGACTACTGTTAGCTTGCCTGAAATCTTCAGACGATTGGGCCTGGCCTCAATCTGGCTGCTCTTTCTCGTCCTCTCTGTCTGAGTGGGACTCAAGCAAAGTTTAAAAAAATCTAGTTTTTTCCCCCACCCCATTTCTTGACACAGCAAAGCAAAGTTGACAGGAAGCTGAACTTGAATCTTATCAAAATAATCTTAAAAAAACATTGTGGCCATGGTAGCTTACTGCAAATGCTTTACACCAAAGCATAAAGAATGGACTATTAAATCTCACATAAATAATTAATTTTTCATTTAAACTTTTAATACTGGTCCTGACCTTCTTCTAATGGGGGACGATGTGTAGTTATTAGCTGCTTTCGATATTCATAGTCCACTAATTTCTGCCTTGTCCTTAGTGATGTGTGCTGAGTGCTAAGTGTTCTCTTGGCATGGAGGTAGACCTGTGGAAGAGCCATTGTGCACTTTGGATAGAACTGGAATAATGGGGTGGGGTTCCCATAGTTTGGTTAAAAAAAACAACCCATTCGAGATCCATCTCCATAACTGTCATTTATCTCATTGTCATTGCTTTTGCCCGTGCCCCAATGACAATGACAGTCTGTACCATCACATGGCAATTAATGGCATAGGTAAGCATGGTTACTCTGATGCAGACTGCTAGAGGTCCAACCACCTGCACATTTTAGCGGGTGTACTGAACAAATGCAGTAGTGTATTACTTAAGGCCATGTAAAAGTGCACCTCAGAAGAGACAAAATATCGGGGTTTTGGGATGTGAGCCTTCCGTAAAATATTCAGGTCTTACATTTTTTTTCTTCTGTGGTTTTCTCCTGCCTTTCTCAGATTTACCATTGTCCGTTACTAATACTTTTTTCTATATTTTCTCAATTTGACACTGAATTATTAATTATCCTTTTCTTCTGTTAATTTTTTTGTTTGCAATGATTGATTGACTGTTGGCTTCTTTTTTTCATGTCAGGTCCACCACACTTTCCCAAACATCTGTCTCTATTCTGACATTCTGTGCATGTGTTTGCAGTCGAAGACGAGCATCCATCAACTCTCTCGCCCAAAAAAAAGCAGCGCAACGGAGGGATGCGAAACTCACCCAACTGCTCGCCAAAAATGATGAGGTAAGAGACGCTGACTTTTTTTCGCCTTCCAGCACTTCAAATGGGGAGTGAGAGGAAGTCATATACAGGGAAGAAAGGAGAAAGGAAGGGATGGAGGGATGCATGTGAGAGATACTTCAGAGGCGGATGCTGCTGATGGTGAGATGGTGAGAGTTTGGATGGATGGGAGGGGGCAAATTAGGGGTGGCAGAAGAAGGAGGTAAGAAACTCTGTGAGAGAAAGAGAAAGGAGAAGTGCCCTGTTAGGCAGTGGCTGTTTAGGATGGCATGCTGTCAGCTGTTAATGACAGAGCTGAAATAATATTTCTGTCATGAAAAGCGGCTGTGAGGAGCCGTTTGAAAACTTCTCTGGCTTTAAAGTCCCAGCTGTCACCTCCGGTCTGGTCCACATGTGCTCCTTAAACAATGCTGGCACTAATGACACCGGCAACCAATCAGAGAGACCTGCATGGTTACTTTGCCCTCAGGCTACTCCTCTATTGTGGGAACCCCTGTGAGTACTGTTTCTGGTACTTAAGGCCATATGTGAGATGTATCATTGCAATCAAATATGAATTCAAATATTACCTTCCTTTTATCCTGTCCTGTGGAATTAAATTGCTGTTAATTGATTTTGAAAGATAAAAGGCGTAGTTTTTTTTAGCTCCTCTGGTTGTGAGGCAGGGTTAGAAACAGAGTGGAAAATACGGGAGGCCGAGCTGTGCAGATTGGGACGGCAGGATAAAGGCATGGTGGGGAAGATCTAACAGGACAGGAACACTCATAGCTACGCTGCCCTACTCTTAATGAGAGTATATGTTATGGTTGTCAATTCTATGACTTTACAATAGGAAATTCTAAAAAGAGAGCTGTGTGGTTTTTGTCACACACCCTTGTCGCTGTTAGTAGGTACGCAGTACAGCTGCACTGCAGTAGAAACTCCTGTATCTGAATTGTGTGGGAAAATAAATACCTCAAAAACATATTTTTTTGTATGGAATATGAATCTCTAAAAACTAAAATTCCATTATATGTACGTAGTTTCTGTAAATAAGAGTAATATACAAATATAAAATATAATAGTTTTATTTTCTATCATTTAATGTTTAAATCTATTTTTGCATTTTGTTTTTGGTTATTATTGCACTGTTGTGTATTTTCCTTACATTCTACTCGAGTTCTTTGTATGTTGGTCCTGCTAGCTTCCCTTAGGCAAAGTTCCTCTTTCTGCACTCGCATGCCTATGTGATTTTTGTCCGTACTTGTCGGCCTCCCCCTCAGTTCTCCACAAAACAAGCATTTAATAAGCCTTCACACTTGCCGAACCATTAGCCCAACACAGAGTCATACCCTTCAGTCTAGTTTGGAACAGAGCATGATTTTAGATGCCCTTGCTCAGAGGGAGAAAACTGCTACAAAACAACTAGACATTGGCACATTTCCAGCTAACTGCTTGTTTAAAAGGCTGTTTAGTTTGCACAAAACCTTTTCTTCTCTTCCTTTTTTGCTTAGGAGATGGTCCCTGTTTGCCATGTAATATATGCATCTTTGCTTTGATCTTGCAGTAATAATAATTCTTGCGAGTTATTTACTCAGTTTTGAAAACGCTTCAAAGCGGTGTCAAAGTTTTCTATGCTTTAGGGGTGCTTCTGTATTCTGCTGGCTCTTGGGTACTGGGATGACAGGTCCTCTGTTATAGGTGTAGATTCTTTTTCCCAGTCTTAGCCCTCAGCAAAACATCAAATTACCCATCACAGTCCACAGCCCCCCCCTTCCCACCCTCCTTCACAGCTGCCCCTGTCAACATATAACACTATATATATATTAAACAGTTGCGCTTTACAAGGTGGATTTTATGCACAATGAAAAGTGATTGTTTGAGGTAGCCTTAGGGATACTTTATTCTACAAGCAAGGAGGGGGGGAAACTCAGTAGAGAGCTAGCAAGAGAGCGAGCATACGTATCAAGTATGGTTTTTACAGGAGTTGCAGCCTGAAGGCCTTTGTAAATAAATAATGATCAACAGATTGGCTGTGGGCTTTTGAAAAGCATGCCTTTGTCAGTTTGCATGATGGGGGAAATTTTCAAAGCAAGAAGCTGCCTTCGTACTGGCAGAGAGGGATTGGGGGAGCACGCCCATCCCCAGCTTGTGACTGCAGAGTGATACATTGGAATAACTCAACTCTGTTTGAAATATATACTGATGGAGGGAGGAAGAAAGAGAGATGGTGAGACACTGGAGTGAGACATGCTGTAAGGGAAATAGTTATCCTATATAAAAGTGTAAAAGATAAAATACTGTATGTCACCCAGGGAAAATGTTGAACTGGGAAACTTAAAAAAATAAATTAAATTAAAGGTAGAAATTACATAGTTTTGAAATGTATTTACAAATATATATTTAATATACATATAATATATGTGTATTTTTTTAAACACTAAGGCTGACATTTAATCATATTTTGCATCCTAGCTGACCCATCCTAAGCCTGGCTGTTATTAATTTCCCATTTGCCAATCTGATGTGTTACTGTGCTAACGAGCTGCATTGCCACCATGGCATTAACACCATTTCCACAAACCTTTTTGACGGGTCATGACAGACAACATGCATCCAATCGCATAAGATGTCACAGTATCATCCGTAGCTGATATCTCTTGGGCGTGGCACTGTGGCATAGACGTCATGTCTGCTCTCCCCGAGTCTTGTGGTTGGTTCAACCCGAGGCAGGAAGAAGGCAGAGGGAGAAGGAGGTGTGTGGAGCCAGTGACAGACTGCCAGTCACACCGCTGACAGCTCTGTGAAAGATAGCTGTCTTGGCAGAGAGAGCTGGAGCGGCAGCCCGTCTGCATGCGCCAGTCAGCCCCTGTGTGGAGGCCAGCAGAGCTGAGCAGATTGAAGTGACGGGGGCTCTGTGGAGTTGATTGGCGCAACACGCGGCTCTGGATGAAAGATTCAGGCTGAGCGTAAAAACACTAAATGCTGTCAGTGTTATTATCACCTGCACTAACTGATAGAGGAAAGAGAGTTGGAGAGAGAGAGAGGGTGGCTAATTGACAACTTTTTTTTAACTTTAACTTTTCCTGCATTGGTATGCAGGCTGAAGGAAAAGGCAACATCAAAGCCTTGTCAGTGAATGACAGTGTTGATAGAGGATAGAGATAGTGATACTGAGAGAGATGTATGTCAAATTCTTGAGATGTTTTCTCCCATATTACTCAAATGTCTGTCTTTTTGCAGTTCCCTGTTTTTTTGGAGTCTGTATAGTGCTGTTTTAACCAAGGGTTTCATTATTTGGGTTGAATTGTAAATAAATTACATTTACATTGCCGTTAAACAAGCAGTGTAATGAGGAACAGCACTACATTTTTGCAGTTAATCCTGACTCAGTGTTTTAGATGACATTTTATGGATTGCCTTTAGAGGAACTGTGAGAACACGTCTTGTAGTATAAATGCAAGAACATGATAAGCGGTATAACAGGACTGACAGGAGCCCTTTCATGGGCAGTGTTACACTGGATAAAACTCAGCAGCCCAGTGCTGTGGATTAGCCTGTTTGGTTGTGACATGCTGTTGAAACATTAATGGCCATCAGTTGGGAAAGCAAAATGTGATTGGGCAAATTCCTGAAATATTTAAAGTGTGAGCCTGTTGGAGCTTTTACTATTTGCGCCGCATGGTGTCAGGAGCTGGAAGAGAGGGTAAAAGCGGGTAATTGGCCTTGTGTATTCGTGCTATTCAGTCAGTAGCACTCAAGTCTTGCTGTTCTCTGCACCGCACCACTGCAAGCACCAGGGTCTTTGAGTTTTCTGATGGCTTGACATCAAGGACAAGACGGAATGGAGGAATGATATAGTAGTTATGGGACCTATAGTATGTGGGGCAGTAGAAAGTCTAACACTCTCAGAATATGATGGACTTTTGATACATTGTATGAATAGACAGCATAGATCTCAAGAAACCCAGGTGGTACTTTGCCTCTTTCATGTTACCACCATGGCTGCAGTCATTTCGCAAAATGGTCAAAACGTTAATAAATTGCTCTGTTTTTTCCAGTCGACACGACCCCCTTCAAATTCCTGGAAATGAACAAATTGAGAGCATGGACATGAACGTGAAGAGGTATGACTCGACGGGGATGTTTCACTGGTGCCCGTCAAAGGAAATCGAAAAAGTAATCCTGGTGAGTGGGACATGAAACCGTGTAACTGCAAAACCTCTAAAATATAATAGAATATGCAACAACAACAAAAAAAAAAACAGAGTTAAAGTAAGTATGCTCAGGAACCAAAGTTTCCCCTCAATATTGTAGTAACACAATCACATACTAATATGTATTGAAATTTCTCTCACTGCCTCTCTGTTGTTCAAGGTGAGTTTATTGTTTTTTTTTATTTATCCACCAAGGATCTGTGAACAGCATTTCAACAATCCATGCATGGGTTTGCTTAGATGTTTTAACAAAGCAGTTTGTAAGCATTTATGTTAGTGCACAATTTGTTAGGGCCGAGTTAATCCTGCCCAAATCAAATGTAAAATAGAAGGCGTAGTCATCTATATAGTTGACATTTAAGAACATTTATTGCTGTTAATTAGTTTAAGGGGGTCTGAGGGATGTTTCTGCATGAGTTGGGCCAACAAAAAAGGTTCTGGACATGTAGATAATCAAAAACATTTAATCCACCAGATCAGGCAACTAGCTGAGAGTATGTGCACATTTACAGCAGTGGTTTGGTCCCTTGATGCTCTTAGTTTTACCGTATATCTCCAAAAAACAATGATAGAGTTTTAGTTTCAAACCAACTGGGATCATAGGAGCGTTTAGTTTACTTAATGTACACTCAAACTTGCATCGAATGCACATCAAGCGGCCGCGACAGATCTTGAAAGCAGGGCATTGCATTGTTCTTTTTCAACACTAACGTCATACAAGAGGAGCTTTGTTTATTTATACTTCTCTGATTTATGACAGGGTCCTACTCTGAATACTGTATGTGCCTAAAATCTTACAAACTGCATCCAGCCTGATTGAATCAGTTGCCCTTTGAAAAAAGGCCACATGTTATGTTTTTGTTCTGTGAACTCCTATTTCTGATCTATCTAATAAACTGCTTATAAACAGAATAGTGGTTAACCAAACTTTAGTTTGTTTACAGTAAATAGTAAGACCTGTTAGTAGAATGCTTTTATTGTGGAGTACATATATAATTTAGCTAAATACTTGGTTAACAAACTATTTAAAATGAGTTTATAACAGTTTAAAACAGACTTATGGCTAATTTCAGACTAACATCATGCACATTAACATGTTTTCTGTTAGCAACACTCATTTCTTTCTATAATTCTATTTGTCTCTGTCTCTTTGTCTCTTCCTTTCTTCTCTATCTGCACTCCTCCTCATTCCTCTCTCTCTGCTTTTCTCCCCCTCCCCTGTATCCCTCTGTTCCCTGCAGACCCGGAGTGAAGCCTCCATGACAGTGCTGAGCGGCCATGTGGTGGTCTGTATATTTGGGGATGTCACGTCCGCTTTAGTGGGGCTGCGAAACTTGGTGATGCCTTTAAGAGCCAGCAACTTCCATTACCACGAGCTAAAGCCTATCGTTTTTGTGGGCTCGCTGGATTACCTGCGGAGAGAGTGGGAGACTTTACACAACTTCCCCAAGGTCTCCATCTTACCTGTAAGTGTACCAGTTCACTGCCATAGGAGATGCATTCAACCCAGAATCTCTGTTTAACTAACAAGGCATTGACATTTTGACTTACATGCACATTGAAATCCTGAGAGGGATTGTCAGTTTGATTGGATCTCACAATACTCAATTAAATGATCACTCCATGAGAGTGTAGTCATCCCCCCTCATCCAGCACAGTGACACATTCTGCACAACCAAAATGGAGTTTATGTGTGTTGCAGCTGCAGTGCCCATCACAAATGGCGTGCCTTGCTGCCTTAGAGCTTGTTAGGCCTGGCTTGACTGATGATCAGAGGAGAATCCCAAACACAGCCCTCAGTGCAGGCTAGCCTTTAGATTAGTCCATGTCTCTGATTCTCCAATGCCCAGTGAGATCAGTGGAATGTCATCGCCTCAAAACAAGAATACTTGTTAACTAATTTCCCAAAGCTCCACTCCGCTCACTTCTGAAATTTGTTTTTCTCTCCCCCATGTCTGTCTGTTCTCTCTCTCTCTATGTCTTGCTCTTTCTCTATGTTCTCCTCACCCCGAAGGGTACGCCATTAAGTCGGGCAGATTTAAGGGCTGTCAACATCAACCTCTGCGACATGTGCGTTATACTGTCAGCCAATCAGAACAATATCGAAGATACCTCACTGCAGGATAAGGAATGCATCTTGGCATCACTCAACATCAAATCTATGCAGTTTGATGACAGCATCGGGGTCTTACAGGCTAATTCCCAAGGTAAAGAACGTCCTATTACACTCCATGTGCACTGTTGCACAAAGGGGACAGGTTGTGGCAGGGAGGGAAGGCAGTAGTCAAAGATGAAAAAGTTTGGGGGGGGGGGCGGTTGATAAGGCCACACAGGAGCGATGGGTGTAGATTGTCAGACACAGAGTCTGCTGTTAATTAAAATACTCTGTACGTTTGTGGTAAGTGGCATCTATAAACTGACTTTACTGTACTCCTGAAAAAGTTCCCACACAAAACGTTGTATTGATTGCTTCATCAGGCCTCTGAAGAGTGTTTACTACATATCATTTTCTGATGATTTCAGTCTTGTCCCTGGTAATTACATGCTGCTAAAACTCCTTGATAATACTTTTTAATGATGTAATCAACATGACTGTGTCATTTGATGTTGTTCCCCCTGATCTGGTGTCTGGCAGATTGTTTGGAACAGATTGTTGATGTTTGCAGACAAACACACGAACCTGGCATCCCATCAGGCCTCATCATCATTAAGCAGCTAGTACAAATCACCAGGCAGGCCAATTCAGCTGCTCCTCATTAGTCACAACAAAACTGCGACACATGCATGCACACACCTTTGTGCTTGTGTGCTCGTGTGTTCGCGCACATAACACACACACACACACACACACACACAGACATCCATGCCAACACTTTCTATCCACGCACATCCTCAACAAACAGGTAATCCTTAGTTTATGATTAGCCCAAAAGGCATGACATGCCTTGGGCTCAGTACTATTTAGTGCCACCACAGTGAATGTTGTAAATACAAATCAAAGTTGAAGGTCCAAGAGGCCATTATCTTTTAGTGCAGAGCACTTCCACATGTTTTAGGAGAATGCCAATTCTGTTATTTTTCCAGCCTTGAGTGAGTGATGTGCTGTCGATAGCAGTGCCACTGAGGAACAATAAGCAAGGGTAAATCTTAGAGCATGCTGCTCTGGGGAGCAGTATTCACAGAAAGCCGCCTCAATGTGGAAGCCCACTAGCCTATTTCCTCTCCCAGGGTCGATGGATGGAGCCTATTGTCATCAATAATTAGGTCTTACATCAACCACCCATTTCAGTGATAAATACTTCACTTTAGAAAACACACACACGCCATAGTGACATGCAATCATGCATACACAAGGAAACACACGCACATACCCAGACACTACTATTGTATCATAGGTATTGCTTTGGGGATTCCTTCCTCCTAGCGATGCTTCCATTCAGACACTGTCTGTGGAATTTAAAAAAAGGTGCAAATGAATAAGTAAACATGTGCTTTCCTGGGGGAGAGCTTCTCACGGCTGCTGTAGCATGTAGTCAACAACAGAGCATAGCTGCGCCCGGGGGGCTACAGGAATAAGGGGATATGTAACCCAGATCTCACTTGTCTATTGTACATTGTAGCTGAAAAGATAAGGTTACAGCCTCACAGTAGCAACAGCCAGCCAGAAGAGGAGACGTAGGGTAGTGTGTGTGATCAAGCTGGTGTTCAGACTCTGGCTTCTCTATTTTAGGCAATAAGGAAATGATGTGTTAATTAGCCTAAATGTTACATAACAAGTAAATACCGATTTATGAAAGCCGATCAGAAAAATATTTTTTTTATATTTCCTTAATTAAGAGGATTAAAGCAGCATAATTGTTTAAATCTCAAGGTTTAATTGCATAAAGAGATACAGGAATATTTTATCTGTCATAGACATAAAGTCTTCTGGTTTTGCAGTACTCTGGCTCCGTCTTAGGAAAATATACAGCTCTCTGTTTGGAGCTCACCAGCTCACATTGCAACTTTTGAGCTGTTTGTAACCTACATGTAACAGGTTTTGAAAGCAGCTCAGCAGCAGGCCTCATGTATCGCTGTTCTTACCAAGAGTCACTGTACACACAAAACGGAAACTGTTCTTCTAGTGCTCTGTACTGTCTTCATTTTCACTATGATACAATAAGTGCAGTGTTTTAAAGGCCGTATCCAAAAAACTTGCTGTCACTCTCCAGTGGAGTAAACATCATCCTTTATGGACATCGACAAAATGATGTTCCCACTGTCTGAGCTTGTGCTCCCTGAATGACTCGAAGTGTCAAACCTCTGCTATTTCCAAGATCAATATTTGGTATAACAAGAGTTATGATTATCCATGCTTCAGTTCAGTGTGTGCTTCCAGCTGTGTACTAAACTATTTGGTGTCTTTTCTGTTGCAAAGGGCTGAAAGATCTCTTTTGTAATGTAAGCAGCTCATTGAGTTTCTTCACAGGAAAGGCACATACACTCTCACATATGTGAAGAATTTGCAATCCTTTTAAAACTTTGTGACCTGAATATATTCCCTGCATTATGTTTCCTTGGTGGTGGCACTATAAGCTGGCATTTTGCTGTAGTCAGCACTAAATGATGGATGTCAAAACACAGTTGATGCATTATGCATATAGCATTACAGATTTAAGGTGTTTACTTGTCACTTTGAGGAAATGCAAAAATGTGAAGTCATGTGAATTCATACTCCTGTCACTTGCACTTGTATTTCATGGTCCCGAGCCACACCATTTCCGATAAAAGGTTTTCAGGATCCACTTCACCAATTTTATTGTAACAAAATGAACAACATATAAAATTTATGTCTGCAAGTTGATGGAGGGATGTGAATGCTAAATATGTCTTAGCTGACCCCTAAAAGCACAGTATCCGTATTGCAATTTTTAGGCAGGTGCCTTGTTTACTTAGCTTTCTCCTCTGTCTTGCTCTTTTTTCTGTCAATCCACACATTTGAATGACACAGAAAGCGCACATTAACGACTTCATGCTGAGTGAGCTGACATGCACTTTGTATAATGGTATTGATACGGAGTTCCAGGTCATATCCTCATATTTATAATACATCTGCAGTAAACACACTTATGAGACATGCAGGTTTTTGCTTGGATTGTATTTTCCTTTACCTACAACATACAGTAGCCTACTGCACAACATGCAGTAATATACAAAAAGACGAAACATTTACGACCAGAATCTGACATAGGAAATGCATAATTTCTGAGAAACAGCATGTCAGATTCGCAGAAGGGTACCAATTATAATAAAATATTTTATTATAAATATATTAATTAAATATTTTGAAAAATATCCATTATGATGAACTGATACCTTGGTACTCAGTCAGTCATTCCACATAACTAAATGAAGCCGTTGCTACATTCAATCATGATGAGGAAAAAACCCAGCTTAACTCCTGCTTGAGCTAACTAGCTTAGCAGCTCTCAGCAACTTCCATTTCAGCTTTTGACTCAATTGTTATGTTATTTGCTGATTTCTATAAATCTGTTTGTGGTGTTCAGGTTTCACGCCTCCTGGAATGGACAGGTCATCTCCAGACAGCAGTCCAGTACATGGCTTTGTGCGTCAGGCTTCCGTCACCACCGGATCCAACATCCCCATCATCACAGAGCTAGGTAAAGCTGTTTACACCTACCTCAAATGCAAATACTGCATGCCATACCCAATAACCTCAGTTCAACTCATTACTCATGGGCAGACGTAGACTCATAGTGCTGATAATCCAAGATTTAGACATCATGCTGCTACCAAAAGTTCCAACTCATTCAAGGTCAAGTGAACTTGGGGAATGCGTGGTGTGGAATTTTTGTTCACTTTCATGGCGCTGGTAGCTTTGCCCAACTCAAGTTCATATTTGTGAATGATTCCATCTGGATAGCTTTTTTCAAGTGGTGATAATGTTAGCTGCAAGGACTGGAAAAATATCTTTGCTCTGAGGACAATGTGGACAATTGTAACTTGAGGATGTCAGACAGGCATTCTGAGGACTATTGCTACATCTCCTGCAATTTGTCCACTAATGCACAAGAGAAACCTAGCCTGATGGAGAGGGTGAGAGAGGAAAAAAAGGGAAGAGAGTGAAAAAAAACTGCCTTGGTTGCAAAATGGGTTCATTTATTAATAACAATGGCAGTGGCTGTATTCCCACTGGTGGTGGGGACTCATGAAACTTTCAGATCTCTGAGGGGCCTTCTAAAGCACCAGAGACTGGCTACTCTGTCTCCCCTGACCCAATTAGGGAGCAATGGAGCATGAGACCAGCTAAGAAAAGGCCAGAAAGAGAAAGGAGCTACCTAATGTTACTTGTAACCGGGCCAGCCATTACCTGCAGAGAGGCTCTCCCATTAGACTGCTGACCGCATACGTAATCATCAAAACTAGATGCTATCCATGTTCGAGTCATTGGTTGCCTTCCTCGACTCAAACTCTAGAAGCTCCAGTGTTATGTGCAAAGGAGAGAGTGGATGCATGTCTTACTGGAACCACATACTGTAATTACATTGTCATATGTTCAGTTTACAGCGCCAGGAGCAGATTAAGGTCTAGTTGGAACATAAAAACCCAGCTCATCTGAGTTGCATGATCAATTTTGTTTGTGTGGCGTGTAAAGTAGGTGTGTTTATAGACTATGTTTATCCCATTCACTGTCTTACCGTGAAATAATTTATTGTTGTTGTAGTGGTATAGCGGCGTGACAGCTCTGGCTTTGTATCTACTGTGCACTCTAATCCAGGGTGCTTTACTTTTAGATCCTGGACAACCATGAATGAATCGGAGTAAATCCCAGGGTTGACACGAGTAGTCTGAGACAGCGAAATGCCTTTATTGCAGTCTTTGAAACAGTTTCAATAACGACACCATTTCTCCCCTTCCCTGCACTGTCTCATCACCATTAGCTAAACCTGGCAAACTACTGCCATTGGTTTCATTCAGTCAGGAAAAAAAAAGTGGAACCAACATACAAATGATAACAGAGCTGGGTAAGCTGAGCTTTTGTCCTCTGCTGCCGCTGTTCCCTCGCTCCACTGCTCAGATCCTCATCAGCTTGTCTTGATTTATCTGGCTGCAGTCAAGGCCCTCGCTGCTCCCATGGCTTCACTTTGAACACATTTTTAGTCTTCGTTCTGGTTGAAATTGACTGTCTTGTTTTGGCCCCTTTTTAATGATTCTTTTTTTGTTTTGTTTTGGGGGTATTTTTTTTCCCTCCAGTTGCATTTGCAGAGCATCGCTAGGCTTTTGATCATGCTCAGTCTGTCCTTGTGGCTGTTTTCATAGCAACACCCCCCTGCTCCTCACCCCCGTTCCTCCTCATCCAAACAAACACACACACACACACACACACACACACACACACACACACACACCAATTCACTCCTTTGGCCCAGGCCTGTTTGCATCAGCCCCTTGTCTCTTTGACTGACATTTCTGTTCCACAGCGCACAGGAAGCCGGGGAAGAAATCAGATTTCCAAAACAAAAAACTCAAGATCAAACCATTTTTTAAGCTGTTTATTTATTTTTAAAATGTATTTTCCAGTTTATTTTTTTCTCCTCCAGACCATGTCTCTGAAGCTCAGATATCAGGGAAGTCAAACAAAAACTTATGTGATGCTGCTAGAAACACAATCTAAGATAAAAAGACAAGCACTTTACTGCCGGGAGCACTTTCATACATGAGAGACGATCATGAATCACAATTCATTTAGTAGACCTGATTTATTATTATGGAGTGTGTTTTTATTATATAAAAACGTGTGTTGTCACCTGGCTTTAATTTGACTTTCAGGGAAAAGGTAAATATTTGAGATGTATTTCTATAAAGGTGATGATGTGATGTGCACATTCATCGTGGAAAACTCTGGCAAACATAGCATGAATTTAAAAATGCATGGTTTTCTCATGTGACATATTAGCCATTGTTGAAGTCTCACTTTGTTTACCTTATTTACTGGCTCAAGACCAATACCTATATGCAGGTTACACAGTCCACAGACTGGTCACTATCTCTTGAGAATTTGTCTGTTTGTGTGCTTTACATTATATCAAGATACAGTGGCTACTGAGGTGCTAATGCAGAATAAGTGTATGATTTATTCAGAATTGGGGACTTCTACAATGGTTATCACTGTGTATGCAAAATATTTTTTTCTTAAGTCGTGGTTTGTCTTTATGTATCAAATGCACCCTGCATGTGATATACAGCAGATTTAATATTCAAAATGTTAAATACTTTCTCAAGTCAAAAACACCTTTTTCACCTTCCAGTACAGAGAACATATTTAGATTATTTCTAAACTGACTGAAAGGTAATTCAGTCAACAGTAATTAAGGGTCATTCAAAAACACATCAATTGTTTGAAGAAGAAATATCTTGTAGTTAAAAATATGTGCAGAAGTTTAGAAGCAAAATATAATGTGCATCTAATGTTGCATTATATTGCAAGCCTGGATCAATACCCAAATACCTGAGATGTTTCTGTTACATTACCATGATATATATACACATATTTTTAAATGTAATAAACAAAGAACTCTCATGTGTGTTGGTGTGTGTGTGTGTTTGGCCCATGCCTCTTCACAGTGCCTGTCTCTAACTCCCTCCCTCCCCTCTCTCAGTGAACGACTCAAACGTTCAGTTCCTGGACCAAGATGATGATGACGACCCAGACACAGAGCTGTACCTCACTCAGCCCTTCGCCTGCGGCACCGCCTTCGCTGTCAGTGTACTCGACTCCCTGATGAGCGCGGTGAGTTCTCAAACACACTTTACACTTGCTGTGTTGGAGTGTTTTTCAAAATCACTTTTCAAAATTATACATTTTGCAAACAAATTTCGATTTTCTGTGTTTGGATCCTTTAAAAGAGTCATATTCAGAATTTCAAAAAGATAAAGTTAAGAGAAGTTTCACACAGAACACATAGGGATGCTGTGCCCACTGGGTAACAATTGCATGTTGTTGCACTGGTAGAAACATCAGGATGAGCAACTTTGAAGTGAGTCAGACTCAAAAAATGGACCTGAGAAAACTTTAGGAGGTAGAGCCCACAGAATGAACATTGCTTTTCCTTTTTTGGTAGTGGTGACTCTACAATTCTGTTATTTCACATTCAATTAGAAACCTATTTTCAAATACTCAAGTTTATGGTTACTAAAGAAAACAATTTCAGACATATCAGTAGTTAATATTAAAGTGTAGCTAATCTTAGACTATGAGATGTAATGCTACCCCAGTAAAGAAAAGGGGGTAACCTTAGCAAAGAGTTTCAGTTGATGCACAATTTTGTCATTTTAAGTAGGCAGATGTTGGTAAATGAAATGGTACAGTACACTCATCAAACATGCCTACCAGCTCCACTAACATCAACATGTAAATAGTTGGCATCACTTCTCAACTAAAGTATTATGTATTCAACTTTTAAGAGCCTATTTAGATCTTTTAATAAAATAAGTGTTGAAGCTTAGCTGTAACAGGCTAAAGAAACATCCCCCACCGCCCAACTGTGGTTTTCCCTTTGGTGCTGTGATGGCTTAATTCCAGCAGCCCTCTCAGTGAGTGAGGGGTTAGAGGGGCGTGCAGAGCCGAGCTGAGCGGGGAGTAGAGCAGGCGTCAGCTGTAGTCTGGCACTGGTCAGAGGTGAAGCCAGCTAATGGACAGTGCTCATCCATCATGAGGCTATGCAGGCCTGTCAGGGGCCCGGGGAGAGGAGCTGCCGCTCTGGCCCGGCTGCCGAGTGACATCGGCTGTCTTCACACACAGCAAAATCAGGTCCTGATCGGCTTGAAGGACAAGAGAACCTGACATCCGCAGAGCGCAGTCAAATTGTTGTTTCAGAAGCGGACGTCATACATTCAGTAGGTCAGCATTCCCAGAGGAAAGAATAGTTGAACTACCTGTTTTATTTAACATGATGATCCCACATCTAGTATGGTTATCCAAATGTCATTGTTTCAATGTCTCTCTCAAATTTGATACATTTATGCATGTTTGCCTTAACCTAACTACGAGATTTTTTTACAGTAAATAACTAAGGGTTTTTATTTATAATAAGTATATCACTTATCTTAAATAAAACTGTCTCAAGAGTGACGCCTCCACCCTGAAAAAGTGGAGAGGAATGGGCATTTAAAAATGCAACAGCAACATTTCTTTCTTTGATTGTGTTACTCTGTCTGGATAATCCACAGAAAACGCTATTGTGTCACGACTGTTGCTTCTGTTGTAAAGATATCCAATAAAAACTTTACACAACGAGGTCTTTGGATTATCTAAAGTAACAGAAATGCAAAACCTGCGAAGGCATGTTTCTGTTGAATTTTTAGAACATAATTAATCAATGTTAGAAATACAACAAACACAATTCCATTCCCATCTGTTTTAAATGGGTGGAGGCAGAAGTCTCGAAGACAGAATATCTAAAAACCTGAGCAAATAAGACCAAAACTATTTGCATGGCTACATACCACTGGAGGTAAATGAAAATATTTTTTTGTAATTTTGGTTAACTGAGCCTTTAAAGCTACTGAAAATATGGCATCACAGGAATGGTGCACAAGACAGTGAGTTCTCTGTATTCTTTCCTGGTGTTTTTTCTCACCACCCATTCAGCTCTATGTGAAGAGACAGGCTGAGGGTCATGATAGGGGCTGCACTTTCTTCCCACATCTTCCACATCCCTACTTGTGACTCGAATGGCATCTGCTTACAGATATCCCCCCTCCCTCTTCTCCCCAGACATACTTTAATGATAACATCCTCACGCTGATTCGGACACTGGTCACAGGGGGAGCCACACCAGAGCTGGAGGGCCTGTTGGCTGAGGAGAACGCCCTCCGAGGTGGTTACAGCACACCGCAAACACTGGCCAACAGAGACAGGTGTCGCGTCGCCCAGCTAGCCCTCTACGACGGGCCATTTGCCGACTTGGGGGTAAGTGGATGTTTAAGCGAAGATGACACGTTTTGGCACTACCCAGCAGCACACATCTGGCCGCCTCCGCTCCTCACGGCCCTTAATCTGATGTGAAGAACAGTGATCACGCAAAGCAGGCCTTAGTGGGTGGAGAGGGAAGAGGGCTTTAGAGAGAACAATGAATTCCAAGTTTAATTGGTTCCAACCTTGTTTTTACAGGTTTTTGTTATTGTTATTCATAACTTCCAATACTGAAGTAATTTTGTTTTTTCTTGGATGAATTTTGGCATAATTTAAAAACATTGCTGATTGTTATAGTCAGTATTCGCTCCTAAGCAAAGTACCCTTAGCAATGCAGAACATTGAATTTTTACTTCAACTTTACAAAGAATGACATTTATGGCCACTGATCCAGATCCTCAGGGTAACCTACTCACTCACTGATGATGTCTTTGTTCTGTTGTTCTTTTGTTCATCAGGATGGCGGCTGCTACGGGGATTTATTCTGTAAAGCACTGAAGACGTACAACATGCTGTGTTTTGGAATCTACAGATTAAGAGACGCTCACCTCAATTGCCCGAGCCCGTGTACAAAACGGTACAGTTTCTGCCTTTGACTTTTCACTGAATATTTAGGATTATAGATAGAGTACTTTATTCATCCCAAAGGGTCCATTGTGCATTTCACATAAATCACAAAAACAAATTAGGTAGGTGAGAAACGAGGCCTAATTATTACAATATTACAATATTATTACAATAAAATTATTAAAATTACAATAGACTGAAGATAGAACTATAGCATTAACTCTAACATGTAGGCTACTCAATATATACTGTACAATGATGGTCATATTCTGTTATATACAGTAATATAAAATGTACATTAGTGCAAGTCAAGTAAATATCGCTCCAAGCTGTACAGTGCTTCTTGAATAACAAACAGAATTAAGTATGTCCTGTTAAATAAACATATATGTCTCCATCTAAACGCATTATTTATTTAATATACATGACCTCTTGTTAATTATTATATAATATAATGTACATTGCAGTATATTTTCTATTTTGTATACATTTTGTTGCTTCATAATTCACACATTAATATGCATGTTTATATTTACATATCAAATTCCAATTTGTTTCTGTACATAGTGCTTAAGTTTAACCTGTGGAATTTTAAAGTTCTAATCTTAAAGTTTTGATAATTTTTTTTCTCATACATTTATCCATATTGGTCCTTCCTTAAATGTTCTAGTGATGAAGTTTACTCAATATATGCCTTTCTTTCTTTGATGTATCCTTCACTATTTGCTGCTTCCCCACAAGGAAGGAAGACAAAGACAAAGTTTAATCTTGTCTAACATTTGTTTTCTGGGCAGGTATGTGATCACGAACCCACCGTATGAGTTTGAGCTCGTGCCCACAGACCTGATATTCTGCCTCATGCAGTTCGACCACAATGCAGGCCAGTCCCGGACAAACTTGTCCCACTCTTCCCACTCCTCCCATTCCTCCAGCAAAAAGAGCTCCTCTGTCCACTCCATCCCGCCCTCCAACCGGCAGAACCGCAACAGTAAGACCCGGGAGGCCCGCGACAAACAGAAGTACGTGGACTCACGTGTCCTGTAGAATTTTGTCTGCATGCTTAGTGTTTTATACCTGACCTATGTTTTTAAGTTGTGTGTGTTTGTGCGCAGACTGTCGACATATAGACTGATAAATACTTTGTATTGTGTGCTGGTGGTTTGTTTGTGTGATTTGTGCTCTGCTACCATGCTTAGTGTTACATTGTGCATTTACCTCATAATCATGTGCATGTGGTATTCACTCTCACATCACAGCAATCATAACATGACATGAACAAAATGGTAAACTCACTTTGTGGAAAGCTTATTTATTGTAGTCAAAGACTGTTGAGAGTCTTTTCTTACTTATTAGGTCTGTGACATTGTAAACAATAAAACCACTTGTTTGGATGGCACAGCCGTTGTGGTTGGAAACAAGCTTACAGTAAAGGTCTCCACCACAGCCAAATAAATTGACATAATACAACACAACACAACACAACACACATTCAGTACCTGAATTCTACCTGTTGTATCTGTCTTAATATTTAGTCATTTTGTGTATAACTCTTAATATTTGTGTAGTAAGTAATTGTTGTTTGTTGGATATTTGAGCGCATTTACCTCACATGATCAGTACGCCTCGATCATGGATGTAATGTTTTGTGATTTACCTACTGTAGCTGAAATTGATTATAGAGCACATTTGGCTGACATTACTGCTACACTGTTACTCATAAGATCACCCCTCATTAGCAGTGTTGATATTTTTTTAGTGCATCTGTACTGCTTTATTGCATGTCCATGCTGGTAGCCCTCTTTCCTGTTATTTTTGTTATACAATTATAAGATTATTTCAAATTTGGTGAACTATTTTGACCTACATGTTATTTACTCCTTATCCCCCTCCCCCCTCAAAAAAAATACACTTTGAATTTAATTTTCATCTAGGATAATAAAGTAATTTTGAAATCGTGACATATTCTAAAAGCATGCAGATTTGTTATGATTGTACTCAAGTTTTTAAATGGTAGACGGTAAGCCCTCAATACATCTTAAAATTAAGATGTATGATATTGCCTAAATACTGTAGTAGTAACAATAAGTAAGCTTTAGTTGGACTAGTCATTTGTCAGTTGTGTATTGACTGTAAATACTACTCACTTACAGTAGATTACTTACCTCTCTTTCTGAAGTGCAACAAGGATGAATAGAATGGGCCAAGGTATGCAAGTTAACAATTCTGCATGACTTAGCAACCTTTACCTGGGGTTCTGATCATAACTATGTCCTCTGTGGATATTGTTATGACGAGGGGAGTTTGTTTTATTTATTATGTTATTCAGATGTTATTGAAACCATGCCTCAGTTTAAGTTTTGCTTTCACCTGGAAAGCAAATTGTCTGCTGCTGCTCCTGCCCCCTCCCTGCCGTGATCAGGACCATCTCCACATTGCATGAGGTTGAGACAAAACCCCCCTTTCTTTGTGCCTTTACCTCAGTTTTTCCCTTGATGATATGAGTTTTCTTTTCCTCCAGACAAATCCTTTTTTCACATTGTTTCTTTCCTTCATTTATCATGCCTTTTATGATTTATTTCAACTTGAGATGGTTTGCATTGTGTGAGAGGTCTGTGTGTTTGCACATCTTCCCTCCTATTAAATGCTAATGATTGTAGCAGACTTTTAGATCTAATACTTATGCTCTCGCCGAGTAGGTTATTATTGCACCAGCATCGGCATAAATCACAGTAACATGTTGCCTGACTGTATAAATCGAAATCATAGCTCACATGTAGGTCAGACTGATTCAAATCCCCCTGATGCAGCCAATTGCTTACTTCTTCACAGAACTTTAAGAAAGTGTGTCCAGCCCTGTGCCATCGGTCACACCAAGAAAGTGGGAGGTGTGACCAATTTAAAGTCTAAATTGAAGGGGGATATGAGTCTGTAAGTTACCTCCTTGTAACCCTGTGCACCTGATATGGTGGTTTGAGGCGACATCACTAAGTTCACCGTATCAGCTTCAGACTCTGGAGAGAGATGGCAGACATCTTGCTTCACCTCAGGCATAATTCTACACATCAAATGTCTGTGCTGTAACACACGGCCCTGCAGCATTAAGCTTGCTGACACACACACACACACAGGCCCGCACAAATGAATCTCCACACATGCACGCCTGCATGTACATGAACACGCATTCACACACACACACACACACACACACACACACACACACACACACACACACACAAGGATTGCTCCACATAGCAAAGTTAAAATTTAATATTACAACTTCACCCAAAAGGAAGTGACATCTTGAATGGCATTGCAGATGCCTGTAAAGTGCTAGGAGAGAGTTTACAAACTTCTGACAGCTGGCATACACCTTTCCATTTCCTCAGAAACATTGCTCTCATAGCCTACTTAAACATGAAGAGATTCCCTCTAAAATGACATATCCAAATCTTCCAAGTCTCTTCCATCACATAATGACTGTCAGAATGAAAGTAAAGCCTACAATGAAATGTGACTGTTTCGGATACAGTTTAATGTGTAAATTATTGGTTAGCTTAAAGGGTCAGTTTATTCAAATTACGACATATTTTCTATTTTCATATATTCAAATAGTCAAATGTATTTTTCCAGGTTTTGAGATATTTATCTCAGAGATTTTTGCCTCCATCCCAACATAATGGAAGTGAATGGAATTGTGTTTGTGGTGCTAACAGTATTGAAGAATGACATTCAGCAACTTTGCTTTCCAGAAACAGTGTCTCTGCTAAAATATAGTCAGACAGAATGTGTTTGGGGCAAATAAACATGGATCACACAAATAATTCAGGTTTAAAGAATGACCTTTACATCTGAATGTTGTAAGTAGAGTTGATAAATATGCACAAATACAGTCACCAAAGTACCATATTATCCCTAAGACTGTACAGACGTTAGATATAGTTTGCTAGCAACATATGCACCAACAGTCGTGTGTGTCATCTCAGAATTCACCAGGAACTCAGGCCCTTTGATTATTTTCCTCCAGTTTTTCTTCTTTGTCGTTTGTTTATATACACTACACACAGAATTAAGTCATTTTTCATTTACTTGTGCGCATGTTTCTTCACCTCAATTTGTGCAGCCCCAGTTGAACCAACGATTTCCTTCTCTTTGCACCTTGAAGGGAATCTAGTTTGGATAATCCACAGAATCAGCTTGAGAGCTTTTTTCATGACTATTTCCTTCGTAGAAAGCAGTTCCATTGAAAACTGGGGACACTGTTGCTATGAGCATCACAAACTAAATTTCATTCTCCTACGTTGTATTACGATTGCATCAGAAATCTCTCTCAAAATCAGCTAGATAGCAGGAGGAAGTGAAAAAGTTTTATGTAATATGGGGGACCTGAACCTGTAACACTTAAGAACTGAACAAGACCCTTAGGATGATATCTTTGTTATCTAAAATGGAGTATTCTGACAGATTATAGCCATCTACTTACACAACTGTACTTGATTACACAATGCCACCATGTCAACACCATGACATTCAAATTGGCTCAGTGCACCAGAACACAGACTTAACTGGACGTCACGGTTTGATGCTAATCACAAAGAATGTCATGCAAATCTACATCTTAAACTGAGGCAGTATGGTTGTAAGTAATCCAACGTTGCATACTTTTTCAAACTAACTTTGTCTTCTCTTCTTTCTCTCTCGTCTTCAGAAAAGAAATGGTTTACAGATGAACCAGAAAATGCCTACCCACGGAATATTCAGATCAAGCCCATGAGCACTCACATGGCCAACCAAGTCAACCAATACAAATCCACTAGTAGTCTGATTCCACCAATCAGAGAAGTTGAAGATGAATGCTGAACACAGGGTTTTCTTGCTGACTCACCAGGCATCTGTACACTCTTTCAAAAGAGATGGGAGATCACTCATGGAGGATTGATGATGATGATGATGATGATGATGATGATGATGATGATGACGACAGGGATGTTGAAGACTGACACATTTCTCTTCACTCATTCTTCTAATCAAGGGTTGGACAGAAACCCAAACTAGAAGGGACCTCCCCTTGTGTATACCTTTAATGTTACTTCCATGCTCTTGGACATAGTTTTATTTATTAATGTATCCATAGTGATGTACATAATGACAATCAAATAAGGATTGTACAGCCCCTTCCCCCTAGCACTTTTTGGATTTATTTTAAGAATTGAAAAAAAAGAGTACTTCCTGTAATTCTTTGCAATAGTTCACCTCTTCATGTGACCAGACCCCATTGCTAAGGTGACTGGTTATTGGAGGATGAGGGTTGCAGCGATAAAATGTTCATATCATCTCCCAAAGATCCGCCCAGATGCGTCACGTCAAACCAGCTGGATTCATCAACTTCATATCCCTTGGCTTCTGTTCTATTTGCACTAAAACTGAACAAGTTTCTTTTGACAGAACAACTGGAACCATCAGACCCCCCTCCAATAAAATGTCTCTGAGGAGATGAAGGAAGGAAGAAAGGAAGAGGGAGGGAGGGCTGCTTGGCTTCGAAAGCATACTAGTCTTGTTCTTGGGTTGTTTTACATCATGTCATTGCTTAAGGTTTGCTACTTCACTGTTGACTCATCATGTTGAGTGAGTGAGAGCATTCCACTCCTGCTGAACAAAATAATCTTTCATAACAGTAGTCTAAAAACTCGAAGAATGGTGCAGTGTTGGTGTATACTGGCTGAAAGAGAACTCTACCTGTACCTGCTGTATGTATCTGCTGATACGTCAGATCATAAAGCCTGTGACTGTTTGAAGCGCCTATCGCATGATATGTGCCTGAGCCCCCTTCTATAACAGATACAGTGCGGTTGATCAACCTGCGTACATGAGAAGAATGAAAAACAACCTACCCTTGTCCTTCATGTGTTCAGGAGCATTTACATTATGTGCACGCTGTGTCTGTGTGTGTGCGTGTGTGTGTGTGTGTGTGTGTGTGTGCATCACAGCCACTCATCCTGATCAGTGGTCTCATCTCCTCCATCGATGGTGCACCTTTAAAGGAACAGCATGTGGAAACTTTGCTCTAAAAATGAAAGTCATGGTAGACAAAAAAGAGTCGAGACGAGTCTAGAGGGTTTGGATCTACAAACAAAATTATTATGTTGCATCAAAAATCTGACCAAAATCCCAAACTATGATTGAGCCAAGCTAACACGAACAGCAGCTGCGTGTCCACCGTTGACGCTTTGCCGTGATATCTGCGGCAGAATTTGGGATCACAAAGAGTGGTGTATTTTCTGAATGTTTTGTCTGTTACAAAAAGTACATGTCTGAGGAAAGAAATGCCACATATTGCATAAAAGTGGGCTTCAATGGGTCCTCCTCTGATCAAAACAACTGCCTGGCACAGGGTTGGCACAGAGGCAGTAAAGAGCTTGGATGTTCTCTGTTGCCAATCCAGATGTCACACGCCTCAAAACTTTCAGGAGTTAAGCTGCTATGTTCAGTCCTCTCACATGGGGAAATGCTCAAACATAGATGGGTGGAAATGCAACACTGCACACAGACTGCTAATAAGGATACTGCAGAGGAACCAGTGTTCTTTATGCTAGCCTGTGTGCAACATGAGCGTGTATTTTGCACGTTTAGGCACTGTTAGATCCAAATCCAGCTGGGATAGTGATGGAGGATTGAGGCGTTAGCCTTGTACTTCTAATACATAAACTTCATGCAAATATGTAGTTGGATTCATACATTTAAACATAATTATTTTGTATCCATAAACATAATCAATTTATACTTATTTTTCTAGACAAGAACCAAGTGAAAAGTACTACGGGAGATTAAAAGACTCAAATAATATCTTTTACCTACATATCAAAGGATTTTGTCTTGGACTATATCACCCCTCTGGGCCCTCTTTAACAACTGCATCACTCTGGAGCCAATAAAGCTTAGACTAGCTTGCATTGTGAAACCACCGTCTTCAGCCTGGCAGCTCAGCTATAGAGACTGTTGGGTGCTTGTAGAAATAGATTAAGACTCATCTGACTCCTCTAGATGCACAGATGAGTCATATCTATTAAATAATGTGTCTACTGCTAAGCATCCCTAGCTGCAAACATTCTGTCGGAAAGATAGGTGAAAAGGAGTATATGGTTATGGTAAATGGTGTATTTAGATGGAGAGCAGAACAGAGTGGTATTAATAACGTGAAGGTCATAGAGTCGCTCTCTCTATGTGCATGCCAGAACTGAATAACCTTCATTAGTTCTGTTTGACCTAAATTAGGTCTCTAGTGTGGAAGAAGAGTGTGTATTTTACACCTAAGCACAGTGTGCTGGTGTTTTCCACAAAATCAGATTTCAAATATGACAGGGAGACACAGTAGTTTATTGCAGCGATTCTTGTCTATAGGCTATAAAGAAAAATTAAGTAAAAAAAATTGGAATATGGAAAACATAATATTGTGCTAAATATGTTTGTGTAAATTCAACCCATTATATAAACCACATTTATTTTTCAAACGAAATGATCTGAGCTTCAATGTCCGTCTATTGGGTGTGTTGCAAATATACTGAAGCCTCATACACATTGTCCTGAAGTGAACTTTTGAACTGTGATTACATTGTTGTCACACTTTGTAGCAAATAGATTTCTTTTCAGAAAATACGTGAGTAAAATGTATGTATAATTGGGTTGGTAATGGCAACTTGCTAGCCTGAACACTAAGGAACTATTAATATTTGATAATGGCATTAACTTATTATACATAGAATCGACAAACTGATTGTTATGTTGAAAAAAAGACAAATCTTGAAAATGAAATATCCTGGTTTCTTGTGGGAGAATATTAAGTAGGAAAAGTCAGGCGGAATTTGATGTGGTTTATCAGCCATTACAAAGAAGAAGGTAGCACCAATTCAGCAGAGGTTATCAACAGAGAGAACATCCTTAATTTCCCTGTTTTTATTACTTTGTGTTATTACAGGGTTTACATTCCATTTTGTCAGCTTGTCATCTGTCACAATCTGTCACAACTGCTTCTTATTTGTTTACAGAGTATTTTATTAGGGTACTTAAACATAGCATTGTTCAGAAATAAAACGGTACATGCTGCAAACTGGCATTAACATAAACTCACAAAGTAATGCACCATTTGTTTTCCTTATGCTTGATTACTGTGCTTTTTCTACCTGAACCCTCATTGTGCGACTCATTCAGGCTGGCATTATTCACAACACTGGACTGAGATTTCTCTCCTTCCTACACCTTGTCTCTGTTAGATGTTTTAGGTCTTTGCATTGTATACCTCTAAAGTTTTTAGAGTGTTTTTTGAAGTGCCATGAAGAGTTTAGTTAAGCAAGCATCCTTCAGTCATTCTGGGACACAAGCTCGCTTTGAGTGAGCTGAGTCCAAGTGTTTTCCACTATGAGAATGGTGTAATGTACTGGCATGGAGAACATCCAAGCCATCAATGCCTCCATGCCAGTATAGTGCCAGGCAATGCAGAAGATCAAGAGGAGGGCCCATATTAAGTCCCACTATAGCGAAAAGTGGCATTCAGGAGGCCTGAGAGACAGCTGGGGCAGATGGAAGCCCCGGTCATCATACCACACATATCATCTGCGCATATGGATGACTGAAAGATGCACATAGAGGCACATGCCTGTAACATCAGATGTGTTGTTGTCTACTGAACAAAACAAAGACTATGATGCGGCATACGTTACTGTTACAGTATGTTGCATTATTTTTGTTAATCTATTTTTTGCTGTAAAGGATGGATATAATAACTTATTTGCTGGGAATTGTACTAGATATAATAGAACATATAAAACTTATGGGGATGGGAGGTGGGTCTCAAGTCTTAACAATACATTAAAATTGCATTCAGCAATTTTTTTGTTTTTTAAAAAAAATAGAAAAGTTGCAATTTTTGTTTATTACTTTTGGCTGCCTATCAGTTCAGGAAGAATTCAGGACATTGTTCTTGCGTATCACAGATAGGATTTATTGGCACATCGTCATTGCAGCAAACAGGAGTTTGACATAGCAGTCTAATTAGTTTGGATGTGTTCTAGATATGATGGATAAATGGATTATTTGATGGTGCTGAGTTGATCTACCTGACTCTGTCAAATATAATCTGCTGATAAATATACTGTCTTGTACAAAAAGGTTGTACATAGATTGTACATGATTTCTTTTTGTATTTTCTCAAATTAAAATGGATGTATTTGTGTTCTAAACCTGGAAACTCTCTTCTTTTTATTTCAACTACAAAGAAATGTTTTCCTCTATTGTTGTACTCTCTCTACCACTTGTTATGCCTGAGACTAAGAACATTTACTCAATAACTGTACTTAGGTATTCAAAGTACTTGTTCTTTATATATTTACTTATACTTTAGTACTAACATACTTTAGCATTTCTATTTTATGCTACCATTTTAGAGGGAAATATAATTATTTTAAGACAAATACATTTATTTTAGAGCTATAGCTTCTGGTTACTTTGCAGATTAAGATTCATAATGTCTTGTCATAATTAAATGTTACAATAAAGTAATAAATGTCATATTATAGTATGTAATACAAATGTCATAGTAGTGTCATGAATATTTTTTTGTCGTAAGAAAGTCATAGTATAGTATGTCACAAAAAGTCATAAAAATGCCATAGCATAGTATGTCATTAATAATGTCATAAAAGAAAGAGTAAACAAAATGTCATACTATGTGTAAAAAAAAAGGTAATAAAAAGTCATAATATACAGTAATATGCCCTAAAGAAATTAATAAAAATGTCATAGTACTGTGTAGTATTTCATAAATAAGTAATAGTATAGTATGTCATTAAACAAGTCAGAAATAAATCATAGTCAATCATATGTACAAAAAGGTCATAGTAAAGTATATCACAAAAAATGTGATACAAAATCATAAGTCACAGTATAGTATGTCAAAAAAAGTCAGAAAAAAGTCATAGTATAGTGTGTCACATAAACGGTCTTATAAAATGTCATAGTATAGTATGTCACAAAATAAATCATAGTATGGTATAGTATGTCACAAAAAAGTCATAGTATAGTATAGTATGTCACTAAAAACTATAAAAAGTCATAGCATAGTATTTCACAAAAAACATAAAAAGTCATAGAATAGTATGTTACAAAAAAGTCTTAAAATAGTAAGAGGATAGTATGTCAAAAAAAGTTATAGTATAGTGTGACACAAAAAAGGTCTTAAAAAAGTCATAGTATAGTATGTCAAACAATGTCATAAAAACCAAGTCAAAAAGGTCATAGTATAGTATGTTACAAAAAGTTCTAAAAAGTCATAGTAAAGTATATCACAAAAAAGTCAAGAAAAAGTCATATGTCATAAAAACCTATAAAAAACAATCATAGCATAGTAAGTCAAAAAATCATAAAAAAATCATGGTATAGTATGTCACAAAATAAATCATAGTATGGTATAGTATGTCACAAAAAAGTCATAGTATAGTATTTCACAAAAAGTCATAAAAAAGTCATAGTATAGTATGTCACAAAAAAATCTCATAAAAAATCATAGTGTAGTATGTCACAAAAAAAGTCATAAAAACAAAGTGTAGTATGTCACAAAAACCCATAAAATAATCATAGTAAAGTATGTCACAAAAAGTCATAAAAAGTCATAGTAAGCCACAAAAAAGTCTTAAAAACGTCATAGTCACAAAAAGTGACTATGTCACAAAAAGTCATTGTATAGTATGTCAAAACAAAAAGTCATAGTATAGTATGTTACAAAAAGTAATAAAAAGTCATAGTATAGTATGTCACAAAAAGTAACAAAAAGTCATAGTACGTCAAAAAAGTCTTTAAAAATGTATAGTATAGTACAGTATTTTACAAAAATGTCATAGTCATAGCAAAGTGTCACAAAAAATGTCCAAAAAATCATAGTATAGTATGTCACAAAAAAGTCATGAAAAAGTCATAGTATAGTATGTCACAAAAAAAGTCATAGTATAGTATGTCACAAAAAGTCAAAAAAGTCATAGTATAGTATGTCACAAAAAAGTCATAGTATAGTATGTCACAAAAAAGTAAAAAAAAAAAAAAGTAATAAAAAGTCATAGTATAGTATATCACAAAAAATGTCACAAAAAGTAATAAAAAGTCATAGTATAGTATGTCACAAAAAAGTCAAGAAAAAGACATAACATAGTATGTCACATAAAATGTTAGCATAGTAAGTCAAAAAGGTCATAAAAAAGTCATAGCATAGTATGTCACTAAAAAGTCATAAAAAGTCATAGTATAGTATTTCACAAAAAGTCATAAAAAAGTCATAGTATAGTATGTCACAAAAAATGTCATAAAAAATCATAGTATAGTATTTCACAAAAAGTCATAAAAAAGTCATAGTATAGTATGTCAAAAAAGTAATAGAAAGTCATAGTATAGTGTGTCACAAAAAAGTCAAGAAAAAGACATAACATAGTATGTCACATAAAATGTTGTAAAAAAGTCATAGTATAGTATGTCAAAAAAGTCATAAAAAAAGTCATAGTATAGTGTGTCACAAAAAAGGTCTTATAAAAAGTCATAATGTAGTATGTCAAAAAAGTCCTAAAAAGTCATGATATAGTATGTGGCAAAAATGTTTCTAAAAAGTCATAGCATAGTATGTCACTAAAAAGTCAGAAAAAAGTCATAGTATAGTGTGTCACAAAAAAGCTCTTATAAAAAGTCATAGTGTAGTATGTCAAAAAAGTCAGAAAACGTCATAGTATAGTATGTCACAAAAAAAGTCATAGTATAGTATGTCACAAAAAAGTAAAAAAAAGTCATAGTATAGTAAAGTATGTCAAAAAAGTAATAAAAAGTCATAGTAGTATGTCACAAAAAAGTCAAGGAAAAGACAACATAGTATGTCACAAAAATGTTGTAAAAACGCCATAGTATAGTATGTCAAAAAAGTCATAAAAAGTCATAGTATAATGTGTCACAAAAAAGGTCTCATAAAAAGTCATAATGTAGCATTTCAAAAAAATCCTAAAAAGTCATAGTATAGTATGTGGCAAAATGTTTCTAAAAATCATAGTATAGTATGTAAAAAAAAAAGTCATAGTAAGCCACGAAAAAGTCTTAAAAACGTCATTGTATAGTATGTCACAAAAAGTAATAAAAAGTCATAGTATAGTATGTCAAACAATGTCATAAAAATCATGTCACAAAAAGTCATAAAAAAGTCATTGTATGTCAAAAAAGTCTTTAAAAAGGTATATTATAGTACAGTATTTCACAAAAATGTCATAGTCATAAAAAAGTGATTGTATAGTATGTCACAAAGAATGTCCAGAAAATCATAGTGTAGTATGTCACAAAAAAGTCATGAAAAAGTCATAGTATAGTGTGTCACAAAAAAGTCATAGTATAGTAAGTCACAAAAAGTCATACAAAAATCATAGTATAGTATGTCACAAAAAAAGTCATAGTATAGTATGTCACAAAAAAACGTCGTAAAAAATTCATAGTATAGTATGTCACAAAAAAGTCAAGGAAAAGACATGACATAGTATGTCACAAAAAAGTAAAGAAAAAGGCATAACATAGTATGTCACATAAAATGTTGTAAAAAAGTCATAGTATCACAAAAAAGGTCTTATAAAAAGTCATAATGTAGTATGTCAAAAAAGTCAGTATAGTATGTGGCAAAAATGTTTCTAAAAATCATAGTAAGCCACAAAAAAGTCTTAAAAACGTCATAGTATAGTATGTCACAAAAAGTAATAAAAAGTCATAGTATAGTATGTCAAACAATGTCATAAAAATCATGTCACTAAAAGTCATAAAAAAGTCATAGTATGTCAAAAAAGTCTTTACAAATGTATGCAATGTAATGTCATAAATAGTCATAGTAAAGTGTCACAAAAAGTCATAAAAAAATCATAGTGTAGTATGTCACAAAAAAGTCATGAAAAAGTCATAGTATAGTATGTCACAAAAAAGTCATGAAAAAGTCATAGTATAGTATGTCACATAAAATGTTGTAAAAAAAGTAATAGTATCACAAAAAAGGTCTTATAAAAAGTCATAATGTAGTATGTCAAAAAAGTCATAGTATAGTATGTGGCAAAAATGTTTCTAAAAATCATAGTAAGCCACAAAAAAGTCTTAAAAACGTCATAGTATAGTATGTCACAAAAAGTAATAAAAAGTCATAGTATAGTATGTCAAACAATGTCGTAAAAATCATGTCATAAAAAGTCATAAAAAAGTCATAGTATGTCAAAAAAGTCTTTACAAATGTATGCAATGTAATGTCATAAATAGTCATAGTAAAGTGTCACAAAAAATCATAGTGTAGTATGTCACAAAAAAGTCATGAAAAAGTCATAGTATAGTATGTCACAAAAAAGTCATGAAAAAGTCATAGTATAGTATGTCACAAAAAAGTCATGAAAAAGTCATAGTATAAAGTCATAGTATAGTATGTCACAAAAAAGTCATGAAAAAGTCATAGTATAGTATGTCACAAAAAAGTCATGAAAAAGTCATAGTATAGTATGTCATAAAAAAGGTCGTAAAAAAAGGTAAAAGTCATACGTCACAAAAAAAAGTCATAGTATAGTATGTCACAAAAAGTCATGAAAAAGTCATAGTATATTATGTCACAAAAAAGTCATAGTATAGTATGTCACAAAAAAATGTCGTAAAAAATTCATAGAATGGTATGTTACAAAAAAGTCATAGTATAGTATGTCACATAAAAGTCATAAAATAATCATAGTATAGTATGTCACAATAAAGTCATAGTATAGTATGTCAAACAATGTCATAAAAAATCATGTCACAAAAAGTCAAAGTATGTCAAAAAAGTCTTTAAAAAGATATAGTATAGTACAGTATGTCACAAAAATTTTATAAATAGTCATAGTAAAGTATGTCACAAAAAGTCATAAAAAGTCATACTAAGCCACAAATAAGTCTTAAAAAGTCATAGTATAGTATGTCAAAAAGTCAGAAAAAAGTCATAGTATAGTATGTCACAAAAAAGTCATAGTATAGTAGGTCACAAAAAAGTCATAGTATAGTATGTCACAAAAAAGTCATAGTATAGTAGGTCACAAAAAAGTCATAGTATAGTATGTCACAAAAAATGTTGTAAAAAAGTCACAGTATAGTATGTTACAAAAAAGACATAGTATAGTATCACACAAAAGTCATAAAATAATCATAGTATAGTATGTCACAATAAAGTCATAGTATAGTATTTCACAAAAAAGTAAAAAAAAGTTACTTTACTTTTGGGGAACCTTATCAATGTGACACAGTCAGTGAAATTCCACTTCTTCTCTTCTTTGCTGGTCTTCTCATTGACAAGTCTGATGAGTGGTGCGGCGGGCACAACTATTGATATCCAAAGAGATGTGTGTTTCTACATCTATTCATAGCTACCTGTGGGACTGGAAATAAAGCCTATGCACGTGCGCCCAGCTCCACAATGATTGAGGTATGTAAAAGAGAACCAGGCGTTTGTGCATCTTTATAAATCTAACAAAAATAATTGTATCTAGTTATCAAGCAGCAGTCAGTCTTGTGGTTGTTGTTTTTCAAAGACGTCAAATCAATCAATCAATCAATCAATCAAATAATCAAGCAATCAAACAATCAATCAATCAAACAATCAATCAATCACTTTGATTTGTCATATGAATTCGTACAAGGTACAATTGCAGTGAAATGCAATCTCATCAGCTCCTTCAACTTGTGCATGAAGCAAAATGTGGCATACAGAAAAAGAGTCACCAGGTTGAACAGGATTCAGGATTCCATAAATAGACTGCACAGAGTCCCACCACGCACCTACACAAGATTAAATTCCATTCTTTGGACAAATATGCAAATTGAAAACAAGCTCCACATTTTACAGTAATAACTCAGAAAAATACTTTTTAATACTTTATAAGGGACTTAATTGGCACTAAATTGATTTATGAACTTTTAATATTTTAATATTTTCTTAAGACCCCACAGAAACCCTGCATTGACAGTGATCAGGCAACATAAGCAAACAACAAAAGTGTCATCACATTTTCAAAGTTTTAAAATTCTTTTTCCGACTGAGCCCTGCCTAGCCCTGCCTAGCACAGACAAGAGACAGAAATCTCGCAATGGAAATAACAAAAAATGTATTGTAAACTAAATTTAGCAGAAAATTGTTTGTTCATGAAGGGCCCCATTGCTCATAGTGTGAAGCTGATGTTCGCAGGGCCTTTAAGTAACTGCTCTGAGTACTTACAGTCCACCTCTGGGATTGACACTGATAATAGCTCACTATTTACCCAGTACTTTTGAAACACAACCACATCAAAAATCATGAGAAATATCATAGCATACACATGTCACTTCACCACTTTACAGTGTATGTACAATAGACAGATACTGTAAAATTGCAATAGACCCAGTGCCTGACCTTAACTTTATAAATGGATATTGTATTTTACCAATCCCCACCCTGTGGAGGGGTCAGTGACCCCGCGGTCCAAGTTGCACCGCCAATCTGCTTATCCATCAAGCCTGGCATTAGTCTTGATTTACGTTTACTGACATGCTATTAGCTGCTCCATCACTTTAGGCTGTCAGACTGTCAATCAACATGGATCCACGGTGATGGGTAGGAATAGCATTCGAATCACATTCTGTCCACATTGGCTCGTCTCTCCATGGAGACGGTGAGGGGATGAGCAGAGGACATCATACCAGGCATCTCACTGTGTTGTTATGTCAGGGCTGAGAATGTTTTGGCATCACATCGGGATGTGTAGCATCTTAATGTGGATTGGGTTTACAGATACAGTAATTTCAGGGGCAAATATATTGAGACAGTAATCATTTTTTCCCCTGTTGGAGCTTTAACATTAACACAAGCAAAGCCTAGATGGTGACAAGCATGTCATTAAACAGTGCCGAAGTTAAAGGAATTTTTAACCTTTATATAACACAGCAATTTTCCAACTGAAATAATCTGCTTCTAGGTACACTAAACACTGTGTCGCTTGTGTCAAGGGTACCGAGATATCTCCTGAGATCCTTCAAACATCATGAGCAGCACCTATTCTAAGGTGTTATGATGAGGCAGGATGACTTCTCAGACATCGACTCACTCCTCTTTCATAGTTAGAAATCAGTGGACATCTCATAAGTCTCTGGGCCCTGCCCGCTTCTCCTCCCCCTTATCCTCTATGCTCCTCAGCTGAAGTGTGCAATTTCACACTCCAACGTCAAACAGCCGGTCAGAAGGGGAATGTATGACCCACCCTGGCATTTGTCCTCATTTCTCTCTCAAATGTGCAAACACTATTACCCTTGGGTTATCTTAAGTGGTGTGGTGAAGATTCGCAGCGTCTCCTCTCTTCTCCTTGCTAGACACACCATCAAAACACGACCACTGGCTGGGATGGAGCGGGGGTAAAAGACAGAGAGAGGCAGAGGGGAAAAGCGATGGAAATGGAGCAGATGTTTGTGTGGCTGTTGATTTGTGGCCTGATAAGGGTGCTACACAGGCAGCTGGAATTGATGGCTTGTTAGTGAGGATGGGGCCCTATGTGAGTTGTTTTCAAAATGATTGATTTACAATAAAGTGGCTCCGGGTGTGTGCATGCAGGCAGAACTGATGCAGATCGATCCCACTGAAATTGATTGATCAGCCATTTAGCTTGGCAATGTGTTTACCGAACGAAACAGAGCAGGACTCTCCTCTAGGCATCTCTCCCCCCATAAAGCAAAGGAGAAATGCCACCTCTGGGCCTGTCTCGTTGCTTTGGCAGTGGCAGCAAAAACAAGCCATATCAGAATATGAACCATAAAACTCAATCATACAGTGAGTAACACTGGCATAAACGTTTACGATTGTGTACTTTATTCTGCTATCATCATGTCCTTCTGCGACTCGGAGATACTGTGCCTTTAAAAGTATTGACTTACATGCTCTATGCAAGGGGAGGAATACTGTTTGCCTTATCACAGTGTCAAATTGAGACTTTCAGGGGGAGGCATAGAAATAACTAATAACATTGGATTTCAGTAAACAAGCAGCTCGTTGTCAACCATACTTAAAGCTGACATACCAACAACCTTTACCTGTTTTAGCATTGTTAAGATGACTATCATACTGTAATCTATAATGTAGAATAGCCCTTGAGTGTTAAAGTGCCTCATCTATGTTCAGTGTCTTTCGCAATTTTTCCAAACAGTGCATACAAGGGTCTCTGTGTACATTTTTATAAGGAGTTTTATTGATGGATATAGCACAAGGACAATGTTTACTATGTGACCTCTGTGACTTTTCCTCACTTCCTCCCTGCCAAAACAAACCTCTCCACCACTCTGCTAAGGACTTAAATCACCTGTCCTCAGACGCCTCATCCTGTTATTTGGATAATTGCCAACAAGAGCAAGCTTTTTCATTCACGACAGCATGCAGTGGCCCCATCATGTTCCTTATTAACAATTTTACACACTTGGTCGCAGCAAGAGGGTGTCAGAATGCCAATAATATTTACCGTCTGCTGTGCGGGCTATTCAGGGGAGGCTGAGTGTTGCTGATTGCCCTGACAGAAGCTGACAGCACCCTGAACCTGAGATCCCTGCAAATCGACTAAAGCAGTGTCTTCTTCTTAAGGCAGCAGCAGGGTGTGCTTGTGGCCATGAACCAGGTGATGGAGCACAACACCGTTCATGTGTTAGTGCCTGAAAACAAACAAAGCCAATCTTTCTCTGCATCTTTAAACATGCACTGGCTGATGGAAGATCATAAGCCCTGACATCAGATCAAGGAAAGGAGAATCATGCAAATAAAAAATAAAAAACAGACCCTTTTCTCGAAGCTGATAAAAATCTTGATCTTCATTTTTGCTTCTTCATTTTCCCATTAGGAATAAACTGTCCATTTTAGATGTCATTATGGGTCATTTAGTAAATCAATGGGCTGCAACGTTTAAAATAATTTACCAAAAGTGCTGGGAGGCAGGTAAATGAAACGGCTGTCTTGGGATTATTGAGCCTTTTCAGTCAATCCGTCCAGTCTGTAATGATTTTCATAATATTGATGTGAAAGATGTTGACACCAATTGTAGCATTTCCCTTTGACCCCTGACAATTTCATCACATTCAAGCACAAACACACACACATGTACAGTACACACACACACACACACACACACACACACACACACACACACACACACACACACACACACACATCTGGTTACCTAAAACATATCAACATCAATACATGTGGTTGCGCATGTGTGGAAAGGAGACACTGTGTTTGTGCGTGTGACAGAGATAGAGAGAATGAAAGAGAGAAAAAGAGAGATCCAAAGACTGGGCCCCCATCCCCATTCAGCCGTGATAATAGTTTCCATGACAATGAGGCATGCTCAACGTATCAGTTGTGGCCCAGATAAACAGTGATCCTTCACGCAAACAAGAAGGTCATTACAGCAGCTTGTCAAATCAATGCCCAGTGTGTCCAAGTTGATTAAGACATCTCCCCTCAGCTCTGACACTCTGTCAATAGCAGTGGGTGCACAATGCAGTGGGGGCATGGTGATGTCTGTGGTGGATTATGCCTGTGTGTGAGTGTGTTGGGATGGTGTACTCCCGCTCTGTCCGCATGCACACATACACACACACACACCAGCACAAACACACGCGCTGTACTCAGATGATTGGAGTGAAATACCCATCAGTCAGGGTGCCGAGGTGGACTAATGATTCCCTGTGCTGCCTATTAGAACTACATGACAACTCAATCCTGCTCACGGAAAGAGAAATGGAGGAGAGAGGGAGATGGGATGGGGGGTAGGGGGGTGGGGTGGGGGTGGGGTGAATAAAGAGACAGAGGAAGAGAAGAAAAGAAAAAGTGACCTTGTAGCAGCATCATTTGAGGCTGAATTAAATTGGCAAGAGCAGCTAATCTTTACCTGGGGGCGATTAACAGAATTAAAGGAGAACAACAAAGGCACAGAGGTTGGCTCTTCTATTTTTTCTGCCTGCCACTGCCATTTGAAATTAGTTTCTTCTGGAAAAGTAGACAAATCTTCCTCTCTAAGCCCGTTGCTGATTGTTGGATTTTCTATCTGACACACAAACAATAACAGGCTGTCATTGTAACTGGTGCTTTATCATGAAATCATGATTATGTTCTCGAATCAGGCAGCTTGGGTTGCCATGTTGCAAATCATCATTCTGATATTGCTAATAATACAAGGCCAGTCATTTGATTATTTTCATTATTCGGACAAAACTAGAAAATGTTGCTCTGCCCTCTTTAAACTCATATACAATAATTTCTTTGAAAATACAGAGTAAAACTTTTCCCCTCATTGCAAAATAACGGGATGTTATCTGTAGGAGGTGAATTACTTTAAGTTTAGCCTCTGCACTCAGTCTCATAGCCTCTCTCTTCTCACAGGCTAATCAATATGTTTGGAGAGACAGACAAGGTTAGGCCTATCAGCCTGTCTGAGAGAGAGAGAAAAAAACATTGCTAATACCCAAATGCGAAGGTTCACGGCTGAACTTTACCCACACGTAGAGAAGAAGAAGTATAATAACCAATAAACCTTTAGCTCAGGGACATTCAAACTAACTTGAGTGAGAAACTCAATATTTTGTGCTGTTGGCATTAAACCACCATATGCATATTTAAAATGGTGAATGATTTGTAGCTGTAATTTGCTGTGAGAACAACTCTGCTTTTACACAACTTCCAGCACATACATTATTGTATAAATACAAAGACAAATAACTTTTTTTATGACATTTTGTACAGACATTCATGGTCTAGTGCCACCATGATGTTTACAGTTGTCTAATACTTTGGTTTATGACCAAATACCTGCAACTAATGACATTCCCATCAGACTTAGCTGTACTTTGTGTTAAAGTGCCCATATTATGAAAAAAACACTTTTTCTGGGATTTGGGGTGTTATGTTGTATCTGTGGTGCTTCCACACACATACAAACTTTGAAAAAAATCCATCCATGCTGTTTAGAGTGAGATACAGTTTCTGAATGTATCCTGCCTTCAGTCTCTGGGTGAGCTGTTCAAAATCGGCACGGCTTGTGATGTCACAAGCCGAAACGAGCAGGCTAACCGCAACCATTAGCTCGTAGCGTTAGCATGCTAACGCTAATGCTAACGCTAGCATGCTAACGCTAGCATGCTACCGCTAGCATGCTACCGCTAGCATGCTACCTCATTCTCAATAGCAAAGCACTGCTACAACACCACACAAGTTCACCATAATCTACAAAAGAACTACTTACATGTGCGCCCTCATTTAGAAGTCTCCCAGCTAATCCTGCCTTGTAACTGACCGAAGTTGTAGAAACAGCCTTTCGTTTACTGTCTATGGAGCTAGCTAGCTGACATGATCTACATCTGAGCTACTGGGCATGTGCAAGTGCAATCAAAGATAGTACAGAAGAAGAAGAAGAAAAGAGGTCTCACTCTGTAGCTAAAACAGAGACCAGCTGAAAAGAGGTTCTGCAGCAGTGAGAGAGAGCACTGCAGTACAACAAAAATATGGTGTTTTTTGAAAATTAAACCATGTAAACCTTTTCTGGTACAACATTAAAATACAATTACGAACCTGAAAATTAGCATAATATGGCTGCTTTAAGTGCTAATCAGAAAATGTTAGCATGCTAACACTCTAAACTAACATGGTAAAGAGTGTACCTGCTAAACATCAGCATTTTAACATTGCTATTGTTAGCAGGTTATTTTAACATGTTGACGTTAGCATTTAGCTAATACAGCCTCACAGAACTGCTAGCTGTAGACTTGTTATAATATCAAAGAACTGATTTGCATTTTTTATTCTTAATAATATATTTACTGCCAACATTGAGTTTGAGTTTTTCACTTTTATCCGAAGCTTCACATATAGCCATATCCACTAGACTGAATTTTTTTAATGTGATGGGTTTTTTATTCCATATTTACCTTTATTGTTGCACAAATTCAACAATTTTAGACAAAGCGTTTGATCCCAGTTGGGTCCTCAAATTCGCTGCCTTTTTGAAACTATTTTTTTCCCAAATGACAATTATGTGCATTACATCAATTTCACATATTACAAGTAGCCAAGCTGCTATAGTACAGAAGACAAAGGAAAGTCAATACGCCTCTATTAAATGCTCCACACACAGAGAGGAAAAATACTGTATACTTAAAACATGAGCTCCCTACCACTGACCACCAATATTACTCCCATAAAAGCAAAGATTGGCTGCAGTAAATAGCTGCTCACCTTCGGAGTATTCATGATTCAAGGATTTAATTTGTGCAAAGCCATACCCCGTGGGAGGTGGGCTGGATCTCCATGTCTTTAAGAATGGCCCCAGAACAGATCTCCCTCACCTTTTCCTCACAATTAGTCACAGCCGTGTGTCAAAAAATGGACTGCCTCTGTATGCCACTGTCATCGGCCAAGGCCAAGTTGAGCAGTTTGAGAGGCTTCCCTCCGGAGGACCCTATACTGTAGATAGGATCGGAGCGCCGCAGGAAATACCACCAAGTCTGACACGCAACACAACACACTCCTCCCTCAGGTCACACCACTGTGGGGCCCATAAAGTGTGTATTCAAATGAAATATATAAACATTGTTTACAGTTCAAAGAGATTCATGGGGCATGTTCTCTTGCGTTTTGAAGTGTAATTTCTGCATCCACTAAGCTTCACATGGTGATCCAGAATGGCAGTCACATATACTGCAGCAGCCAGTTGCATGATAGAGTGCGATATCAATGGTAGGTACACATCACTTAGCTCAATGTACAGTACACTGTTCAAATATTCTTTCGTGCCTCAACAGAGTCATACAGAATCGCCCATGTGAGAAAATCACCCGTCTCTCCTGAGGGCTTTTTCTAGTTCTTGTTCATGTTCAATTGTCAGATAAACATGCACAAACGCACATATACACCAAATATACTCAATCCGCATTTCCACCCTCAGGACCTGAAAGAAAAAAGAAGTAAATGCCAATATTTCCAGAAATTTCCTTTGAAATATTTGATTGTTTAAGTCAAGCATGTAAAATCAATGGCTGATGATTTGTGTCATGTTGCTCTAGGGCCTTAAGGCACGAACATTCAAATGCCAACATGTCCTCTGCCTTACCATTCTGTATAATTACAATAAGTTGCCTGCCAAATGAATATAGTTGCTGTTTTAAATATGTAGATGAAGCAATAAAAGAGAAAGTGTCTCTCTTGATATACATCAGATAACACGCAGCCATTGGAAAGTATTGAATTTGATGTGTTTCTTATATGTTAATGTGTTATTGTTAAAAGAAAATTTAGAGAAAGTGATTCAGGAACAAAGAGTCAAAATTTCACTCAAAAAATTGCATCAAACAATGTTTCACTTCAAAACAAAAACAAAACAAAAACATGTTGCATTGTTGTTGTACAATATTTAGCACTGACACTGACAATAATTAATATTCATGAGAATGCAACTTTGCAGCCCCTCAGGATGGTTAAATTAATTATGCTAACAGGGTCATTTAACTGCTTTATTCAAAGCAAGCAATTCTCGTGCAATAAGTGACACAATAATTACACACACAATCTAACAAGACGACAGTGACAAGTGGTGGAATGACACACTAATCTCCATAAAGTACAAAGAACACATTCATACACACACACACACACACACACACACACACACACACACACACACACACACACACACACACACACACACACACACAGAAAAACGGAAGTCAAATGCATACAGGCAAGATGAAAGAACAACAAAACCCAGCTAACAGTTTTACATCCACTGCAGCTTCTCTCTCTATGAGTAGTAAATATGATTTGTTACCACATGTTATTATTTAGCGTTATTCATCTTCTCTGTCAGTGCACACAGAGGGGTAATAGAAATGCCAGCAAGGTGGCTGATTTACTTAGTAAAATTTTCATCTCAAGGCTTGTGAAGCATGATTGGAGTCTGTAAGAGTAACGGGAAATCATACATTATGTAGGCGAATCTGACTCGACCTTGAGACATCTCAGCACAGGCCATATATTACCAACAGAGCGACCTTCCCATTCCGAAGATACATCTGATGTGTTTAAAGCTGTTTTACAATGCATTAGGAGGGCTTTACATGTGCTGAGCTCACTTTATTTGCTCATACATTTCACAGGAAGAGTTTAGCGTCAGCCTGATGGGGACCATTCACAGTGAATGAGTCACTTGTCGAGACAAATGAGCCCATAGAAACCAACAGAGGCGGTGGATAATAAGCATTTCAAAAAAGATTCCCACTTTTCCCTTTTTATTTCCCTTCAATATACAACACATTTACTATTCAGTGAACCCCTGATGATTCCACCTGCGATTGACTGACCTGCATCTTGAAGACAGAGAATGGATATAATTTTTCCCACCGAGTGATGGGGCATCAGGATCAATATTCTCACTGTTGGTTAAGCTTTTGCAACCTTTAGAATATCAGCTCCAATCAATCTCTCTCACATAATTGTCTGTATTTTCAAATCAAGTTTTTTTTCTTTTGTATGCCAATGACATTTGGAATGCCTCAAGGTCTTGTTATGTGACCCGTTGAAATAGCCGAGGTAAAGGGCACAAAACACAGATTCATTAGCATGTAACATTTATTGTCCATGTCTCCCTCTTTCTACTTTTCACCCCTGCGCTATAAACATGTGGGGAGAGTGAGGCCATTTTGTATTTCCATATAAAAAGCCCCATAATTATAGAGCGGTGGCGGCGGGGGAGGAGGGGGGGTGAAGACGGTTGTTCCCCTTATCGGAGGAAATGATAAGGGAGTACCAGGCCCTGTGAAAGAACTGAGTCCATTTTGACATAATTGGCAGTGGAATTATTTATGACATTAATTGCCACATTATCGACTGGCTGTCAGCTCCTGTGTCAGTCTGTCCATCTTTCTTAGTAGAAAGAGCCAGCTCAGCCTGGTGCTCCACTGACAAGCTAATTACTACAGCACAACCCTGAATGACAAATGTTACTCATCTAAGACCGTGCCCGGAAATAAGGGCCACTTCCCCCCCTCCAGCTTCTCTGGATCAACTGAGACTACAGTGTGCTGCCAAAAGTCTTCAGGTGCAGGAGGAAAATAGTTTGTATGTCAGACAGAAAGAGAGAAAGAGATGGATGGAGGAAGGGAGGGAGGGAGAGAGCTTTCTAGAGCCAGGGGGACAGTTAAATCTAAATCTCAACCCCATCCTGTTTGCTGCTCTGCTATCAGTGGCTAGTTGTCACTCATAAAGACAAGTCTCTTTTTTCTCCCTTTGCCTCCTTGTAAATTTGCATTAGCTCATGGCAATCAGTCATCAGGCTGTAGGCTGATACGTAGTGACGGGGTGAGTGGTCCTTAGTTCCTTTGACAGTGAGTCACGCACTAGTGTGCCTTTTGGGGAGGTGAATTGTGCTGTGCCACCAATGTATTATCAAGCTCAACGATTACAAAATATGTAAATACATTTTAACATACTCCAAATCTGAAAATATTGTCACAAATATTTGTAAAGAAAATGGTGTATGCACTATATATAAATTAACTTAGTATTCTTTCTCTTTACCATTGTGTACTAACAGGAAATTAAACAATAATTTTACTTTTAAATATTTCCAAAGATAACAGCAATTTTTCTCCTTGAGCATTCTCAACATCGTATGCATTTTGTTAGTTTTTCAATAGGTTTACTATTTCCTTATGCATTGCATTGTTGGACAGATGTGCCCATTAACAGCACCCTCAACACATAGTATCATAATCATCAAATTATAATTAGTATGTATTATAAAATCAAATTACAATTTATACTTTTACAAACTGATACTTTAAAATGTTTACTATTTGGTTGTATTATGATATTACTAGTCTATATCCTTCGCGTTCCACTTCCAAGATTGCTCCGGTGCTGCAGAAAATTCCGCTGGATGCATGTATTTTTTGTTTTCTTCTGCTTTCTTTGTGTTGTAATTTTAAATTTGGTGGATTTATGAGGACTATTTTTGACTGCTCCTCAGATATCTGCATGGTAAATTGAGACAGCTAGCTGTCCAATCTGAGTTTTCTCTCGCACAACTATTTTGCAGCGGCTCTGTGAGGCATTTAGCACCACCCATGACAATTGATTGGTTTAAAGAAATGGCATTAAAGCAGAGCACATTTTCCTCCCATCCCCGAATGCTGTGTGGAGTAGCCAGACTCTCCTTTAGTGTGCTTTGGATGAGGGTCTATAATAGTACTAACAAATTAGAGGCAACAGCCAAAAGTCAATACAGACATTGTGCAGAGACATCCAGCTGTGGCTCACTCAAGCATGGATACACACAGAAAATATGTAGGTACAGTAATACTTTCTCGTGCACACACACACACACACACACACACACACACACACACACACACACACACACACACACACACACACACACACACACACACACACACACACACACACACACACACACAGTGGCTAGTAGAGGAGCCTGCAGGGCTACTATAGCAGAATGTCACTGATCTGCTCTGATGAAGTGGTGTGCCATTTGTTCAGCCAGGAAGTTCCCAAGGAGCAGCAGCAGTGACGGAGCTGAGGGTCAAGGAGGGCATTGCCTACAGGTAGATAGCCGTAGCTCACACCTTAATTAATCTACTCATCCCCTCACATGCACAAAGGCGCATGTCAAGCATATGTCAACCCGCACTCACCGCCCATCCCATAATGCAGTTTGTGTTGATGTGGCAGCTCAGGATGCGTCCCTGACGAGGATAGAAAGTGACACACACCAAACTCGGTGTGTCCCCCAGCCAGCTTCGGTGGCTCGGGGCCTGTCAATTCCAGCTCTGTCAGTGGCACTGGCTCAATGGCAGTGCCTGTGACACATGTCACAAAGTTTTAAATGTCTGCTCTTTTCAGCAGGATGGCTGGGCTCGCGCCGCAGCCAGGGGAAGGATGACATTTTGTGTCGTGCGGGGGGGAACTTGTTGTGGCTCCCCTCTTCCTACCTCCTCTGGCTGTCAGCCCCAGTTTCCTCTGAGCATATCAAAACACAGACAAATAAACCTTGTCATTTTGAAACGCCGGCACTAGTGACCAGGCTCCTGAATGGCATGTCAGCTGGAATATGGTCACACAGTCGTGTAGGAAGTTGTGTATAAGCTCAGGCAAGCCAGCATGCATACTCTCACATGCACACAATCTTTAAGATAATAGAAATAAGAAATAAACAGCCATAGTGAACAAACGTCGCATGAGGCTATCTCTGACCTTTCCTTCATCTGTCTGTGGATGATTGATGCATGGGACTGAAGCTCAACATGGCTTCTTTCAAATCCCAAATACAGCAAGCCTCTCCTTTCAATCTCATCACCATGCTTTATTCAGCTACTTCACCTCTAAAGGATGTGTTCAAGCCTAATGATTTGACCTGAGATGTGTCAGTCAGGGACATCTTTTTAACCAATCTTGAAGTTGTAATGACGAGTAACATAGGGTTATTCAAAATGCTGATTGGCTCTTTTGGCTTAATACAGGAAACAATATATCAATGTGATAAACATTTGATCATCAGGAAAGCAGTGTATTGTGGTGGCAGAGGAAATTGATGTGAAGGAACAAGAGTTCTTTGATAAAGCTTATAGTTAGGACTGGCTTGAGACTTGATTTGACACTATAAATAAAACTGAATTACATACCTTTAGCCCTGCATCAATTTGACAATAGACACGTTAGTTGAACCATTTTAATCACTTAAAGTCATCCCACTAATACAATTTTATATCAGATCACATACATAATTTAGATTGGAAGGTTGCCTGGACAACTTTAAATATGATGCTAAAAGATGGCAGCATTTTATCTTGTGTTGTTGTTGATGTGATAAGTTATTAAAAATCATAATGAACCACAGTGATCATAAAAGTATTATCAAATGTAAAAAAAAAAAAAAAAAAAAAAAAATGCATTTCAACACTAAAACTGTTGAGACAATATTCCATTAGATGCAATTTTCTAAATATTATTATACTTTCTTTGCAATGCGTCACAAAACAATGCAAATAATGAATGGAATATTTCAGTATGATGTAGTTAACTGGCTGAAGACACAATGGCAGAAAAAGGCAAAACATGAAAAAATGACACCTTTACACATAACGATATACCCGGAATGCATAATTGGTTACAACTCTGTTCTTCATTAAAACTGGTATTGGCATTTGATAAATCTTACAGACTTGAAACGGAAACGGACCGAATCATTGCTTAGATAACAGACATATAATCTGACTTCTCTTTCTTTTCTAAGAGACACAAAGATAAAATTCATTCAGTAAAATGAATTCAAACAAAAGATGGAACATCATTCTGCAGTTTGCAACAAACTAAACAAGATACACTGATCATGGCTCAAGTTTGGACTAAAAAGCTTAGGGATGTTTAACCAGGCTGTATAAACCTTGTTCTGTCAAACTCTTTGCAATGTCTTATGTTTTAAACAGCAGTTATGTGTGTGTGTGTGTGTGTGTGTGTGTGTGTGTGTGTGTGTGTGTGTGTGTGTGTGTGTGTGTGTGTGTGTGTGTGTGTGTGTGTTTAAAAGAGAGAATGAGAGAGATGAGTCCATGTCAGGCCCCAGGTGTGTGACCGTCACCCCTTTCACCCTTGATTAGTGGCAGTAGTGGACGGGTGATCCATCATGGCTGTCAAAGAAAAGGATGCAATTGGCTAAAAGAGAGAGAAAGAGACTGTCCTTGTGTGTGTGTGTGTGTGTGTGTGTGTGTGTGTGTGTGTGTGTTGTGTGTGTGTCTGGAGTTGTGTGGTTGCTGATGCTTAGAAGTAATCATGTCAGTGGGAGTATCTCTGACTCTGAGCTGGAAGCAGGGAGGCAAAAGCAGACCAAGCTCAGCAAAGGAGGCCGTAACTATGGGGCTGGAATACGACCTTAAAAAACAACATTCCCATTACATAACAAAATCTTTTGATGAAGTTTAAATCTTTTTCCAGTTGGAGATTAAGTGACTCAAATATCACCAGTGCTTTTAATGAAGAGAGACTGATTTGATCCTCTTTCATTCTGTTAACATTCCTTGTCAATCATGTCCCTCTTTGTGCCTGACCAGCTGTCCATCAGAGTTGGTCGTTTCGGATGAATCTGTTGCCTTCTGAGTGCTTGCCATAGTAGATGTAGCGACACTTGGCGAATACTCCTAAAAACAGAGTGAGAGAGAGTCAAATGAGGTGTGGGTCATGCTTGTAGTTTTAATAATAAACAAGAAAACATTTATTATTAAAAATTGGGAAAATAATTATCAATTTGAATGTATTGACCTCATTGTCTAACTGGATTTGTACTGTATTTCTTGGAATATTTCAGTGACAGACAGATAAACTACATACTAGTGCTGTCAAACGATTAAAATATTTAATCGCGATTAATCACATTAATGTCATAGTTAACTTGCAATTAATCGCACATTTTTATCTATTCTAAATGTCCCTTGATTTCTTTTTGTCCCATTCTTTTTTCTCATTTTAATGCTCTTATCAACATGGAAAAGTGGATTGGCTTGCTTTGTGCTTTTGTCCCATGGCTTTGACGAGGGGGCGGAGAATTAGCATCAGCTGTGTGCTTGGCCATCAACTGGTATTTCAGACTGGACGTGCTGCGATGATAGCTCAGTTCACAGCGACAAAAAACACAGATCACTTTGGTCTTGTCAATAGAACCATTTGGCAACTTTTTAAAAGTAAACTTTTTTCTCGCGCTCGCCATCCACTCAAAACGTAACGTTAGCCTACTACTCTTTGGCCGGCTCGCAAGCCCAAACAAGTGTGTGCGGCGTGCCTGTTGTTTTGTTTCCGGTCTAGTTAGATCCGGTGTGGTGTTGTAGTTTTTCTAATGTTACTAGTTGTTGCAACAGCATGTGAAAAAAACTACAAAGTTTGCTAGACCAAAAAGAATGTTAATCTCGCGCTAAAAAAATGTACGCTGTTAAAATGGGTTTACGTTAACGCCGTTAATAACGCGTTTAACTGACAGCACTACTACATACCAAGTTGGCATATGCCAATCTGTAATTTCTTGATCACATAAATACTTGCCATATGCACATATATAATGTTGTGCAATGTTTGAGCAGCAGTGCTCTCAACCTCTTGGGCGAGACCCTCACAAGGGATCTACCAACTGATGTAATCACAGAATGAAACAAATGCAGGTTTCAAGACATGCAAAACAAGGTGTTGACATTTTATGAGGTAGTAACTGCATTCAATGTGTTCGTGAGACCTCAAGGACACAGACGATACGTTTCAGTGAGAAACGTTCAATGTAAGCGTGTTTGTTTACTACTGTCTAAAAACTCCACAGGGTAGCTTTAAATGGCAGGACTGAACTGTAGGGGATGAGAGGTGGTGCTGCGAAGGACGAGCATCTTGTTCCAGAGAAAGACCAGTGTGGCCTTGGGGCAGAGTCCTGACAGCAACAGGCTCATAGCCATCACCCATCACAGCAAGTCATTATTCAATTATCAGCATGCAAGGTATTTGCGTATGTGCATGTAATTGGCTAATAAAACACACTAGATAATACAGATCAATTTTGGAGTTGAGAACTAAGACTACTACTAAGACGTGTAATACAGACTCTACAGTATGAACAGTATAGTTAGTTAGTTAGTTATGTTTTATTTCTGTGTCATGCCAAACATTTTGGCCCATCCCACATGGGATTACAAGACACCACAAATTTACTTATTTAACAAACATCTTCCTGTCGCATGTACAAATCATTCGGAGAAATACATGAATACAAATATATACATATACACACATATACGCATACATATATATGTATATACACGTACACACATACACATACACACACACACACACCACACACAAACAACAAATTCTCATCTACAATTCATCTCGATAAAGAGCTTTTTTCCCCTTCTCCCAAGCTTTATCTAGATAATTGGCTAATATATGTTTCATATGTGAACAGCCATCTCAGTCTTTGAGCATCATCCATATTTACCAAGTCAATCTCTGCTTTTATCCTACGAAACAAAAAATCATGGAACTCATTTTCTATATCATTCAAACAACACATGGGACAGATCCGTTTTTCCTCTTCTACATTAACATATCGTCCTGTTTCAATAGTCAAAGGCAAAACACCAGATCTCACTTGAGCACATAAAGATCTTTGCCTTTTTGACAAATTATATACAACATAATTCTCAGTGCCATATTCTGGTTTTATCATTACAAAAATACGCAATTTTGGCTTAGCCCATATATCATTGGCCCACTGCTTTTTGTCTTTAGCAAACACAGATTCTTTAAACAAACCAATATTCAGATTTTCATTATTAAGAAACAACTCACCAAAACCATAATTACAAAACAATTTGCATATGTCGTTAGACCAAGGACCAAGAATGTGTTTATCCCAGAGAAATATTCTCCTTGTCAACCTATTTGCGTCCATATCTAATAGATGATTCCATAACTGGGCCATACATATCTTCCAGTGAGCCTCACATGATTCCCATCCCATGTCTCCCACTATCGCCAATGTAGGGGTATATTTATGCACACCCAGAAAACATCTTATGGCACTATTTTGCACTAATTCACAATTAGATATATTCCTAAGTCCTCTAACACCCACAATATAATCAAGTATAGGGCACACACAAGCTTGAAACAATTTAGAATAAGTTTGAAAACTTATGTCTTTCAGATTCTTGCTTTTACCAATGATTCCTCCCAAAGCTCTACGCTGAATCAGCAAGAACCTTAACACCATTTCTGAAATTCATATGTTCATCAATATAGAAACCTAGATATTTATATGAGTCTACAAAGTTCAGCTTGTGTGACCCAATTTTAAACTCATAAGTGCTGCGAGTAGTTAAAGGTTTTCTAAAGTGAATTATTTCTGTTTTCTTTCTATTGATAAACAATCTCCATTTATTACACCAATCATCAATATAGGAGAGCATCCGCTGCAAATTATCTTCAGATGGAGACAGTAGTACTATGTCATCCGCGTACAAAAGAATACCTATCATTTCATTTCCACATCTTATCCCACAATTCAATGCTTTAATTTCCTTTGCCAAATCATTTATATAAATTGCAAATAATGTGGGAGACAAAGCATCCCCCTGTTTTACCCCTGATAAGTTTATATGCTAACAGATCCCTATTGATCATATCAAAAGCTTTGTGAAAATCGATAAAGCATGAATATGTTGGCTTATTTTCACTTATTCTTTTAGTTATAATTGTAGACAATACAAAAATGTGATCTAGGCATGATCTTGATTTACGGAACCCATTTTGTTCTTCCACAAGGAGCTCTTCTTTCTCTAAATACAACATGAGCCTCTCATTAAGTATTGTAGAATACAGGTTATAAACTGTGCTCATCAGACTAATCCCTCTATAATTTAAAGGCACCCTTGGATTTTCATTTTGGGATTTTGGTATCGGATTAATAATTGATTTAAGCCACATAGATGGTATTTTGCCGGATTCAAAACATCCTTTAAATAAATCACACAAAATATCAAATAGTTTGGGTGATTTCAGTATTTCATTTGGGATATTTTCAACCCCTGTCGCTTTTCCCAATTTAGCTTTATTAATAGCCATTTGAACTTCTTCTTTTGTTAGACTATTATTTAGATCCTTATTTATCCAATATTCCCCTTTTAAAATGTGGCCCTCTATTACATTTTTCCTCTGACATAAATCCTCGTAGTACCCTCCATCAAAATCAAGTATAAGTTAAGCAAAGGTGAGCTCATTTACAGAAATCATTTAACCAGAATCCTGAAAAAGAAGCCACATGCATTCTATGCAGCCCAGAGAAGGAATCCAAGATGGCCGGCAGTTCTTTCTTGTTGTAGTGAGAGGTGTTGCCGTCCAGTGAGACAGCTGCCCAGAGCTCTCTGACTGGTCTGCTCTGACTCTGATGTCACAGGGCTCCTACTGCCACTTGATGAATGTGGCGGGCTGCAGCTAGGTGTCACCTCTCACCAAATGAGGCAAGGACAAGTGGCATTAGTGCTGTCAATGACAGCAGAACAGATACAGCTTTCGCCAGGCTTTCTAAATAGATATCAAATGTATTATAGGAGTAGGGGGGCCGGGCCAAAGACAGGGTAAGAAAGGAGAGACTTATGGGAGAGGCGGCGTCGCAGAGGGATGAGGGAAGCTCCAAGCGCTAAGTCCAATGACATAATCCAAAGAGACATTGTCATGGGCGGGGAGAGAGTGGCAACTAAGTGACAGAAAGCAGAGACAGGGACAGAGATACTGGTGCCATATTAGTGCCAAGCATATTCTGATGCCACCCTCAATTCTAACCAAACCTGACACATCGCTCTCGTTCCCCCACTCTCTGTGACTCTTCAAAGTAGGCTCCACCAAGTCACACACACACACACACACACACACACACACACACACACATATACAGTACAGAGACACACACACACACACACACACACACACACACACACACACACACACACACACACACACACACACACCAGTCCCTCGCAGCAGTAGTGGGTGTTCTGTCAGGCGGAGGAGCAGTACAGCAGCAGCCCACAGGCCCGAGGACAAGCTCAGTCAATCTAAATCTGGACTTTGTAGTGGAGCAGTGCTCATTTCCCTCATAGCCCAGCTACTTGAGGTGATCCAAACACTGAAGTGTGAGGAGCTGTCACCTCTGATAACATCCGGGACCAGCTCCATGCCTGCCTGCTCCCCCGGTGTGTGAGGGGTACATATACGTGTGTGTGTGCTTCTCTGACAGTGAGGAGATTGGGGCGGGGGGGTGAATTTCAGCTGCTGTGATTTGCCCGGGGATATAGGTGCCACGGCTGGAGACTGGGCTTGACACCACAGGACTCGAGGTGTCTCACAGCGCTCTGATCATATGGGCACCGGGGCCTTTCACATATTCACAGCTTACCCGGCAAGAAACTCACTCTCTCCAGGAGTGGGGCCCTTAAAGAGATTACCCACTGAGGTACCAGAACCAAGACTCCTATGAGACATTACCTAGAGGGGATATATTTGTAGGTTGCAACCAAAGCCTTTCAGAGATAACCTTCACAGATGAAGGAACTAAAGCTAAAGGCCCCTCAAGCCTTCACACTCTACTGAGCTCGTCACTAGCCCGTGGGAACTGAGGAGGATTGGAAGGGAACACATTCTGAGATTCTCCAGCACCAATCAGAAAGCTGTGGCGATGTGTGACCTGTAACTCTCCAACAGTGCTTTAAACAAAAAGCTATATCTGTGATCAAAGGAGAAATGGAAGAGTAAATTAGGGAAAAGAGCAGTACAAAGAACAGAGTTGAGGTCCCAGTGGGTGAAAAGTCCCTGAATGTGTGTCTTAATTTTCTGTGCAACCTGGCTCAAGCTCTGGATACCTTTCAGCACTACATTAAGCAGTGTGGTTTGTGCATAAACATACTCCAGTTCGCTGTGTTCCCTTCACAGCGAGAGCCTGCTCTTATTATGAGCGAAACCAAGAGAAGGATGGGGTGGTTAGAGCCCCAGAAGAGAATAACTAAGCCAAACTCACTCTTACATAACGCCTTCTAAGGCGACGCTCACGCCTGCGGGGTTCCGCCTGATGAACAGATACTTAATAACAAGTGGTTCAGTGACAAACCCAGTAGTCTACAATATGCTCTGTGTATCCTAAGCCATGGATGAGCACACTTGAATCAACACCCACACTCTCAGCCATAGACACATTATCGCAAACCCATACACACTTTCATCTCATGCACACAAATATAGCACACAGTGAGAACAGTGGGAGAAACCATTAAAGTGACAGATTAACAAAGTGATGTGGAGGCTACTGTTTCCATCATGCCCTGGTGGAGGAACAATCAGGCCTTTGTTCTGCATATGTCACATGGCACCTTGTTGTTTTTAAGGGGAGTAGCTAAAGCTCTTGTCTTTATTAAAAGACCATACAGTCTGCATCTTGTATCTTCCTCTTGGTGAATGTTGTAGTGTAAGTTCATTGTCAGACAGTCTGGTCTTTTCAGAGCTGATTACCCAAAGCATGTGTCCTCTCTACGGGGGCTTGATAGGCCATTCTGCCACAGTGTGAGTAAGCCAGCTGTACAAAGCCTCCTATATACAGTGCTCGAATATCAAATTAACACATATGGTAACAAAAGCATTTTTATTGTGTGAATATATAATTTTTCTATATAAAGTATAAGGCCACTAAACCAATCCCTGCAGACAACTGAGGACTTGAGATCTGGCAAAGGTTGCAATCTGTGATACTTTAATGCCTTGTTGTACTAAATAACCATGATATATAAACAGAAGTTTACAAGTTGTTGATCAATACAGTGTCAGTTAGTAGTTCCTGAGATTTCAAAGTGCCTAGCTGCAGCAGTCCAGCTCATGGTTACATATTTCATTAACTAAACTGTCACCTGGGTATCTAAGCAGATTCATCTCTCCTTAAAATGTGTTTCCACTGGATACTTTGTACATACATTTTCAAGGACACTTAATATCAAAATACTTTACAATTTAGTAGAAAGACTAAATTATGTCTAATTTCGTCCTAGATAGATAGCAGAAGTCCTGTATCTTTCCAAGATAGCCTCTGTTTCAGGTCTCAGTTCCACAGTATATTTTTTCATAGTGGGGTCTTTAATATGTTTTTCTATAAAGCTGAAAAATCAGTGTGTAAGTTCATACTTTGAAAACATTGATTAACTTTAGTAAACAGGAGCACACAGGATATCAATCACATAACATATTGCTTCTGGATTCAGAAGTACTACTTCATTTGATTCCCTACCTACTGCTGTAGCCACCAGGCAATGTCTTTAAAATAATAATAATAATAATAATGCCAGGACAGTGTGTTGTGGAGATCTACATAGTTTTCTAATTAAAATTTCTCTTTTCTCTTTGGTTAAAGACATGCTATCAACTGACAAGGGAAAAAGTCAAGGTACAGTTTCAGGTGCAGAAGCAAATCTAAAGTAGAAATAATAATAACAACAACAATAATAATGATAACAATAATAATAATGACGACAACAACAACAACAACAATGCTGATCGTCATCACTCTAAAATAGACAGTGAGGCCACATATTGATCTTTAAGATTATTATTATTTAGTAATACAACTAAGGCTTCTGTTTGGGATTCCTAGCCATATAAACTCACATTGCCTGCTTCACAACTATGCATTTAATCAACACACACACACACACACACACACACACACACACACACACACACACACACACACACACACACACACACACACACAAAGAGAGAGTCAGAGAGAGGAGGGAGATGGAGTGGGTTTAATGATTGTTCCCTGCATAAAATCAGCTTGACTCTTTTCAAGGGCCATCAATATGTCACAGAAAGACACATCCGACGATGTAGCTTTTAACATCAAGGTTATCTATTCTTGGCAAGAATCCACTCCCTCCACTCCTGTAGTCTCCTTTTCATCTATCCTCCTCTCTCCTCTCAACTGCTTCCACTCTGTCTTTCTACTTCTCTACACTCTTTACTCTCTTTTTTGCTTTCTTTGATTCCTCTGTTTCACTCTCTGTATTTTTCTCCTCCTCTGCTTTTCTGTCCCACTAGTTTGGCCACTTAGCCGACAATTCCATCAGTGCTGCCATCCATCAGGGAAAAAATGCAATGAGAAAAAAAGCCAATTAACAAGGCAATTACACTTTCTATATTATCTCCAAGGGCTGAAATAACACTGCCGGGCAGGTGGGGGATGGGGTCAGATGGAGCTGGGGCAAGCATCCATAAGAGTTGGTGCGAGAGTGACTTATGAGCTTGGGCCATAGGCTGCTGTGAGCCAGGGCTATTATTGTGGACACGATCCATCTCCGGCTGTCCTTTTATCAGTTCAGCCCAACGTCATGAGATGGAGTCACCACCTCCTCTCTATAGGGAGGCCTGCAGATAGATAATCCCCCTGCATCCCATAAACCAACAGCCAGTGGACTGTGATTCAGCCTACTGAGAGGTGGGCTGGCACACACAGCACATTGCCACGGAGTGAAATTATATTGTTTCACTTAGTATTGGTATGCTGGATATGTGTGTCAGTGTGTGTAGGTTTGATAGTTTGTATTTTTTCTTAAAAGTACCTGTTAAATATTTGTGGGACTATGCATTTGCTCTATGCTTGATTTCACAGTCAGGATGGCGGAGGCCAATCAAATGCCCAATGAAATCATTTATGTGACTAAAGCTGGGCTCAATTTGGCCAAAAGATGCCAGCAGAAATGGAATGTGAGGCTGAGTTCATGCAGGACATATTCGCTCCAGAAGTGTTCTTCCACACGCCATCCAGCTGCTTCTCAACAGTAAAATGCATGACAGAAATACAGAAATAAACTATAAATACTGGCTAAACTTACAATGTTCTCCAGCAGGCAAAGCAGCATCCAATGCTTCCCGAATGTTGTCCTTGTAAGAACAATGTCGGCAGTTTATTGTACTTTTGGTTACACTTGAAGGGAACATGAAGAGTGACATGACACTGTCATGAACGTGTCATAAACATTATAAACAAGTCATAAACGTTTATGACATAACGCTTCTTTTAGTAAGTGTCATTCGGTTTTTGTCATGACAAGTTATGGTTAGGGTTAAAGTTAGGGTTAGGGTTCATGTGTCATGACTGTGTCATGACAGTGTCATGTCACTGTTATGTAGATACCTTCAAGTAAAGTGTTACCAAACAAACACCTACTGTGTATGTGAGTATTTCACTGTAATTCCCATGTAGTGAGCGGAGAAAGTCACACTGCTCTATGTGAACAAACCTCAATAGGGAAAAGAACCACAGTGGTTGCTCCACCAGAGTATGTACCTATCTACTTATCTATCTAAAAAGCTTCTGTTGTACTACTGTTTTTTAACATTTTCTATCACTTTTTTTTACTTAATTTTTTGTTCTACTAGGGTTTTTTTTGTACTGAAAACTGCTATACTGTATATATACTATATATATATATATATATATATATATATATATATATATATACTATAATACTATAACTGCTGTGCTATAGTGTTTTTTGATGGAAGAAAAAAAGTAATTCACACATTTCTTATACTATCGTCAATAACAAAGAAAACGTGATTTATTACTTTAAACTGTGACCTAGAATAATGATTCTACTGTGATGCAAACTTTTCTTTTACATCATGAATTTTATTTAAGTGATTATATGCTTAGATTGCATTGAAAGATAGTGTTGTTGTATTTATGTCATTAAAATTAACTGTGATGCCACATGTAATAGTTGTATTTTGAAAAAGTGAATTCATTGTTATTAACTGCAAAGAAGTGTAAACACAAATTACAGATACAATATATATATATATATGTGTGTGTGTGTGTGTGTGTGTGTGTGTGTGTGTGTGTGTGTATGTGGAAGTGAAGAAGAGAGAGTAGTACTGAAAATGGAAAATGAAAGAAAAATATTGATGGCACCAACATAAGGACCCTCTTATTATCATTTTTTATGATACATATTCCTCACAAAAGAAATGAAGACTTAATATGACATGCTGAAACTAAATCCATCTTTACTCCATCTTTACTCTACTAATAGACTCCCTTGTCAATTAGTTAACAATTCTAACAGCTGAGGTGTCACCCATCTCTCTTGGGTCTCAAACAAAACTCCTGTGTGTAACTTTGAAAATTAAAGTGACATTTGTCCTCTCCTAATAAAAAATATTTACTCCATTACACATAAATAGCTGTCATTATGATACATGCCCTGGGCTCGGGCCTTCCCGGTTCCCCTTCTGGCTGTTTACTGCGGCCAAACAACTGCAGCGCCTGCATGTTCTCAACTTCAGCATATTGATTAAACTTTTAAATAGCTGCCATATAACCCTGGGACATCAGGAAGATTAATTTGCGTCAATGTTCATCTGTAATTCATTAGCCATTTATACTCTCCACATCCACACAGGGAAATGCGCCCCATTTTTCACCCAGGCAGAGGCTGGGGAGAAGGTAGAGAGAGAGGGATGGAAGGAGGGTAGGAGACAGGAAGGAGGGGATTATACTGCCTACAACAGAAGTACTCTAACGAGCCATGAGTGCATAGCACGGCATGCAGGACAGTAAAACATCCAGCATGTATACTAAAAAATACACACTTATATACAGTATATGGTACCCACAATTAGCTATCAATTCCTGAGATGATTATAATTTGTAGTAATAGTCTTGGCTTAACAAGCCCCCATAATGAGATGCCTTTCCATCAACCTGGAGAAACACAGCATAACAGTTGCTTTCTCAGTTGACATTTGATGAGTCTCTGACATCAGACTTTCCAAATACTTGCCTGCCATGTTGTATACTTCCTGTCAGTCAGTCAGTGGTTAGTCTGTCACCCATTCAAACATCATGTTTCTCGACCACGGTATATATATACTAACACAAAATGCATACAAACATATTCTTGAGCTTTAATTCATTGTGATGTATTGTGTTTTTGCTTCCATTGTTGGAGCGAACTTTTATTTCATTTTACTTCAGAGACCGAGAGAGATTTAGGAACTGTGTGCATGACTTGGGTAAAAACAACACACGCATGCACACACTCACACACTCACACATGCACACGCGCACACATGCGCACACACACACACACACACACACACAGAAAGCCAACAATGGTTAAAAAATAAGAGGGAAAGAGTGTGTGAGTGGGAGGTGGAGAGTTGAAAGATTTGCTATTGCCACAGGCTGAAAGGCTGTCAGGAGGAGGTTGCGGGGTCGTGGCTCAACCAGCTCTAATCAATACTAGTTTGATTTTGCCACATGATTCTTCTTAAACACATTCTCTATGTTTTTATATTATATTTAATTTAAGTATAGAATAAAATGTAATTAATCATTAGACATGCAATGGATCACATACAGTACCGTATGTATCGGCAACTTTGGTTTACATCTGAAAAATGACAATCCATCACTGTCAGTTCACTAAATGGCTATCATCAAACACTTTAAATTGAGAATGGCATTATTCATTGATGGGTGAATTACAGTTATAACCAGATAAATGCCTATCAGTCTTTGTACTTCCAACTTATGAGGATGAGAAGGAAATTGAATTCTGGGGCACATAAATTTTGACTGAAGAAAGAGATTACCGTTGAGTTGTGTGTGGGGGGTCTAATGAAAAAAAAATGTTGAAATTAATTTCAGTGACATTTATTCCACATAGAGCCAGTTGAGAACACTGGTTACAGTAGCTCTGGATAAGAGGAGGGTTGTTTAAGGCGGGGGACTGAGACAGTTTACAAAGTCCTAAGTCCCCTTAGAGCGCCTTTCTCAAGGCATCCACTATCATCTAGCCAACTCACTGACAACATCTTGCATTAAAAAAAAAAAACCTCTCTCCTGCAAGCACAATAATGACAAGTTAGTTATTTACTGCTAGAGTTATTGAAAGGGTTCATCTACCCTTAAGGGCACATGAAACCACTAATGACGCCAGTAATCATAAGTGCTCATTTTCTCCGTCAACATGTGGATCACAAATCACCACACATGCACACCACACGGCCTGACACTGATCGATTGTGTTCTTCATTACACCCAGGATTTGTAATTAAAAGAAAAGCACAGATAAGTGGTTCAAACCTCTGACCGAAATAGAAAGAAAAAGTGAAAATCGCAATTAGAGGTTTGGCTGTGTTCGGTAATGGTGCCGTTAATAAGAGCGGCTAGTGAGTCACTCAATCAAGGTTTAATCACTGGGACAGGATTCAATAACAAAAGAGCATAATATTAATCACCAGAGAGTGATAACTTCACTGTTCATCTCTTTGACATTGGAGGAAGGGATGAATTAATGATGCTCTCCATCCGAACACATTAAATAATAATTATCAGGCAAAACAGCATGAAAGGGACTGCATAATGAACCCCATTGTCAGGTCAATTACAACCACATAAAACTGTTCAAAGGGAAGTAGCTTGTTACTAGATAGCCATGCAAGAAAGAACAGCAGTGGCTTTATCAGTGGAAGGTGCTGGGTGACCTATTCCCTCTGATATCAGGGCTTAAATTGTTTTTAAGGGGTTGAAATACAGTTTATACTTAGAGGGCACCAAAACTCTGTCGAGCTGAACAAGCCTACTGTAAAGAGCTCGAAGCGTTCAGCGAGGCGTTCAGCGTGGCACACATTGGAAATTGGTAAGCAAAAGATAAATGACGTGACAATGACAGTGTTTTGCCGGCTCTAAAGCAATGTCAGTCGCTAAGTGCCATGTTAACTAAACTCAACCACACAGACAATGATGGACTTCACGCATCAGTGGACAAAATGGCACCTCGCTCCCTGTCAGTGACAATTTCCATCAAATCAAAGATGGCCAGAAAATTTAGCCACGAGAGGAACTGCTGCTTGAGTTTTACACATGCATAAAAACATGCACGGATAATAAAGCATTGTGAAGTGTTTTCTTCCTTCATCACACCATAAAATTGACAATGGTTGTTTCATAAAGCTTTTGCCTTTCACTTGGCACCATGCGCATCAGGTTGTCCTCTAGCTGCTCTGCTTGAGCTAGACATCAATTACCGCATGGCTGCTACCACTCTGAGATACTTTCTTAAACAAACAGCCTGGCACCTCAGCATGACACATATCAATACTAATCTGACGTCTTGTTCCAGAGTCGATCCCCTCAGACCCTGGCTGGCTGCACCTGCCTGACCGGAGTGCCCAGGGTTGGCTGTAGTCCTTCACACTTTCCTACCCTGCAGACATCAAACACTTATTACTCCCCATCCTGGCCCTGCTAACTGACTGGCCTGTCTGGGCCACACGGGGACCCCATTATTAGAGTCATTTCAGTGCCCATCCTGACGCCTGTTAGGCAGTTCTCTACCTGGGGCTCCTGCTCCCTGCCTGCCCGACTGAGTGCCTGGCCAGCCAAACAGTGATTGGACATGACATGGTGACAGAAAACAGGGGAGAAGGGCTATAGAAATAAAAGAACAGAGATGGCAAGAGTGAGGTGGACAGAGATGGGGAGAGAGGAAGGTGGGTATGTTAGCCAGGGCCCTTGTGGCATAGGGTGTGCCCATCAACACGGATGAGCGTTAGCCAAGAGCCGCATGTCACAATGATGGAGGGGCTGGATCACTCACATCAGAGCTTCATCTGACTGGAAGATATCAATCTCCAGGCCTAATCCAATAGGACATGGTAAAATATCCTTTAACATTGCTCTCCGACCCTGCCTTTTGAGTCCCCTGCTTCTGTCTCTCTCGCAGCTGTAAATGTGTGTAACCTTCATTGTTGGACCTCTATCAACCACACTCATTTTCACATCCCATTTCCTCTGTCTCTAGCACTGACAGTCAAATTATGATGGACAAAACAGTACCTTGACACATGGCATTTAGCACGATTTTTCCGCTGTAAGTGGCAAGAAAAAAGGAAAGAAAAAATGTGCAGAACACTACTACATCTGTGCAGCATCAAGATCAGGGATTCTACATTTACAGTATGTCTTGAAACAGGGTACTGAGGAAGTATGGTTTCTTTTAGGTTTATTAGTTGATGCATATGTGAATATACAATGTGTACTCATTAACTAATTCCTGTAACTGCTTCTTACTTGACTTCTCCTTTTGACGTAAGACTTAAAAATCACTTTAATGTGTTCATGTATTTATATTTATTGTATTTACAGCATGTATATACTGTATACTTTATGTTGGCATCATATTGGCTTTAGAACATCTTATCATATATAAGTAAGTACTGCAATTGAAAATGATTGGATTTCCTAACACTGGCACATTTACAGAAAAGTTGATTAATATGTGTGATTCATATAAATATACAAAAATGACTGTTTTTTTTGTAATAGCCTGATGTGCTTACTGGTAAAATGATTTCAAACTGTTCTAAATTATTTACAGAAAAAGTCTATACTTTATAGCAGTAAGCAAGTAACCAACAAATTAATAATTGTTTTTGAAATAAGGTTGAAGTGGTGAAAAATATATTCTGGGTGACATCATATGCTGCTCAAAATTATTGTGTCAAATTACATGCCGTCATTTCCTGCCAGAACTTAAAATAATGAACCCACAGTAGCCAATCAGATACGAGGCTAAGGTGATAGTAGGTTTGTGTTGTGTGTAATATTTCATACCCCTCTGGCCTCCCTGTGCCTCATTCAGACAGATGGCTCCACTGTTACTCTACTTCTCTTAATTAATATGACATATCCCCTGTTCATATGCAGAGAATGAGGGAGGGGACATAGAGATAGAGGTATGAGGGAATGATTAACTGTGGATCTGTCCCTCATTGTGAGAAATGATCTTGCCTCCTCTGTTCTCCCCAGTCCTCCCTCCCACCTCTCTTAATTTCCGTCTCCCTCACTCCCTTCTCTGTGTCTCTCTTTGGCTCAATTCATGTCTTTCTGCGCCCTCCCCTCTTTCTCTTTTGCCCTATCTCTGTCTCCCTCTCTCTTTCCCTCTCCTCTCCTCTCCTCTCCCCCTGACACTCTCGGACTGTCCCCAGCCCCCTGCACATCTCCTGACAGGTAGAATAATAACGCTCGTACATCACTGCCCCGAAAAGTCCAATAACCTAAATCTTCACTTGCCACACACCCCGGGACTCAATTACTTTATTGACATGTAATCTTCATAAGGGGAGAAATATTGAGCATGTAAGGTCAGCCGGTTATGAAGACATATTATCATATTATCTGCATGAGGGTTGTAGGGGCTAGGACCTGACAAAGCTAATTATAATGGTACATGTTTCAGAGCTCAGAGCGTATTATCTGCTTGGCTGCATGGTTGAGCCACAGCTGAGGTATAGAGGAGACGGGGATGAGATTTCAAACCTAATAGGGGCTGGATGTCATCTCAGGGCATGGGAATTAATGAAGCCAAATATTATCGACTGCACATCACAGCACTAAAATCCTTGATTTGCTCATTGTATTTGTCAGGATTACCTCGCCATAATCTAATAGCTAACAGCATATCACAATACAAGCTGACCAAGGAGGCAATTTCCAAAACTGTACAATAACAACAAAAAAATACCATTCCTTCAAGTGTCCTATATAAAGTGCAATAAGATGTTAGTGCTATAGCTTGAGCTGTTCCTCAGCTAAAATGTCACAGTGGGTTAGTGATGGCAGGAAGGACAGATGCCCATGGCTGTGTTATCGCTTCTCTCCCAAGGTTATCTTAATATCATCCTTTCTATTCAGCTATTACAATCTACTGCCTGCTACATCAAGCAAAACAATAACACAGGCAATGGTACAGCATATTCTACAGTAGATGTACCCTTATAAAACAATGCATTCACTCTTTATCATGAGCGTATAATGCAAAGGAGAAAAAATTTAACCAAGCTCATTATTTTAACCAGAAACACATGGACATGGATCAGAGGGCACAAAACAAACAGTTGGCTAGCCCTGAGACATTGCATCTCAGGGTCACAGTGTGCAAACAAAGAATCCCACCGCCAGACATGTGAACATGTTCATTTCACTTAATCCAATTTCATGCCTATGCGCCTATCTCTATCCAACTGTCCAATTCCTTCGCTCACAACTGCTGCTGCAGAGGATGCCTAAAATGGTGTGGAGCGGTTGGCCAGCGATGTCAAAGGTCATGTGTTAACACTTGCTAATGGTGTCAAATGGAGAGACATATTTTAGCTTTCTTTCGAGGGTCTCCAGGCACTCAGCACTCCAAAGAATGGAAATGTTCTATCGATTTACACCAAAATAATTAGTTTTCATTTTCAAGTTCGTTCGTTTTAGTTTCTTAATGACATTTGACTGTACTGAGTCCTGTATTCTTCTGCATTTTTTTCATGAAGCACATATATTATAGCAGTACATAACACTCAAGCACATACTCTCAACAAATACCACATACTGTATACAAATGCACAAAAATTACATCTTTCTGAGCGGATATGATATGATTTGATGGCTACCAATTCTGAAGGTTTAGTTTTGAGTAGTTCTGTCCTGAGGGAGGGGAAGGAAGGAAATAGCCTTTTAAATCACAACAATCTGGGATAAATTCATGTGTTGGACCAAAATGACTCAGTCAATCCAATCATCTTGCGTTGCAGTGACATAACATGCCAGAAACTATCTGCGAATCAAATTATGATGGTGAAATAACTTGTCCGCTCACATCATCATGACAGAGGGACCTGCTCCGTCTGTTTAAAGTGACTTCAGCAAATCAAAGTGACAGATTAAAAGGTTGTTTTGGACTTCTTAGCATTCAGTGACCTTGATCTTTTCATTCTGTTTTAGCTGGAAAGTTGATTCCACTACAAACCATAAAAGACCTGCTACTTCCTGTAACCGAGGCTCCCCTTTATATTTTCAGAGAGATAAAATGCATGTCAGTTCAACAAAATAGCGCTGACAATCATTTCAAGTTGACCTTCTGGACAGGGCAAGACAAGCTGACCCATACGTTTGCGACACTGTGTCTGTGTTTGGTGCAGCTCAAATGTTGTTCATTTAGTTTGATAGTGAGTGTAGAGGTAAATAGAAGCACTGGAATCCCAGTGTATAGGATAATGGCCTTCCCTTTTCTTCACAAGCAGAAAATCCAAACAAGGCTTTCACACAGCCCGATGCAATGAATAGTCTAAATGGCACTTAATGTGAGATATGCTGATACTCTGACAATAGTTTGTGTTCAGACATCACAGCTTACTGTCTCCCAATTGTATATTGATGCCGAGGCAGTTGACAATAAATCAGTGGATTCACCAGTGAGTGAGAAAACAGTTTAGACAATGGCCCAATGGAGCTTACCGTAATTGAGAGATGAGTTTAGCTCTTTCCGCCACAATAGCTTTGGAGCATTGAAGGTACCTGGGAATGAGTGTGTGTGTGTGTGTGTGTGTGTGTGTGTGTGTATGTGTGTGTGTGTGTGTGTGTGTGTGTGTGTGTGTGTGTGTGTGTGTCTGTGTGTGTGTGTGTGTGTGATACCAGCATAATTATTAATGACTATTTATGACTTAAAAACCTCAAACCTCTATAATTGTTCAATGCAACATCTGTCCCATAGAACTTGAAATGATAACTATGTTTTAGACGACAATTACGGTTTATCACAATTTGGGTCTTATTTTCATAGTTTATCCATCCTTATGGATAATAGTAACAATACACACAGCAGGTTAATTGCTAGGATCTGGGAACGTGGCAACTTTGCTACAAAAAAGTCAGACGGAGCAAGAAACATGAGCAGTCAAACTATCACAAAGGTCCTAAAAACCAGGTTAGCTGTTGAACCGCCGAACTGTATGTTGTAAACATCAATCACAGTTTCTAGATCGACTTCATTGTTGACCTACCTACTTGCCTTTATCTTACCTTTAAGATTTCCTGTGCAATACAACATTTCAGGCACAATCAGCTTTGGTTTTACCCCCCTAAAAAAGTGGTTAAGATAATCTGGCTAAACGGTTGCCTTGTTTAAAAGGTGTCTGAATGCCCTGTCACTCAAGATTTTTGCTCCGAGGTGCTGCTGAGTTCCTAGATACCAGCAATTACTTTGGTGAGTACAATGTCAGGAATACTAGCCAAAACTACAAAAGTAAAACTGAGATAATTTTTGAATTTCTGGGGAAAGTTAGGTTGTGATTCTAAAATGTATGTGATTCTGAGAATTTGGAGTTGCCTATTCTTTCAAGACAAATGCGTGCTGTCATTACTATGACGATACACAAGCATCTGCATGTTTGTGTTCATATACTTTACTACATGGATAACCAGGGAAAGTAGTGGTTTTCGCCTTGACTCTACTCGCCTTTTTTGGTTTTCCATTACGAAAAAAAGTACCTGGTACCTGCTAACAGGTACTTTTTTTAGTACCACCTCAGTCAAGGTTCCAAGCGAGCTGAGCCGATACCAAAAGGTGACGTGAAAGCGACAGAGGGGGGTGTCCTGATCAAACCCGCCATTTTAAAATAGTTTAGCCAGCTGTGTTTTTTTTGCTGCCTCCAGCTTCATTTGAAACAAAACGTGTCTTCTGGCTGTGGCAACAACAACACACCTTCGACGTTCTGTGTGTGTGTGTCACGTTAGGTCACGGCAGTTTACAGCGGCGCCGTTATGACGTCCAGCCACGCTGAGGCGGTACTAAAATCTGCAATGGAAAACGGACGCACAGTGAGGCGAGTAGAGTCGAGGCGCGTCGAGCAGGTACCATGTAATGGAAAAACGGCATAACAGGACACCACTTTATGTAGCTGTGTAAATGATCACTGGTGGGCCCCTTTCTTACTACACATTAGTGAATTCTTGGCATGTATAACTCCGTTACCATCATGTCTGACAGAAAAGTTCAGTGATGTAGCACAGCTGTTAAGCCATGCAGAATGTGTTGTCACCCAGCATGATAAACTGTCCACCGAGTGAATTGGATTCTAATTTGTTGGAGCCATTAACCAGACTAGCATTAAGGCATGTTTTCATCCTGAATGATTTCTGTGTGAGATCAGTTACCCTAGACTTACGATCTACAGAAAATATAATTTATTAAAACACCCTGATTAAGATATATGATCCTACATAAACCAACAAGACACATGCATTTAGTATGCATTTAATATGTATCTAATTTTGTTAACTTGCTGTATCATGCAATATAAAATATGTGACATTGTGTATCCGTGTAAACATCCCAGATAATGTACAATAATTAAAAATCTACAAGGACTTATTGATGTCTGATCCTGTCCCCTTTAGCATGACAAGTTGTCCAGCATCTGCCTGCATGTTAGTAGCTATTCATCAGAATGAAGGGTAGTGAGCCCTCTCACACAGACAGACTCTGCCTGCTCACCAAGCAATTTGTTTCAAGGGGTACTGACACAGAAGAAAACTGGTGGACCCAACATCCATCCTGCTGTAAAAATATCCAAAACCATCTGGCAGCTAAACTTCATCTTAAATTACTATGATGGACTCCCACCTTTGGAAACCATAAAGGCTACAAAAACCTGCTCCAACTTCTGACTGAAAGTATGGCAGGAAAGCACAGGCCCTATCTCAGTTGTTCTGAACCACTACTACAAATCATGGTGGGAAAATAATAATGTTCTGCTACTTTACTGAGAATGACCAGTGCAACTGGGAAGTACACCAAAGTCCAAAGCACCAGCGGTGTGTTTTTCCAAGAGAGCTGGGCCTGCTTGGCAGAAACTCATGTCCTTGTCTATTTGTCTGACACATTTGGAGTAGAAGCTAACATATTGCTTCAAACTTGCGTCTGTAAGTTTTAACGGGTGAGTCCAGTTGGGTTTGTATCATCATAAACAACAAAGGTTTGTCTGTAGTGCTCACAGACAGTAAAGATTTAGGAGGCAGCTGAGAAAATGGTTCAAAAATTGTAATCATCATATTTCAGTGCCGATGGATCAAGGAATTCAAAAGTGTGATCGTTCGCTTTCAGGCTCAGTGTGCAAAATGCTTAATCTTCCTTATAAAATTATATAGGTATTCCACAAAAGCTGCAGCATCAGATTCATTTGTAAAGTGACTTTTGATTAAAAACATTCAGATTTTATTTTGATCTGGGAACTCTTTTTGTGATCATAATGACATTGCTTAGATCACTTCAGTCAAAACAACTCCAGCATACTTTAAACTATGAAACATCCCTTATTAAGGCAGAATATCACAGAGAGAAATATTTACTTTTATACCACAGGTAAGATGAACTAACAGACAAATATCTTGAAATGGCTCAGAAGCTGACAGTCCTATATTTTCACTTTAAGTTTTTGCTGTATACGTCCAACATCAGTTTAAGAACTCAAGACACTCAGGAGACTCTTTCAGCTACATCAAAAGGCAAGGTAAAAACAATAGTGTCACTGACATTTCCCCAAACCCAGCACAAACAGAATTATTCACACACTGTGAGCAGAGTGCCATCCGATAACGGTGCGATAATGACACTTGGTGGTAGGCAGCTTTCTCAAAGCAGTTTAGAGCTGGCACGTCAGAGTTCGGCAGTTAAGCCTGTCATGGAAGTTGAGGAGGTTATCCTGGCATTTTAATCTAGCCTGCTTCTGAAGGAGAAAATGTAGAGGTGATTTCCAGGGTAGTAATAACAAGGACATGCTTGCCTCCAAAAATGAGCTCTCATCACTTTGGATGCGGACAGTGCAGTGTTATGTGAAGCTGCGGTGAAGGATTGCAGGCCCGGTTTGCCTCGTCCCCTTTCCCCTCATCAATCTCTATAGGCCGGCTTTAATGGATATTCATGTTGCCGAGCCAATCCACTCCTGGGAGGAATAATATCACATCATCTGACTCACATCAAGGAAATAGAGCCTGTCCTCATACACGGGGAGTAAACACCACTATGATATGCAGCAGGAGCTGCAAAAGAATAGATTGATGTGACTATGACTGACATTTCAGGTTCTTGTTCATTCAATACAGTACAAGTCTGGGTTAGACAGATGTATTATGAAACAGCTTTAACAATTAGTGTCTTAATACTATAAATCACATACACAACAAATACAGGTGCCTACACATGCACACACATACAGTAACATATTACCTTATTACGTATATACTTACACATTGAGGGATAAAAAATGTACGACCAGAGAGTGTAGAAAACAAATGACTTAGTTTGATCTTTTTATTATAATTTTCTATTTGTATTATTTTCTGCTTGTTATTTTTTTCTTCTTTATCATTTTTCCTAAAATGCCATATAACTAAACAGGTATCAGTGTGTATAATACATGAAAAAGCCATGCTTACTGGAAGGGTAAAAAAATATTACAACAAATATGGAGGGTGTATTGCTGAGAACCCAGGAGAGTGCAGCGCCGAGTGCGAACTCTTGAAATCTACGGGACATATTTATTAGCAGTGACTGTGTTGAGAGGGGACCCCAATTAACTGTTACACCACTGAATGACATGTTGGGACAGCTCGCTACAGTACATTCAAGAACAGATGAAGAAAGAGAAACCAGAGATGTTACACTGTAGCAAACCCAAACATTTCAAGCATCAGCGATGTAACTTTCGGAATGAACGCTTTCGTTCCCGGAAATAGCCTGTTCCCAAATAGCTAGCTGTTAGCAAATGACGCATTCACTTTAGATTTGCTAGTGAACGCAACTATGTCATGGCAGGTGTATTGCTCAGGACCGAAAGAAAGTGCAGTCTTGAGTGTGAAGTTACTGGGATGAGCAGTTCTCGAGAAAGCTGCAAGCAGCAATACCAGAGGCCCATTCTAAACAGGCACATTTTGAACGGGCACTGCACTAGTTTTTTTTAATAATACCACAGGGCTATCTGACAGCAAGGTAAAGCAGTGAAAATATTCTGAATATAAAGTACATTTAAACATTTTTTTTTTAAGCGGGTCTTTTTTAAGGTGGCTAAAATACGTTTTTGCTGCTGACCCTGTCCACAGCAGTACAGTGCTTTGCAGTGTCGGTAATCCGTTTCTCCAAACTGGGAACATGCTGACTGCCATCTACTGTACAGGCTGTACTGTGCCTTTCTATTTTACCGGACAAAGTACTTTACAATTTGCCTCTCATTCACCCTATAATGCACACATTCATATACCGATGGTAGTGAGCTGCCATGAAAGTCGCTGTTGGGGTTCAGTGCCTTACTAATGGACACATGGACACACATTTGACATGCGGACAGGAGGAGCCAGGGATCTAACCGTCAATTAAAGGACAATGTATTAAATGTATTAAAGGACGATTCACTCTACCTCCTGAGCCACAGCCATCCCATAAGGATAAGTACCTCATACAACCCCACTTCAAAAAATCCAAACTATCCCTTTAAGTGTACTGCAGTACAGTATTATATATCTCGGCAAAACATCCTAGTAGTGCCTGTGCAGGCAAGTTTGTATGTTCATACAAACAAATAGGACCATGTTTTGTGGTTTTATTTTTTTGTGGCTTTACGTGGAGGAAAAGCTTACAGTGTAATTAGAAGCTAATCAGACACCTCATCAGCTCACAAACTGGCAAACATTGCAAAGAAATAAAACTTGCATGCCGTGACGAGTGCTTGGGAAACATTTTTACGATCTCTATACCCGGGAAGATGGCCATGTCTTTTACAATTCACCTCGAGTGTGGTGCATAGGCTCACTCAACACATGCTAATAGTATATAGCTGGCAGTGAGATCTGTATATATCATTCTCTATGAAATGTTGCATCATCTGTCATTTCTCGATGTTGAACGCACGCATTGTAGTTTATCATGAAAAGTTTACAGAAAGCAGCTCTGCAAAGGGTACTCTGGACCAGTGTGGAGGAAAAGCTTACACTTTGTTCTTTCCATATGCCTCGTTTTAGTTGTGAGGGGGCCAGTGCAAGTCTTTGTGTTTAAGAGTGATGTTTGTCAGGGGACAGATCCTGCTGGTATAATCATTACGAGGTTGAGAGAAATGTCTTACAGAGCACGTACATGTGTCTAATGGGAAACGTCAAAAGGTGCTCTGTCTTTTCTCACCACGTTCCAGAGAGGACATTTCCATACTTAAGCAACATGCCAAGGCAGTCCAAACCAGAATGGGAAGATTATCAGGAGAAAGATGAGGGTTTTATTCTAACTACAGAGTGAGATCAAACAGAAAAAAACAGAATCACTCAAGATAAGCACGGGAAACAACCCGGGAGCAAAGAAACAGATGTATGAGGTAATGTATCAATTACTTTACCAAAACATTCCGTAACCAGCAGCACATGTGTTCACTTTAAATAACAGGACTTTATGAAAGGTTAATACTTTTATTCACAACAGCATCTGATCCATGCAGTTAAAAATCATATAATCAGATCTGGTTATTAAACAAGCAACAATAAACCGACAATAGGGAGCTGTATATTGGTTTTGACGCATTAACATTTTTTAAAGCCGTCAAACTCACTTTTAGTTTTACTAAGTGCGTTGTGCAAAGAACATTAAGTCATCAGTCAAACCAACAACCTTTCCCTTCATAATGACAACAGCTAAGTTTCAACACTAGCAGTTTAGTCATTCATTAGTCATGTATCTCATCCAGATGTCTGGTGGAGGAAAGGCGGGGAGGAGGAGATAGCAGCAGGTGTAGATCTCTCTGAGCCCAGCTGAGCTCTAAAAGGCAGTGCTTAGCACCCACAGCTCCGTCATCTGGCCTCTCCCCTGTCTCCGCCAGCCTTTCGACAGCCCATTCCTCATCATTTACCCCTTTTTGGCAAAGCCCAGAGCCCTTCTAATGGGCCGCTCTGAATGCTTCCAGATGTTTGTTTATTTGTTGTGCAGCAACTATAAAACAGTTTACTCTTAGTTTGGATCTGTTCCCGTTGCTCTGTTGTTGTTGTTTTTTTTGGGGGGGGCTGAGGGAGCGAGGGGAGTGCAGCAGGAGTTACGGTGCAGATCACCCCGACAGCCGACAGCAAACCGCCAAACAAATGTGAGACAACCCATGGGTGTCGTCAGGAAGAAGGTTTTTTTTTTGCTTTGAAGGCTGCTTTTCTCCTGGGATTTTAATAACAGTTGTGCACCATTTAAGATACATACATACAAATTAGCTGGAAGCAGGCCCAGAACAACAAGATTAAAAAGGCCCAGAGCTCATACTGTAAGGCAGATTTCAGGCATTTTTCCTTGTGTGTTTACTCTGCTGGTACAAAGATATCCCTTTCATTTACCGCTGTCACTGCTGAAAGATGGCCTACTCAAATTTATTCTGATACCTGTAAAAAGAAGCCGGCATATCTATTGAAATATAAAGAGGAAATGAAAGGTATTTCATTAAAATCTTCTCTGTGTACATGGATATATCAATCAAGTCAGAAGCATCTTCTATACGTACCTCTGAACTACAGTTATAATTAGATAAAAAATAAACCTGTGAATCACACTTCAAAATGTGTCATCCTAATAAAATGACAAGGTGGTAATAACTAATCCAGCACATTGTTTTACATGTTGAAATGAATCATTATGGTAAGGCACAAGAACATAATATGTCATTGGCTACGGCCTAATAGTATGGTATAGGCCAGTCTTCATGAAGACGCACAGTATTTTAGGCTGGGACTCCATTTTGGACTGTTAGATTTAGAGTTGAGTTGACAGTTGGACCAGTACTGAGAGTTAGAGCCAAGGTGACAGTTAGTGGAGGATCCTCAGGCCCCTCTGCCAGACTACATACTCCACTCCACTCTGTGTCACGCCTTCACCAAGACACACTGGAGCCCCCACCGTCCTCCTTCACTTTGTCTTTTGTCTGTCTCTCTCTCATTTTTGTGTCTTGTCTTCTTTCACTGTTTAACACCAGTCCTTTTCCTCTCACCTCTATCTTTCCCTCTTGTTCTGTCTATCTATCTCTTGTCAGATCTGGTCTATGCAATCTTGATTTAGATTTCACTACCACAACAGCACTGCTTTCCTCCCTCCTCTCCCTCCCTGCTCTTCACCTCACTGCCTTGTTTTGCTCCGTCTCCTCCAGGTTGACTCCTCCACCAACCAAGACAGGAGCTTATCCTGGAGTTCTGTCCTTGGTTTCCACCCCTCTCTCCCTGGGCAGTGACCTGCCAGCGCTGCCCTCCTTTGGGAGCTCCTGGATGCTGTAATTACCTCTGGCACCCAGGCTCTGGGGCTTCCACACAGGTGACACGGTGAAAGGGGTGGGTTCAGGGGTTTGAAAGGAGGAAAGGGAGGTTCTTTCTAAGCAGGGACAGGGCAATGTCAGAAGTGTTACTGATCTGCATGCAGGAGTCAGGATAAAACGATACAGCCTCCCTTGTACCCCCATTAAAAAAGGCAACTTCATTACCCCTTAAAAAACTACTGTCACAATCACAAACTATATAATGTGTACTTCATCTGCTTACTAAGGTTGTAAAGATTTAGTAAATCCATGGTGTGTTTCTATATATTGTTAAATGTCATAATAGAGTGTATTTTTAATACGGCAAAGTGTCTTTCATCTCATGTACTGAGTACGGTTTCTCTGCATTATAGCACAAAACAAAGGCAGAATAGCAAAAACAGGATGTATGTCCTGTTTAGATTACCAGAGCACTGTACTTTTTCAACAGATTTTGAACAAATCATGCAGTACATTTTTTTAATTCACCATACATATTGAAATGAGAGCGTTGCATTGAACTGCATAAAATTGCTCAGCATATTGTTTCGCTATTCTTTATATCCTGAAATTAACTCAGTAAACGCTCAGTTGAATGGAATTACTGTCTGGAAAGCACTGCTTTGCCACAGCTTTGTTCTCTCCCTGTGACGGTCTCCAACGCATTAAGAAAACTCAGGCATGTTTAAAAAGTGTAAATAAAAGAAAAAAACACAACAAAGAGCTGGGGTAGGGGGTGGAGGTAGGGACATGAAGACGAGGTGAAGGGCGAAGATGAGGGGTGTGTTATCTAACACTGCAGCGCTGCGTCATAAAAAATAACAAATGGAGACTGTCACTGCTGCTCAAATCTTAGACGGAGGGGAAAATATTTCATGTCGGATCCTCTCACCTTTAAATGGACTGTTCTTCGCCAGGTCTGATTTTGACAATGCACAGGGCTCTTCCTGTCCTAACATCCGGGGAGAGCTGCCACCATGCACGCTTTGATGACATAGACTGTTGACCTGTTGTGCTACCATACTGGTGGTCAGTCCATTACAAGTGTTTTGCATTGTGAAGACAGTGATGAATGTCTCAGGCATAAGAGATGAGTACAACCTCAGCTGAGAATCTGCTACAAACGCAGGAGGTGGCCTGCACAATTCATTTAGAACAGGGGTGGCCAACCAGTTAAGTATGAAGAGCCACAAAAAAGAAAAAAAAAACGCACCATAGCAAAAAGCCACACAACACATGCACGTCCACACTACAACAGCAACAGTGTCTTCCAGATCTAATGGCAGTCATAATACATAGCAGTTTTCATAGTTTTTTTTCTAACTTAGATTGACTCAGTGAGAAACCTGACAGTCTTTGTTATCCACAATTGTGTTGTTTTGTGGCAATTGTGGCCACTCGAAGCAACTCTCTCACTCATTTGTCACTAAAGGGTCTTTCAAACAATCGGATTCAGCAGTGAAAGGGTTAATGAGAAAGGTGATCTGTGGCTGCTGTTTTTCCTCAGGTTGCAGAATCTGTCCTCAAAACTGCTGCATTATTTTCCATTTTAAAATAATTGGCAAATGTATTGGCAGTATTGGCAGATGCATTCAAATGTGTTTTTTTTGACTTACCTAAAATACTGTATGTTTCAAAAAAGTTAAAAACAAAAATCAAAAAAATCAACCAATTAGACAGCCCCCAGCCACACAGTAAGAGCCTCACAGGAGCTGGCAAAGAGCCGCATACGGCTCAAGAGCCACAGGTTCGCCACCCCTGATTTAGAACATTGCATCTTTTTAATTAAAGCTATAGTGCATAGTTTCTTTCGCCCCCATGAGGAATTCTAAGTAATGACAATAAAACTGTTGCCACGTCCACATGATACAAGCCTACGTGATCGCGCCCCCACCCCTCCTCCACGCAGTTGCTAGTAGCCAAGGAGGACACGAAGGATTAAAAAAGCATGATGGACTCTTCAGAAGAGGTTATTATCTTCACTTTAGTTTCTGTGCGGGAAAGTCACCGGAGGACACCAGTTTCTGAACATAGCTGTACTCAATATGAGGCCTAATCAATGTCTGGTATCAACAGACCAAGGATGCTTCTTCTTGTGTATGTGCTGTGTGCTCCCACGTATACATTCAGATCAGAGTTAACCTAGATTACTCCAACTATTTATTCCCACTATCAACACATCACACAGATGAGATGAGATCAATAAGAATAGATAACATAACTTCAACTCAGTCTCAAGGCCAATGGATTCCCACTCTTGGTAGCTGTTAGGGTTATGACTTGTATTTACATAATACGTGGGCCTAGGTTTTGATTGAATGTATGATAATATATAGTGTTGCTTCTTGTTTACTTTGAAGAATATCTCTACAGATGTATGTACAAACCACTTAACTGAAAAGGTTATGGTTCTTTCTTTTTTCCTTACCTTTGTGGTTCTTGGCATCTCTGGATCCTTGGGGTAGAGGAGTGTAGGGCAGTGGGTGACTCTCAGATCCAGCCTCATTAGTTGGCTAGGAGAAAAAAGACACACAAATAGAATTCATATTTCGAAGAAAGAAATGTTTAAAAGTATCACTGTAGCTGCCTGTGAGTGTCATAAATCCTTAAGGATTGGTACAGGAAATGTTGGAAACACTGCTCTGGTTTTATGACATAATGTGGCAGGTCATGTTTTATTACTTCTTGCGTGTTGTGGAGCTTCACTCCTGTCTTTGATGATCTGATCTACGACCTGGTTAGGGAGGAGAGGTCTTAACCTTCACTCAGCCATGACCTCTTGCAGTGGTCAACTAAAGGGTAGATGTCACTCACTCTGAGCAGCCAAATGTAGCATGAATATGTGAGGGTAGTACTATCTACAGAGAGGAAATGCAATGTGCATTTATATATAAATAAATAAATGTTATTCTGGCTACCTTATTTAATGCCACAATTGAAATGTGAGGTTAATATGTGCAAAAATCCCTGGTTGTGAAAACAGAAAGAGCTTCGATTGTGAGCTAAGTCAGAGGTTCAGGCTAAAAGTGTGACAAATGCTGCTTTTAAGACAAAGAGAAAACAGAGGCTTGAATCTCAGAGCATGTTCCCAAACAGGTCAAGAGTTTCTTGTGTTGTTGTTCTTTCATGCACTTTCAAGGTCCAAAACATCCTCTTCCTTCCCTTAGCCTTTTAGCAAGCAGAGCAGGCAGTTTATCATGACACAGCGATATCCGATGCCTTTGCAGAAATACTTTCCTTTCCTGCAGGAAGGAATTCACTGGGTCTTTAATCATAGCAAGAGACTCAACTGACAAATACATATTAGAGATGGTTTGGAGCTGCATTTTTCCCCCTTTTATTGTTGTTCCTCTACATGCCCATGCATAACCCTGAGAAATGGAATGGCCTGCACTGTTAAATGGAACCATATTCTTCATGGGTAAAAAGAGCACTGTGAATTGAAAACGATCACATTATGTGCTTTCAGATAGCATCTCTGAAAGGCATTAAGGTCTGGCCAGCATGTGTGTCACATTGCACCAACTAGAAAAATGGAAAAATAAGCCTATTTTGAGACCTTACTACATATATGCTGGCGGATCATGCTTTTGAAAGAAACGGCTTGGAATAGAAATATTGTTTTGACAGCAGACCTGCTGCCTCTGGAGTGGCTGAAACCTGTTTAGAAATATCACCGATCACTCACTGCTTGTACACTGTACTTGTATGGAATGTGTAATGCAAGAAGTAAAACAACCCAAAATAAGAACATACTGTGCTCTGTAAAAAAACAACACATCCCATTTGAGGAAAAACAATCAGGTATTCATACTCAGTTAGGTTTTTAACTTTCAGCACCAGCAGAATGGATATTGGAATAGGACAGAGAGATCCTGAACCAAAATTACTACCACCCATTCTATCTGCAAATCTGTCTCTTTATTGCTCTAATTTTGCATTTTGCTATTTAATTTTGAGGGTATACTTAATATTGGCTGTCATAATGAACATTATGAGCTAACAGAGCACCACATGCATTAAGACAGGAATTGTGAGCCCTCTCTATTTGATCTACCTCCATGCTCTTCTGAGCCACCGTGGAGTTGTGCCTCTGCTTGCCTCATTTCCTGGCCTGCTTAAAAGATCACAAGCCTGGGCCTCTTCTAGCCACCTTGGCCCCAAAAAGCCCCTCCTAATCCTGCTGCTTGCTCACAATTAATCTTCCTAGTTGCCACATTATTAACAGCACCACCCACAGACTATGTTAGGGGGTCGCTGCAGAAGAAGAAGGAGAGGGAGGACTGCTGGGGTTAGCTGGATACTGGATAAAGCCTTGGGCTGGTTTTGGTCCTATGGGATGTCAGTCACCTTGATTTCAGTATCACCACCCACCCAGTCCCCGTTCTATGCATGACACCACAACTTCACCTCCTCAGTATCATGCCTGCTGATCAAACACCCAACCCATTCAACATCTGTGGTTGTCACTTCCCGTCCTATCCAGCACAACCATTTTAGCCCACCCACAGAACATCAGTCAGCCAGCTTTCCCATGTCCTGATCCTCCTTTTTCTCCTCTCAGACCTTCCTCCGTGCCCCTCCACATCTGCACTCTTTTAATTTAGTGAATGACCTGTCCAGAGTATGAGAAGTCAGCAATGTTTATAATGAGAAAGCATGTGGAACAAATGAAGGAGACATTTCTCTTTTGTAATTGCTTTAAGGAGGACTGATGGATTGATGACTGAAATTTTTATATATTATATACAAACAGGTTATACAGACAGGCTATAACAAGCACTAGTCTTCGCAAATCTATGTGATGTTGTTGACACTGAATTGTCATAATAAACAGTCCTACAAGACTCTATAATAAAATTAATAAAATCCAAAGATTGACATAAAAATGATTGACATTTAGCTATTTTTTAACTACTATATGACATTGCATAATTACTCCTCAGACAAAAATACAAAAATAAAAGCTAGTGATCGTCATATGATGTACTCACACATCACATTCCTTTCATGTTTTCAAAACAAGTGCTTCATCTATGCTCCTACTCTCTTTATTCCCCCTTTTCTGTAGCCTCTCTTTCTTTCCCTGTCTCCCTCTCTTGTTTTGTCTAGTTTTACCTACACTGAACAGAGGGAGGTGCTGCTGTGTCGTGTATTTAAGATGCTCCTGGACCCCCTTTTCCGCTCTCTCTCCCTCTCTCTCAGTCTCTCTGCTGTCCAGATTAGTCTGCTCATCAAGCTGAGCATTGTTTTAATTTGCTGGGCCCGGGGCATATGCTGAGTGTTCACATCATTATTGTCTCCGTGCAATGTGAGTTATCACCACAGCTTATGATAATGCGGCACAAATTTACAGGCTGGGGAGCACCATGGATTCTGTGATAATAAAGGGTGGACAGAGGGGAGTGGAAATAGGGAGAGAGAAATGAAGAAAGTGTGAGTGTGTGCGTGTGTGAGAGAGAAAGAGAGAGAGAGAGAGAGAGAGAGAGAGAGAGAGAGAGAGAGAGAGAGAAGGGTGGTGGCAGTGAGAGGAAGCGCTGTTGGATGTCATTATGAAAGATGATTCCTGTGCCGGATAATACATCACACCAATGCTGTCTGTCTTCTCCTTTTCTGTGTTGTTATGCGAACAAATGCTGATAAACCCAGAGGCAATAGTGATTATTACTTCCAACATTTTACCATGAAAGTGGGGAGCAGGAAGAGAGAGACAGGGGAGGCATGGAAAGACAAGAAAAGCTAAACACAAAGAGAGCCACATGGAGCACATAACCACCCCCACAGTGGGGTTCCTGAAAATATAAGATACCAAAAAGTGAGTCGGGGAAGGTTGACGCATATTGAGGTGTTTTTTAGATGCAACTGCAACAAAGTTTACAAAGTTTTGCAAGCTTGGCTGTCGAATTTCAAATCTTGATGGGTGTTATATTACAGTACATTACGCTGACATCAACTAATCTAAAAAGATTTCACTAGAATGTGATTATGATGTTGGCTGCCACAGTTTTATGTACAAAAGTACATAAAGTAACTATTTTTCACCATGCTATAAATACTGCTTTTCTCTCTCGCAGCCTGGCTCTGGGGTCTCACCCTGACCGGCTCATCCTGACACAGGTGGTTCCTGCCTGGCCTCACCTCACCTCCCTCCTTAAGACTGACCAGCAATACAATCTAATTACAGCCGCGCTACAGAGGGAGACCAGTGTAAACACAAGCCCTTTTTATCTCCTTATACATCTGGACAAGTAGACAAAGTGCTAAAAGGAAATAAATGTGGCCTGACAGCCACATCAAAGAGTTCAGCCAGAGGCTTACTGCTACTTAGGGCACAGGAATGTTGTTGCTAAGCATCAGCCCGCAACCTATCAGGGTGCAAAGAGGGCCCTGTCCTGCCTTAGAGAGGGAAAAGGGGAAAAGAGAGAAACGAAGAGGAGAAAGAGGGAGGGAGGGTGAGGGGAGGGGGGGCTGACATTGAGGGGAGGCTAGGGACTCAAGGAGATTTTTGTAGCTTAAAGCAACTGTTGGAAGAAACAAGCCTTCTGTTTTGTTTTCTCTTGACACCATTTCTGCTTTTTGTGCTTGCAAAAGACATGTATAAAAATGTCTTTTGATATGTTTTCTCTTTGGGTCTATATCAAAATATTTCTTTTGTGTCTGTGCATGGAACTTTTTTTTCACGTCTTGTCTCTGTAAACTGGTGCTGCTTTCTGATCATGTTGGAGATCAGAGGAGACACAACTTGTGAACTTATTTAAGTCAACATTTAATGCTGGCATGACACGTTTATTTCTTCACTAGATAGATTTTTTTATGATCCATGTGTCAAACTTCTGAAGTTAGGGGGTTACGAACAATACAACACTTTCAGAAATAAACAATGAAAAAACAAATAAGTAGCGCTAGCTTGCAGCATCTTGCGACATGTAATGGCAATGATGAAATGAGAAATGCTCTAACTCACTACCAGAGATTGAATCTACCCCCAAGATACATGTACACACACATGACGTTTGTGCACAATTCAGTTTTTTTTTTAAACAGAAGCCTAATATATATATATATATATATATATATATATAGAAAAACTTGTTGGTTGAGGTAAAATCGTTTAAATGCATATTTTGCAAACAACAATCACAAGTGGCATGGTGAAAGGTAGTACACTATTTTATTAATTTTATGTTTCTTTTTTTTTAATATCTGACCTTAATGACAGTGGCTTAGGGGAGAAGAGAAAATATTATAACAGGTTTTAAATTGCTGTTGTGTGCATGAAAAGCATTAATTCTGTTTTCTTAGGTAATGGCAGCGGTAAGAACATTTGAAGTAATGATGCCTGCACTTGTGGATAGTACAGCAGTCTTTTTCTCAGCGGGAAGACTGCTGAGCGTGTGTTTAATGATTTACCAGTTCTACTCCAATGAACTTGCTCCGAGTAAATGTATCATATGATCACTGATCACAAGAACAACTGTTCCGAAGTTTCGCTCTGGGCACAGGGCACACAGAGCGAACCAGCAACAGTGAACATTGCCGTTTTGTGTACAGCTACTGTAAGTGTCAGGCAGGCAAAGGCTGAGTGCTGCTGGACGTTAATCATCCATAGCGATGACTCATAGATGGTAATAAGGCTGTATTTGTTTTTAGGTGGAAATCTAAAAAGCCATTCGACCTTTACTGTAGTGTCTTGCAGAATCAGTGTAGGTGATCTAAAGCGGAAATGTAAGCCTACATTACAGGTATGCAGTAAAATTAGCTTGAGGCTATTTCTTATTTTGGTCTAGTATGACCTTTCCATTGACACAGATTCTGAAGCTATGAAGACAAAAAAGAATTACAAAATGTTGTATATATTAGTTAAAACAATGATTACTGTGTCTTATTCAAACTTTTACAAAACACATAACAGATTTTTTAATATATTTTCATGAGTACAATCAATTTCTTTTATCTCTAAAACAGGAGAAAAAGGGAAGATGTGAATGTTCTGTTTTACTTGTGACAAAAATCATCTTTGTCAGAGTTTTGCCTTATTTAACTGGTGCAGAAAAAAAATATTTTCATCTTTCCTACACAAACTACAAAAACACATACACAAAACCACAGCAACTAAGGAGTGTGACATATCATGAGGCTTTCTGTTCTGATTAGGGGCTGTAGCTAACGTCAGGGCTGTTTTCTAGAGTGTAGGATGTTTAATAATTGAAGACTCTGGGAGCGGGCCTGTCACACCAGCTTGTCTAGAATGTTTCCTATGCAATTAGACGCTGAGAGACATTTGAAGAGGACCCACAAAAAGAGCCACAAAAAGTGACATGTGAACTTAAAGGAAATTAGCTCTTCACACGAGTGAAATGTGAAGGTTACTTAGCAATGCTTAACTCAGACTGTGGCTGTGTGAAGTGTGTGTTTGACTCAGCCTCGCTACGAAGACTGCGCTTTTCTTTACTTTGAGCCGGCTTCAGTCAGTAAGATCACAGACGGAATGAAAACTAATTTAGACTCAAGGCATACGAGAAGAAAAAAGAGGGGGAAAAAACCTGAGATACGTCGAAATAATGAGATCTCTTGATGTTTTCTGGGAAGATATGGGATGATGGGATGATACAGACAGAAGCACAACTCACATCTTCACCCATGGACACACACACACGGACACACACACACACACACACACACACACACACACACACACACACGGAACATTTAACCACAACTTCAAGACTCACACATTTGCACTCATATTAAAAAGCTCACACACACACACACACACACACATTATTTGAATGCATGAAACACTAATGCACATGTACTTACATGCTCACTTACCTTCACACACAAACTGATTTGTTTATTAGTACAGATGCAGACTCGTATGATGTATATACAGCCCAACCACAGTTATTGAAATTTAAGAACAATGACCTTGACTCAATGCAAAATGTTCAGTGGTATAAAATCTTTATATTATATTTATTTAGAATTTGAACTCATTTGTTTGTGTATTTACAACTAATTATATTAGCATGTAAAGGTCACAAAACCACATATAGTGATGATAATTAAGCTATTGAAAATTAAGATTCCTTTTTATTTCCATTTGAAAATATTACATGACAAACTGTAAACACAAATGATTAATACGCTCACTATCCATCTCTGCTCGCCTCCAATCCCAGACAACCTTTCGAAAGAAATTTCCCCCATCCACATCTCTGAGTTCCACATTGCAGTGATAACACTGTCATCTTCCACACCTATCATAAGTCACAGGCAAACGACCCAGATCCTCCGTCGCGAGACAGAACCCTCTGCGGGCCTGTAAGCTGTATCATTACACCATGTCATCTTTATGGCACGGAGCAAAGCCCAGCTCTCTAATTACACTCTGCCTACTCCATTTACCCAGACAGGAACAGAGCAGCAGGCAAACAATGCATTCAAAATGGAGTGCTTCCCCCTGCTCTATGGATGCCCGTGTTGTTCTGCCGGTGGCCGTCGTTGTCCCCTGGTTGTTGTTGTTGTTCTGCTAAAAGCTGTGGAGGAGAGATAGCAGAGGGCCCACGCCACTGTGCTTTCCCCTTCTCGACACCCCCCCCCCCACACACACACACACACACACACACACACACACACACACACACACACACCTCCTCTGTTCTTCAACCATTTCCTTTAGAAGGACTTATGAAGGTGAGTGGCTGTGTGACAGGCCAGGAATAAAAGAGACAAACCAGGGATAAAAATTAAATAAAAAGTAGCTGTCTTAAACAGTAATTGCACTCCTTTGCTGAGCATGCTTTCAGATATATAAACCTGATTTACTGTCGGCGTTGCTGCCACAAATCAGAGGGCCCTCTGAGAAACACTCGTGCTATGAAATTGTTTAATCTCATCAAGTTCTGCTTTCACAGCAGGCCATAAATCACATAGTCTTTGTTATCATAGACCTCCATGAGCGCCTCTGAGGCAGGCAATGGATCGTGGGTATATATAATCTTGACTGCGCAAACAGCAGGGTCTGAGCAGCCTGAAATACTTTCATATTAGCCGCGGTGCAGCTGGCGGAAAACTAGCGCCCTGATGGATATCTCATTTCCTGCGTTCTGCATCTATTTCGAGCAAATTATTACTGCATAAATATCTTGTCAACAGAAACGGCCAATTAATTAAGTTAAAAATGCACTCGTGATCACATCTACACACCAAACAGGAGAGCCGGGGCAATTTTCCACTAAGTGAATTTACCGCAGGGGTCGCTGTAATGGATGATTTTAAACTTTGTCATAAAGTCTCAGACAGGCCAATATCTACACAGGAGCTGCGATGCTGGCTAACCCACGACATATTTGCATAAAGTATATTTATGTGAAAATTCTGGAGGACGACAGCCGGGGCGAGAAAATAAAGTTTACAACTACAAAACAAAATGTCCGCCAACCTCTGCCTCTCTAGTATTTCATCAAAGACATGCACGGAGGATTGGATAGAGATCATATAAGCACCTTTTGCCATTTAAGATACAAAATATACACATTTAACAGAGCTCGCAATCTGAATGAATTATTCATAATGTATGAGGGGTTGGGCGTTTGTAGGGGTGGGGGTTGTTTATTCAGCTTGGGCCGTTTATCAGACAGTGAGGATCCCACGGCTGGGATGAGCTTGGAGATTTATCTGTGTTTGGGCTCCAAAGCAGATAAATCAAAGGGTGTAATCATGCTCTGAGTGGTCCAGCTGTGACCCCGTAGTGAACTAATGACACAGGGATGTCTAAGCCCCTTTTCCTGTTCCTGGGTTAGGCCTTTAAGGTTAGTCCCCTGTCAGACAGCAAGCCAAAGAAAGGCACGGCTGCAAACAAAAACCAAGGGGAAACTTAAGGCCCTTCATGTCCCTTTGTCCTGTTTACACAACACCACCAAGCAGGATTGTTCACCCACTACTAAAAATAACAGTGTTGGAAAAAAGTAACAGCAGAAGGCTACTGTATAACAATGTTTGTTCAAACAATAGCAATGAGTATCAATTGCAGGTATACACATAGCGAGTTCACGAGCTGCTATTCACAACAGTCCATGTAAAAGATACTGCTGTTTGGCTGAGGATGTCTCCCATTCCCTCCCAGAGCAAAGGCTTTCTCCTGTACTGAGCCGGCTCTGATTTATCATGTCTTCTGCTAGCAGGCTGTCCGCTGATTAAGCCAGTGGAACTTTGTTTCACTCTCCTCTCTCTTTAATCTGTCTCTCAGCGAGATAAATTAGCCAGTGCCGTGCCAGCTCCTGCTCTCTTTACTTCCCTCCCTCCGTCTCTTCCTCTTTCTCTGCTTTTCTGTCTGTTTATCTTTTCTGTCTGTCACACATTGAGAAGAGAGCAGACACATCTGCTCCTACGCTGCTGCAGGAGATAGGGCTGGGCTACATCCCTGGTCAGATTTAGCTAAGAGTGTCTGTGAGTGAGAACGAGAGAATGAGTGTGTTTTTCCTCTCTTTTTCTCTCCTTGACAACATTCTGTCAAACAATCTCCCTCTCCTTGGCTGGGATTATGCTCTTTGTTGTTAGCTAATAAATCAAAGAGTATTTATGATCTGCAATCCCTATTCTTAGTCTTTTAATGGCGACACGTTTGTGGGTGAATTAAAGCAGCGTTTTATTCACTAGGCTGTGGGCCAAAGTGAGACCTGTGTGCCTCTGCCTGTGAATGTTTTCCCTTCTCCACTCTTGCCTGGGTGGTAAATCACACTCATTGTCAGGCAGTGCTAAGTTAGTGTGCGTCATTGGGGAGAGCAGGAAGCACTGGGCATAATTCTGTCCATCAGTTTAATTTATTGTATCGGTAGCTTTGTAATCTCCGCCCCATAAATTACAGGGGCTGACAGACAAGAATTTGGTTTTAAAGGCAGTGTTCATCAGGATTTTGGCCGGCTAAGGAACTTATTTCTCTTTTGGCTTTCTGCTCTCATATTCAGCCATGATGGAAATCAAAACCTCTCAGTGTAAGGGTGAGGATACTATGTTTTTGCCTAAGCTATTTTTCCAATTAAAATACAAACATAATATTTATGTCAGGTTTCCATTATTACAGAGTCAAAAAAGGGGAAGAAAGATGAAGAGAGAAAAGGAAAGAGAGGGAAGAGGAGGTTCAAGGACATGACCTTGTTTGCAGGTTTTATTTCAGGTGAAATTTAAAGCCTAATACAAGGGCACTGCTTTGCAGATAGTGCACTTGACTCCCCTTCCATGCCAGTGAATATAAATCAGGCGAGGCATCTCAATGCTAGGCCTGACTTCTAGAGGCCAACAAATCTTTAACATGAGATTAAGGCCTCAGTGGAGTCATCTATCTTTGGGTGATGGAGGAAAATATCAGAGCTCTCTAGGGGCAATATGATTTCACTGAGTCAGGACTGATGTGTACTAGAATGTACAAAATGCCATGTGTAATGGTCAACAATTCATTATTCACATACACAGTGAATTACTTCCTATAGTGAGGATGACTAGATGGCAACAAACCATTTCAAAATCATTAGCTAATTTTGGAAAAAAACAACTATGCATGTAATAATATTAAATAACAAACAAGCTATATAGAAATATTTATATTTTCTTCACAAAAAAGGAGGATAAGACCTAGAATTATAACTATAAACCTATTCTATTTTCTAAAGTTAGTAAGCAAGACAAAAAACAGAACTAGACTGAACATTAGACATGTGTTATAGGTGTTTTCACTTAATTGTAGTAAATGTAAATGGTGTCAGCTGCTATGTGTCGACAACAAAGAAGGCAGACCAAAGCAAAGCTGCCAATTACCCTATAAAACATGCATATCTTCCAAAGCATGGGTCTCCTTTGTGGGTTTAACCTACCAAAAGCAACGGGCGGTTTACAAGATGCTCGCTTAGTGGATACAATTGTGCTTAACATGAAAGGGAACGCAGACTGTGAAGACCTAACAAAGAACCATATCTCCCTGTAGCCTTTTCAACGCACTGCATTTACATATCAAGCCACTAGCCTGATATGTAAACACATTCCATCAGATGCCGCCATCGCAGCCAATGAGAGCCATTTCAATCCTCCTATAGCTCGCACACTGTGTAGCCTTAGACAAAGGGAAAGAGGCCTGAAAGAGACATCTCATGTCATCACCCAAGAGAGATAATGGAATTGTTATACATCCTTGATCACAGACACTCTCACAGCATCTTGCGCTCTTTTTCACTTATTCTTTGTCTCAGTGCTCTTAAAGTCTCTCTATCGCTCTCCCTCTCTCCCTCTCTCCCTCTCTCTCTCTCTCTCTCTCTCACACACACACGCACACGCACACGCACACGCACACACACACACACGCACACACACACACACACACACACACACACACACACACACACACACACACACACACACACAGTGTAAGTAAAAAATTCCAGCACACTTCAGTGCGATAGCCCCTCTTCTCTTTCAGGGTTTCATCTCAATAGCTTTTTTATCTGAGGACTTCAATTTGCAAGCCTAGCTGGAAGGCAGCTCCTCCTGATATGTTAATTGCAGGGTACTTAAGCGCTAAAAGATTAACATAAAACCCTTTGGAAACAAGCTAATAGTTTATGATAATTCGTGCATGGCCTTTGTCTGTCTATCATTACATTGCCTCTAGCTGTAATTGTATCAAGGGGCTGTAAAATATCATTTAAGCAAGTTCACTTTCAGATAATTAATAGTAGAAACTGTATTATTCAATTGAGCCACACTGGCACCATTAACAATATGGCAACTAAGCTATAATTAAAGTATTTTATTTTATTAACCAATTCATAACGTTGTGCAAATGATGACACAGAAAGGTTTTTTTTCTCTCGCAGGAGCACTGTCACCAGGGCAATTACAGCAACACCGGGTTGTCTCCTCAGTTAGCCAAGCTGATTGAAGCTTTTGAATTAGCAGGTGGGTGCATGGCTAGCATACCTCCCACACAGGGAGACGGCACACATGCTTAAGACTTGCACACCAGTGCAAGGAATTTGCTGAGCTGACAGATCGGAATTTGTGCTGTTTGCCAGGACCGAGAGATTTAGATTGAGACAAAGGTTTTAACCTGGATTTGAACCTGCGTTGGGTGAGATGAAAAGATCACCGCAGGACGATCTTACTCAGAAACACCTCGCAGCTCAGAGACTGAAATAATGCCATGCTGTTGGCATGTGCAGTGACAGTGGGTATCTTGATTAAAATAATAAAAATGTACCATCATATCTATAATATATTTGCCAAGCAGTTATTAGCTGAGTATGTAAAAAGTCAATTCAAAGTATTGACTTTACTCAGTCTACATGTGAAATTAAGCATGACTGTGGTCTAGGGTGTGTGTAACGGCTGATGCAGGCATGCTTGTACAATGCATGTATACTGTGCTTGTGTGTGAATATATTTGTGTTTGATAGAGACACATTTGCCCCGTCTCACACACACACACACACACACACACACACACACACACACACACACACACACTTTCTCCTCCAGACACACCATCCCTCTCATGAATAATACAAAAACTCCTTTCACCAAACAGTTCAAATAGCTATTCATTCATCTGCATACCTGGAGTCTTGCAAAATGATTGGCCCACCATTACCACTGGAAAAAAATAAGACAGAAATGTTCCCCAAACAATTTGCTTCAAACTGAGACAGGAATGATTCTGTTCTTTTCAACGACAGAGACAGGCCCCCATGCATAATGATGTTAGCGTAATGGGGTGACAGATAGACTAGGAGACCATGACATTAGCATGAGAAACGCACCAGTGAGCAGCCGCTCAACTGTGGTCTCAGAGGGCCCTCAGACATACACTCTGAACATCGTTTGTCTCACAGCTCTACGAGCCTGACAAATGAAGACATGCCATGTTTTATGCTAGGCAATATACCATTCCACTTTAGCAAACACATGACTTAATGACACAGGGAAACCTGTCTCTGCATAACACAAACCCACTATCTCCTGTCTTATTAGTGATGAATAACCTCATTCAAGGTTGGATGGAGAGCAGGGATATAGTCTCCGCCTTCAGGAGATGGGATGACAATACTAGAGGTTAGCCAAATTAAATAATGCAAAGCAATAACCAATTAAGTAGTATGTCTTTGGACAGACCCTTTTTCAACTGGTTGCATTCTGAGAGTAAACTAAAACCACAGCTTTACGCAGTAAAGATTTGACCTACAGTAAAAGCTATTTCTAGGCCTAATAAACTTAAGGCAAGCATGACAGTCAGGCAGCGAACACCACTGCAGGGCTTTATATCTTCATGAGTGTGACAAATTCACAATCTCACCTTTAGGAACTAAAACTACAACCACACATTTGTTTTACTGAGTGCGAAGAGACACAGGAAGACATTGGAAGGCCAATCAGCACTACACACTGAAAAAAAGAGACTACTCTAAAATCTAATCTCAGAAACCAGAGCAGGCTAAAAAGAATTTCACATGGCCTTTACCAGTGTAGCTGTCAGACTTTGTTAAGGCTAACAATATGTTTTTATAAAACTGCGGAAGTATCTCAAAGCTTGGGGAATATAATCATATGTTTATAAGAAGTGATGCGATAGGTATAACATGCTGTCAAAATCTAGATGTTGCAGACATGAGCCACAGCCTAAAAATTGTAGAGCTCTGACAGCCCTGCCGTCCACAGCACGGCACTGTTGAAGGGTGAATGCCTCCTGTAAACATTTATCTTCCTTGTGAGTGTGTGTCTGTGTGTGGTACGGCCTGGCGACAGGAGCTTCTCTGAGGCTTTATCTGCGGCATGACAAGACAACCTGTAATATACGAGCATCTGGAGCTCCTCTTCAAACACAGCCTTATCTCACGCCAAACATTCCCCGAGGCCAGAGAAGAGCAAGAGTGGCCCAGACCAGACCAGACAAGACCTCACACTGTCTCCCACCCAACCCGTGAGCCGAGTGCCGGGCGCACAAGCTGGGAACAGTCCATCAAAGTGCATGCAAGTGTGTTTACAGGGAGTGCTCTATGAGCGCAGCCACGACCGCTGAGAACAACAGTGTGACATTACAGTGACGGAAATCATCTGCTCAGAGTTTTTCTTTCGTCCTGCTAATCGGGCTAGAGGTTAATGGTGTTGCACTCAACACAAATGGACAAGATCCTTCTTCATCCACTGACTTGAACATAAATGTTGAGACTAGAACTAAACACCCATCACTCATGTTGCTGTTTGGGGGAATTTATTTTACATCAATCTTAAGAAAAATAGTGAAGGCCATTACAGATCTTTCAGAGCGCAACTTGAATGAGCTGCATGCTATGACTTTCAAAGTGACTGATAGCAGTGTTCCTAGGTTGCAACAAAATCTTTAAAACAACTTTATCAAGACCACTGGGTTGTTAAACGAGCGGTTAAAATCACACAGAACCACTTTCTGAAATTGTATCCTATATACTTAAAACATGTGCAGACATTAAAACAAATATGGTGTGTTTGATAGCCCTAAACAATCTTTCTCTCAACAGAATCACTCTAGTGTATGAAGAGAGAGCAGCTCAGTTAGGAAGCCGCATTCTTTTCTCTGTGTTGTGTGCTCTGCTCGGACCGCTGCCTTGAGCCAGCCTATGGGGGGGATGTAGACATGCCCCTCTCTGGGGCCTGTACATATGGCCTGTGCCTCACTTCAAAGAGAGGGCATAAGGGCAGAATACTCCCCCCAACTCACATCCATTCAGCTCACAGCTGATTCCTCTGTGTGTGTGAATGTTTATGTGTGTCTCACTTTGACTCTCTCTGGGCCCCTCTAGCTTTCATTGCAGACCGCTTTCTAACCTCGTCTTATTTATTTTTTTCTTCTGGAAGATGGATAAAAGAAGACATGGGAGTACAACCCATGGCTTGTGTGTGGATGAGCACATTTGTGCGTCTTTCTTTGATGTCTGATAATGATGGGCAATACCGTGCAATCTCTAAACATGCTGACACACGAGCACACATCGTGATTCACAGCTTAATGCAAAGCTTACTGAGTGATATTACTGTGAAACAGGAGCAAAAATCATAACAATGGGTTGCATGCTGACCTCCACATACCTTGTGGCTGATTGAAAAAAAAAAAAACAGTGGGAAAAAAAGACAAAAAGAAACATAAGTGTGCGAGAGAGAGGAAGTGCATTTGAAAAGGAGAGTGAACACCAAAAAGAGAAGCTGAGCTCAGTGGCTGTGGCACGGGGAGGTCTGGCCTTAACAAATCCCTTCTTTTTTGATCTCTTCATCCAGATGAAAGAACAACGACAGGCAGGATTATGTGGGACAATTGCGCTTTCTCCCCAAAAACCTGACTTGATCGGCTTTTATGAGAGCTCTAATCATTTTCAATTAAGCACATTTTTTGACATCCCGTAATAGCTACAGTGCTGGTCTTAAACTCTCCAGCCGCCCCAGCGCTCTCCTGCTGCTCAATTTTTTTTGCTAAGCTTCTCATTCTCAGACAGTGTGCCTGTAGTGTCTGCTGCAAATCTGAATGGGCCTGAACTGCAACTTGTTGTTAAGGTGCCAACTAACCCATTTACCAGATGCTTGACAAGGATGTTATTTGGCGCTTTGATTGAATGTGCTTTTGTGTCAGTAATGCATTGAATTAGTGTTGTTTGTTTGTGGAAGCCCCTGGGATCCTTTTCAGTGTCAATACTATTTTTGGGGGGTTTTGAGGGGTTCCTTTTGGTATGATAATCAATTTCTAATCCAACTACTATGGAACACAAGGAATTATAACTAACGTCCTTTTCACAAATCAACTGGTTTGCAAAATTATTAATCCTGACATTAATCCTGGTAAGAGTGCACGACAAGATCTTCAAACACAGCCTCTTAAGACGTGAACTGTATTTGTAATGTCACGATGATTTCATCCATGACAGCTTAGTTGCCCTCTGTTCATTTATCAGGTGCTTAATTCCAGTCAAACATTGGAGCATGGTGTCTCTTGAGGGACTTGAGGTCTCAAGGACTTGACTGAGACAGACGGCACCATTAGCAGGGCCTGGACAAGCCCCAACCCTGACAACCACTCACAGCTGGCATTGGCAGGCAGAGGAATGGGGTTACTATTCTTCAGTTTAGCCACAGAGAAGTGAAACAAATGTCCATCACTCACTCACTCAGTACCCAGAATGGACGGCTGGCGTTTTTTTGAGGCCAAACAAGTGAAGGACGGAGATACAGAGGAAAAAACGATTCAGTCAGAAGTGAAACGAATTGATTTGACAGCTGGTGGCTTCCACTCAGATGTTACAGGGCGATATGAAAAGTTACCAGACTTAAGAAGATGATACAAGAATCCAGATGAAAGATAAAATAAAAGGCAAACCCAAAGTAATCTGATTAGAAACACAGAATACAGTTATCCTTGTTTTAGATGTTACTAACACACACTCATACAGCTGTGCACAAAATGCATGCCAAATTCCATACTGCATGCTATTTTTATAAGGTAGTTATTATATGCTATTAAATATATATCTTTAGTATACTTTTCCTGCAGTAGGTATTCAAGAAACATATGTACTTTGTTTTGTACTAACAGGAAATGATGCAAGAGGTGCACCTACTCAAAGCCCGTCTACGGAAAGCCTTTTCACTCCCTGTTCAGCCCCATACCAAATTTGGTTGCAGTTCCACCAGAGTTCCACTGGGGGTGATCGCAGGCGAGTGCAAAATGAATGGGACTCTATGGAGCTAGACGGCTAAATTTGTCTCTTTCGCCTGATTGTTGTTGAGAAATCCCAAATTTGATTATAGTTTTTGCAAGTTCAACATGGATTATAGGTTGAAAGTTGAATGAACGAGTACTTATATCCTTTTGATTTCTTACAGGTTGAGTCGTTGTTGCCCATAACACGCTAGCATTCTGCTAATGAATGCTGATTGGTCAGTGAAAGACTGATTACAATCAGAAATCTCGCTTGACGGCATATGAAGCAGAACCAGAAAAACAAAGAAAAACATTAGCAAACCTCTTTCTAGCATGTGTATTGACAGGGAGAGCCTTACCGGTCAGCTGTGTTGTTGATGCCTCGAGAGAAAAAAGGAGGTGACTCAGAGTTTGCCGTAAAGCAGTATCTCTGGCCGTATATGTGTATGACGTCATTGACATTTTAAAAGGCTTTTTAGAACAAAAAAGCCACTTTAAAAAAAAATGTAACACCCAGCAGTGTGTATTTTCTTAGCCTCCCCTTTCGAATGCAACATTCAAATTACTAGACAAAAAATTATATCCTTAGAAAAGTGGATTTTGAATGGTAAAGCTCCATGGAGTCCCATTCATTCTGCACTCGCCTGTGAGCGCCCTCTATATGGAACAAGAGTGGAACTGCAACAAGTTCAGAAGCCGGACGTGTCGAGAGTTAAACTTCTTCCCTTATTAGAAATTCTTTGACCTACTGTACATATGCCAATCAAAATGGTCAATGTGTCCAAAACTCATACTACAAACTAATTGTACACAGTATGTACTATATAGTAATATTTATAGTACACTGTTGATGTAGTTAGTATATGAACAAAAGCCACAAACTTGTACTTGTACTAAACTTGTTTTGTACTAACAGGAATAGGAATACAAAACATGTATTCAATCAAACGGCAACTTTAGCATGCCACTGATAGTTAAACTTCACAAAGAGAGCAGAGGGCCGTGACAAAGCGTTGGTATTTGATGATTTGGGGAACAATCTGTGAGAGCCATGTGGAGGCAATTCCAGACCACTTTTTCAGTATTTCGAGTACAGCACCTTTAAAATTAAGCAATCTTGATAGGTAGAGGGCAAAGTGTTTCAATTATTTAATACTTAATTAACATTGACCCCAATGATTTTTTTTTCACCTGTGAGCAGTTTCTAGATGTTGTTTAGCTTGCATTATGGAACAAAAATCAAGCAGATTTAGTATGCGTACTGACGTTTTTAGAATACTGAATTTTGTCTCTCTTTCGGAGTGAACACACTCTATAATCAAAACAGGGATTGAATTATTATGTATCATTATTATATTTAAAACATAAGCCTAACAATCCTAAACACACACACACACACACACACACACACACACACACACATTTATTTAGCATAGTATTGAGTCATGTCTGTCTGCCAGTGGATGTCTGTCATTATCAGCTTTGATAATGTCTAATAGTGCCTTCAATAGAGAACCCTACCAGGATGAGTATGTTTCCCCAGCTCTCTGCAGCTCATTGGCTGGGGCCTCTTCTTCTAATCACCTTTCATTACAGCCTTCTGATCCCCAGCTTTCCTTTGTACATTGCACTTCATCGTCTTTATTTTCCACTCTAATTGCATGTGAAAGATGCCCCCTTTGATTCTAGCTGCATGCCAAAGTGCTATCAGGGAGAGAGTGTCGAAAAGTGTCATGTGTGTCTGTCTATTTGGGAGGATGAGGGAGCCGCATATTCACCTGCTGAGGACAAACCAGTTTCTCCCCAAGATATGACGTATCTATCACCAGCTCAGAGGATATCAATGCTGTCTGTCAACATAATAGCAAAGGGTAGGGGGTAACAGCATTGGAGAGGGGAGGGGTGAAAGGAAAAACATGGAGATAGGTGCTTTGAATTGCTTATAGCAAAGCACTCAGTTGTGTGTGTCTTTTATTTTCCGAGCAACGCGACCCTGATGCACCAGCCTTGTCAGTGTGGCTTGTTTTTACCCATTCTCTTTTGATTCTTGTCTAAAATTAAAATTAAAAAAAAGCATTGACTTTTCTCCGGTGCCTTTTCTTTCTTTTTTTCAAATGCCATCATTTGCTGCTGTTCAGTGGAGGTTGTGTACCCACCATGTTAGGCTTGTTCACTGTCAGTGTTTAACCTTTTCAATATGATGTCTCTAAGACCTTTGGTGGCCACTGTATGGTTATAGAACGGCTTATTTTCTGCAGGTTTTATATCCCGGTTCCTCTGCAAGAACTCGTTACATGACCCCCCTTTGAGCAGGAGAATATACTGCACATGAGGCACAATTAGATCATTTTGTGGCTCACCCTTTGAAGAAGTATCACTCTAACAAGGATCTTATTTTGGTAACAAATTCATGGAAGGGCTCTTGAGTGGCCTGATAGCTGTTCATTGTTAAGCTAGTGTTCCAGGATGGGGAGGCTGGTGCAGGAGAGACACAGAAAGACCTCACTCTGACAGAATCTAATCAAGAGTTGTCCTAACATATTACTACTGACTTAAGCTCTATCTTTTCCCCCAGTTAAGTCTCACTCACTCAGAATCAAAATAAGCAGGGAGACAGAGACAAGGGGGAAAAGCGGGACATATAGGGAAGATTAGGTGATGGTGAGGAAAAAAAACACACATCCCTTTCTGACTGAAATGGAAGACTACTTCCGGCTCCAATTTCGGCATATGCCAGGGTGAGCTGCAGAAAGATAAATGAGCTCTCCAGTACCAAGAGGAAACTGATTCTTTATCTGGCATGGCACTATTTACTGACATTAAGAATGATAATATCCATCAGCAAGCTGTCAGCAACCCAAGTGGGCTGAGAGGAGAACAAAGGTGCCACTGTCTCTCTTTTGATATATTTACAAGGAGATGTTGATGTACCTGCCATTCAGGTGCAAATAATGTCATCAACACACACCCAGATCAGGGCCTGCTGCTCCACCTTAGTGATGAGTAAAACTGCCCAGGGCCCTTTCCAAAAGATAGCGTTCATAGCTAGGAAAAATAAACCTGACGGGTTAATGAGCTGGCAATCAACACAACAAGAAGAGCAGCAGAGCACCAACATGTCTGCACTCCTCGTCTCCCTGTGAAATATAGCTGTGGGTAACAGATTTTTTCCTACCTTTAGTGGTGATGAGCAGGAGAAAACACATGGCAACAGCATCAGGGAAGCGTCTGTGTAATTACTTTTGGCCATCTTTCAAACCTTTCTCTCGCAGGAGAGAGATGTGTGACAACATATGACAAGAAAGCCAACAGGCTTTCCATACAGAATAGTGGAATCCATCATCACTGAGGCAGACACACCTGTCTGGCTTTGAGAACAATGCCACACTGCCTATTTATTAGGTGCCAGAAAAGTTTATGTTTGTTCGGTGACAGTGACAGCAACTTGATCCTTTTCATTTTTGGAAGGGGGATCTCAAGCTTTGGGGAAAGGAGGGAGGAGGGGAAAGTCTGACTCACATATTTTCCTCTCTCGGTGGTGCACAGTGAGTTCTCTTTCTTCCTGATAGCTGTCTGCTAAGGAGTCAGAAGACAAATAACAAAGACTGTCATTCTCCAGGAGGCTTTCCTAATTTTTTTTTTTAACCCACCGCAAAAAGATACATATATCCTTTTGACACTTCACGTCTAGCGCCATCTCAAGCTTCCTTGTATTTGAAGATATGGAATTGTATAGCAAAGCAGGGAGTGATTTAATTATCCATGCTATATGTATCCAGCATGAACCTAACTAATTAATAATAATAAAACAGACTTCATCATGACTGGCAGCCTCTGCCAGAATCCTTTCATACAAAATTAGAGAGCACTATCAATGAAATGTTGAGGTGACTCCAGAAATTACGCCTGCAATTTTCCTCAGTAATCTAATCAGAAAAATAATTACCTGATTAAATAAGAATGTATGTTTACAGCGAACATTTGATAGTTGTTTTTAGAAAAAAAACCTTCATAGATAAAAAGAGCTGCAAGTTTATGCATATTAATGACATACTTTGACATTTTCAATGTTTTTTTATCAGGCAATTTCCATGTTGGTTTAGGATTAATTGAAATATAAAAATGTCAAAAGGGACAACATTTACAACTTTTCAACAACTTTAATTCAAACTGTCATAATATACTTTTAAGATCAAGCAAATTACATTGAGCCGTACAGGTCTATGGCTTTATAGGTCTTTGGCTGCTCAGCGGGCTATCACTTCAGTCTCACTGTCAGCCAGCCATGTTGACGGAACAGTGCTGGCTGTCATCTTAACAGTTAATAATTAGGCTTCCTCCTGCCACAAAACAGAGTGCCACGGTGACAAAAGCCAATGGCAACCGAGGTGGCGGCTTGGCTGCCGCATTATAAATAGTCTGACCGGATGATTAATGAGAGGGGCCACCGAGCTAAAGCAGCAATCTCACACACAGACAAAGGCTGCCTGCACAGCTGCCTGCACACAAAAAAAATTAAACAAAACACAACAAGACAAGCCCTGTCCCTAGATAGGAACAAGAATTCAGGCAGAGTGGCAGGGAAAGTGGAAACATGCCAAGTAAATAAATTATTGAATTTTGACCGACAGACTATGAAGACTTTATTTAACCTCTAAGCGCTTTAGGGGGGATCCTCATTAACATTTTGACATGCTCAGTTGAATAGTGGGGTCAGGCCGGTTCCAAACGCAGGGGAAGTTCAGAAGAGACAGGCACATTCTTTTGTTATGATTGTGAAGTAGACGTGGGAGAAATAGGGAAAAAGAGCACAACAGAGAACCTTAGGTAAATTAGTTTAGTAGAGATATATTAGTTGAGAAGAAGAGTTTTAATGGCACCAATGGGGATGTTTCTACAGAGTCCTCAGATCCACACAGAAATCCTAAGAAGGGGCTACATATACACACATAAAAAGCTCAAATACTGTGCATATTATTTGTGGTACAATTAGAGAATAAATGCATGTTATGTAATAGGAAAAGTTTAGTGCCACTTCCCATAGAGTAAAACCATCTATCTGTTTAAATTATGCAATTGTGTCTGCTTGTTTCTTTTCAGTTCTGAGTTTTGACAGTGAGTCATATTTCCCTCCCTGTTTGGCTGTTTTCACCTACCTTGATGTCACTCCACAGTAATAAGGGCTGAGCATTTCTACTGTTAATGTTACCCTTTACCATTTTCAAATTATACTCATCAAAGCAGACCCGTCAAATCAATCAAAGGATGACAGCGAATGGATAACAACAGTGACAAGAGTGACAAATATCAGTTTTTCTCTTAAGGTAAAGTTCAACAAACAAACATGGATGCTCTATTCCGCTACCGGTCAACAATTATCTTGAATATTTGGATGTACAGTTGCTCCAAGTAGTTTCCATTTAATGGGCCTTATTCTTCCCCTCCACTTTGCTGTGCTCAGCTGGCAGGGCTCTCAGTCATCACATCTCCTTTTAATGCCCCTGACAGGGGGTTATTTGCTCCCATATATGTTTTCTCTCCAATTACACCTTGGCAGGCTGGAGGCTGCCAAGCCTCTTTGCCGAGATGCTGATGGTCACCTCTTTGACTAGTCCTTCCTGCCTCCTGCACTATATTTTTCATCTTTTTAGATTCTATTAGAGAGGAGGACTCTCTCATTTGTCTGTCCTTGGTCCAAAGTGTTGTTTAACACCTGACAAGCATCAGCACTACAATGTCAACTACTATTTGGTGAGAAAGGTAATATTGGACTTCTATTCTCAATTTTTCCTTCAAGGTGTGTGTCTGGTAAGAATACGGTATGAACATAACAGTACATAAATATTCTCAAGAAAAATATGCAGTGCACTCAGTGTGTGTGTGTGTGTGTGTGTGTGTGTGTGTGTGTGTGTCATATTGAAAAACGTATTCATGTACAAATATTTGCCGGGCAAAGCAGCTGCAGTAGCCTGAGCAGTCATGGAGATTTAAATTGCCACACACACACTTTCTTAATTATGCCAAAACATTTCAAATTGAATATTTAATGCAAAGCACAATACTAATCTCCACCAAAAAAAAAACATTAATTAGAATAATTTTCTTGATTCTTTATGGCTGTTTACAGCTATCAGAATGATCAAAGACAAAGTAAAATTATACCAAGGGACTGATATCTCAAATATACAAGATGCAAACCCTCTGAATCAATAGAGCAAAACAGACAGCATTTGTGAGTATAGCTTTAAGCTAAGTGGGATGCCAAATACAAAGGCTGCCATTGATACCACAATGAAAAATGCATGATATCAGAGAGAGCACTCTTTTATCTACAAGGCAAGATCAATAGTGGGAAGGGGTTATGGAATCAAAGTTGTTTTGCTGATGCAGTAGTTAACTGACACTCTTAAAAACATCTGAAAACAATTTGAAAGAACAAAGTGTGCTAAAAAGACAATTGGAGGAGAGTAAGGTGACGTTCTGCGGGTTGATAAACTTTCTTTTCACATTCAGTAGGGCAATATCAAACACTGAGCGTACAGGGCAACATACGTCAGATTAATTTACCACTGACAAGCTCTATGAAGGATCAGTAATACATTTCTTTGTTTCTTGGCTTGAACAACAGCAAAATAAAAATCACAACAGTTACAACCAAAAATACTAAATCTACAAGACGCTACATTTGTTTTTCATCAAAGGGACAGTGTGCTCTTCTTCTGAAACACTGAGCCTTTAATCATCCATAAAGTTACAGACTATTGTACTGCTGACAAAGAAATGATATATTTAAAACAATACCAAAAATGTACCACAATACAATACAACATGACAATTGCACCCTAATGACAATACCCATTTTTAAAATACATAAAACACAAAAGAACTCTGAGAATGTTAATCTAAAAGCCTGTACTAAATAAATCCTCTGGCCCACCCTCACACAACATCTGATCATTGATTTCAACATGACGCTGACAGAGCTAATTATTCTGTAACTCAAGCCATGCCTCTGCCCTGACCTTCGCCCTGTGAGTGGACTGAGGAAGAGCCAGCAGCTTTCAGCAGAGGCTTTGGCCTGTCTGGCCTGTAGAATGTGACAGGAGATAGACAGAGAAGAGAAAAGGAGAGAGGGTCACAGAATGGAGAAATAGAGACACAAGAGAGGAGAAAAAAGGAGACAGAAAGAGAGAGGGAAACATGAGAGAGACAGAGAGAGAGAGATAGAGAGAGAGCGAGAGAGAGAGAGAAAGAGAGAGGCAATGAAAGTGAGTGAGAACGACTGACAGATAGAGGATTCGTCACAGGCAAAGAGTGAAGGCTCTGGCCACAGAGGGACCTGGTGAGAAAGCTAACAGATAGCAATCTGAGTTATCACTCTGCGCCACGGCTAACAGCTAGCAGCTACCCTGTCACCGCTGCCTAAACAAGCCCAGTGTTTTCATCTCCATATACACAACGCGGCACTCTGTCTTTTCTTCTGATGGAGATAAGATGTATAAATTATGAGCAGCTGACAAAGTCTACTCCAGCGCCCCCGGCGTCTCATCAATCACTAGCCTGTGTGTCAGCAGGTAACTGACGTGGCCCCCGGAGGCACAGCCCCCTCTTTAGGTGGGTGAGTGTTTTTTTGTGCAAAAATTTGTGTTTGCTACCGTGCAAATGGGCTTTTGTATATGTCTGAGTAGTGTGTGTGTATATTTGTGTATAAGCTATGTGAGAAGGTTGTATGAACAGCTGATTCAGTCTTAAAAAAAAGAAGAAATACACACAACTTGCACACACCAGCCATACAAAAACAACTCTTGAGAATATGTGTGTGAACTCAAGGTTTTACTGTTATACCTTGAGGTTATCTGATGTGCTGATATATTCCAAAGAGAAACCTAAATGCTAGAAAGAGGGAAAAGTGTGAAGGACTGAAATATGCTACCCAAAAAAGAGTGAAACTGGGAGCTGGCTTGCTGGGTGGAGTCCTTGAGGCCTTAGAAGGCCAGTGGTAGACCACCCAGTATGATTATTGGTATTAACAATTTTCCAAAAACCTAAGTTCTTCCCCTGTCTGCAAATAACATGGTCTGGGCCTTTGGTTGTAAGTGGAAGCCATGACAGACATACATGCAAAAATACACTGTAATACGCTGCATTTTAAGGGTACTGAAAGGTACTTCCTATTTAATTCAGAGGCATTATAAATGGCAACACTTGAGTTTTTAACACATCATTGCTAAAGTAAGCAACATAATTACACTGTGTGTCAGAAAAACAGCATAATTACAAGTCACAAGTTGTCAGTGTCTGATTTCACATAATTTACATTTGCAGTCCTTTCACTGCTCATGTTTACCAGAATTGAGGCCTAATCTCACTGCAATAATTACAAGCTGTAGTGTCCAAAGTGCAGATTACATGGGTATTATACAGTACAGTGTTAATTCAAATATGATAGCAAATACAACTTTGTACCACTGATTTGCTTTTTGTACAATTTGTACATTTTTGCCTCCAACATCCATATGATAAGTCCAAAAGAGCCTGTTTTAGTTAATACTGAATTTTCATTCAAGGGCAGTTCATGTGTGGAAAAAACTTACTTAGAAATAACTGCATTCAATGAAACATAAATTCCTCTTGACTGAATTGGTATACAACCTCGAACCACATCACTGCAAAATTACACAATGTTTGTGTACACGGCCTAAAGCAGGTAGCTTTTGCTTGTGCACACAGTATCGATCCGCTGTCTTGAAGTGAAGTTCAAGGAGAGAGTGAAGCAGAAAATGTTGACTCCCCATGGGGACAGGAGAAACAGCTCATCTCAGCACCAAAGAGAAGGAGGGCTGTCATGTTCCGTGTGATGAGCTGAAAGACTAGAGGCGGCCTAAAGCAGCGGGGTATTCCTTCCCCCCATAAACAAACCTCCAAAAACAAACAGTTCCACCCCACAGAGAAGGAGACGGGACAGTGAGACGAGAGGGAAGGGCAGACAGGTGTCAGGGAAGAATGACATCAGTGACAGAGGGCACTAAGAGAGAAGCTGGAGGAGATGAGAGGATGATCTGAAGACAAGGGTGTTTTCATGAAACAAGCATCCGACTTGTTGTCTCCCTCTTTCTGGCCTGCTGGTTTGGTTTGGATTGTGGGCTAGGACTTCATATTTTGATCACACTCATGAATTATGTACCATACACCATTAGCATTAGTTAGAGCCAGTGCAGTATAAGTGGTACTTTTGTTTGAGGGCGGTCAAGTCCTGAGACACATTATCTTTGAAAACCCTTCTAGAGACAGAAAGAACACGTCTGGAATTTAGCTGACAAAAGCACTCAGTCGTCCTGAAATCTGATGAGTCTGACAGGATGTGAGCCCATCTGATCCACTGCCATCTCAATATTCCCTCATGGGGGGGGATGGACAGGATGGACAGGCTGCTCCTCATCGCGCTTTTAGCACAGGTGTGATGAAAGTGGGAGCCGCCGCAGCTCGGCCCATCTCTCAGGTTACACCGAACACGTCTATTGACTGACGTTGCCAGTTGGCAGGCAAAACGCATGGAAGTGATGCCCGTTGTGCCCTACCCATCTGTCTGCTGCATGGAAACAGCATATCAGGTGATCCCAGGGGATACCTATTATCATATCATATTAAATGTCTGGGCTATGGGTTACAGTTGTAGGTCTTAACAAAATAAAAGATAGATCTTACAGAATGGGACAAAATGGGTTGTGTGCCACAAGGTCAACACTGTCTGACTGTGGACACCTCTGGGAGTTTATTACTGTGAGGTAAAAGAGAACAGGGAAGACAGACAAACACTAATAAAGAGAAAGAGATCCATTGTGTGTCCAAATGGCTTTGCTTGCCAGCCACTACCGCAGTACAGTACATCCTGTATTCACTTAATCAGACTTGATGAAATGACAAACCTTTGTGCCACACTGCCTGGAGAAGTTATGCTTGAAATAAAATATGTGTTACTAATCATGACTTACGGTACATCTCACAGGATATCTTATTACAGACCTTTACAGCTCATTGGCTGTGATTCAATTTCTTAAGTATGGTATAGTGCATAGAAATTAGACCTATTCTGAGAAGAGGCATAACGAGTCAGCTTGCAACTGAACACCATCTGCAAATAGAAACTGAATGAAACTGTCAGAGGTTATAACGCCTTTGATAACCAATTAAGAATGCAAATAATTTGACACTGAAAATAAAAAAAGCCAGGCTGATAAAAAATGATCAGCCTTAATAGTCTTTGTTTGAGCATGTACAGATACTGTACTTTAATCACACGTTTCAGAAGATGGATCACTTTACTTTCACAAATTTCACAAATTTATTATTAAGAGGAAAACCCCTTGAGATGTGCCATCTCGTTTTCGAGGGGACCTCAAGAAAAACATACATCACAAACATACATACATACTGACAGACAAAAGACAAAAGCTCTCCATCACACCAAAACCACCCATATCCTCCCCATTCCAACCTTTAGATATTAGACAATAAACAGTTAAGGTCATTCATATAGACAGTTGAGAAAAAATGAAAAGAAAAAAAATATCAAGCATGAGGAAAACAGTTGCAGCTTGTATGCAAATAATTAAGAAGAGACAGCTTAAACTGGTGAAAAGAGGAGATAGATCTAAAAGACCTAGGTAAACCATTCCAATCAGAACTTTCTCTAAGCTCTCATCACAACAACAAAACCCAACAAAAATCATATGGTCTTTGCAGATTGGTGACACTGTAACATTGTGCCATTAAGGATCTTGACCCACTTCACTGCCCATATGTGTCCTGTAGCTGTATGCCAATCCTTCACAGCCCTCTCCAACACTCCCACAAATGACGAAGAAGAATGCTGTTTGAGTGTCACTTGACCCCTCTGCCCCCGCAATGACCTCGAGTGCAACCTGGGCAGCCTCACTCTTTCACATATTTCCATTGCTAAACAAGAATGTCTTCCCCCCACCTCCTCCGTCTCTACTTAATTTCCTCTTTATCGCTGTCCTATTTTCCCATCGCCGTGTTCATCACCATGCTTCTCTCATCCTTTTTTCTCCCTCTATTCAAAACCTGAGAAGGAAAAAAAGAAGAAGAGGAAAATGCCTTTCCACCAGTAAAAAAACGCAGGGATGAGTGGCTATTCAGAGTGTGATTGTTGGGGAGAAAATGGGCTGCTGTGTTTGTGAAATGCAGAGTGGGAGAGAGTGTGTGGATTTTGGACAGATGCATATGAGAGGTGCACGGTGTAAGGGCATACTTTAAACTTATATATACGAACAGAAAAGTAAAAGAGAGAAAAAGGAATGTGATAGGCAGCACGGCAAAACGCGTGAGACTGAATTCACATCAACAAGACTGCTACACAAACTTTTGAGTGGTTGAATATTTAGACCAGATGCAATAAAGCCTAGCCTATATTTGTTTAGTGCTCTTTAAAACCATTCCTACTAAATATCAACTGTCCTTGAACAATTTATGTAACATAAAGTGCCTTCCTTAGGCTAAATGCGTGTGCTGCTGACAGTATTGAAACTATCTGTTGCCTCTCTGTCACTCAAATGTGATTCTCCTGACAGGTTAAGCCCATAATGCTCCAGATTTGACTGGTAAATCCAGTGAAAAAACATCCCTTTTGTCTCTCAGGTGGAAAGGTCGCACAGCGAGACCGGTTTTCCTTCAACCTACAGTATTCCTACAGTCTTAGCCTCCAACCTAAACATGCTCTAGCCCTCATCATTGGCCTCTCTCAGCCCTCCTCAGCGATCTACCCACCCGCATGCATAAGCTACAAAGCTGGAGGTGTTAAGACTACCTGTCTCAACAGCACCCCCCTTGCCTAACCTGCAGATAGCCCTCAGGGACATTAATTATAGAGTAGTCTGACTTGTTGAGAGGAAAGAGACAGAGAGAGAGAGAGAGAGAGAGAGAGAGAGAGAGAGAGAGAGAGAGAGACAGAGAGACAGAGAGAGAGAGAGATAGAGAGCAGGAAAAGATAAATGCAGAGATGTTGTTACAGAGGCTGTCAACTCCTAATCCTGTCATCCTGCTGTACAGAGGTGATGCTGAGCCTTTACTCGATCAGGTTTCCCATTCATCACCAGGGCTGGTTAGTGGTGGAGGTGATGGTGGTGTTGGAAGACGTGATGGGTAGAATGGTAACTCTCATTTTCCCACAGAGGTCAAATTTAAACTGGTTATGTCCAAACCTCACTGTTTGTCTTCGTCATCTGGCCCAAACATCATTGAGATTCTAGTCAGAAAGATCGTAATTGTATGTTCTGACCTGATTGTTGAGCTCCCTAAACTTTGAAAAATCCATTAGCTAGTTCTTTCACATGCACATGCAATGGAGCTGGCTTTTTACACAAAGTGAAGATAAAAGATTGCATGGATAGTGTTTCTGTTCGAGGACCACTTGAAAAGGAATACACAGCAACATAAAACCGCTGCATCCATTTCTGAGTGTTCAATACTGTGCTTGCGGGCAAAAACATGGATCCACGATAATATGACATTTCTGTATGTGCTTTAAAGATGTTGTGTGGACAGCAATGTCTACTTGGCAAGCGTGGATAGACACTGAACTGCCACCATATGATCAGAGCAATCTGTCAAAACAAATGGAAGCTTCTCTTGCGCATTACCGTGTTAGATTAGACGACTAGCGGTCATTTGATTCCCCACCGTCTCGACAGCTCCCGTTTCTAATGGACCGAGTGGAATTTCACAAAACGTAAAAATAGGGAGAGGTCAACATGTTTGAAGGTTACCCCTGTCGGGGAATCAAAATAAATAATGTTCAGGTGTGCTATTCTCTGTCAGGTGAGTGTCTTAATGATGCCAAGTTAACACATACTAAATAACAGTGTCTCCCTACGCACTGACAGCCTCAGAAATAATTGACCAGCGTGCTCCAAACTGAGACACAGTAGGCAGAGAATTCAATCCTGTAGCTGACAGAACCCATTGAGCATGTCACTAGATTTTGCATTATACACAAAGCAATGTCAGGTCAGGGATGCGGCGTCCTGCTAGTTATTTGCGATTGCATCTCTGAGGGTAAATTACCTGGCTCTCCATAATATGGTCTAGTTAACTAATTTTCTGACAGCACGCTGTCTCATAAGAAACATCTCAGATTTACTACCTGTCAAAAACGTGGACTGCTTTTTTTTTTTTTTTTTGCAAATGCTTGGCAGCCTCTCGAAAGACTCATATTCAATATCCTCTCTCGGTGTGCCGAGGACATCTCTAATTCCAGACAAAGACGTATGGCTGAAAATGAACAAAAAAGAAACATAACCTTATTATGTTTAAAGGCTACCAGCAGTGTGTCATTTCATCCACAAGTTCCCATGCAAAAAATGGCTGCTGGGGGGGAGGGTGTTGTAAAACGATGTAACATAGTTCTAAAGCCCTCGGTAAGGAAGCGGGGAAATCCATTATCCATTATCCTACCGACCTCTGCACTCTGACAAGTACACACATACAGTATATGGTGTCCTGTCATTTTGTTGTTATACATGTGTAAATCATTCACTTTCTGTCAGAAAAGAGGCTTTGACAACAAAACCTCACCTCATCAACGGGGTCACGAGGAAACCGAATCCCACCGCAGACAAAGCATAGTTTTACCTGCGAGAGCACGGGCAGCGACAAAGATGACAAAAGCTCAGTGATGGTGTGAAGACTGCCTTTAAGCTATACCGTACAGGGGGAACAATACAGACTCGCAGAATACTACCCCCCCAACATGGAGCTTAACAGTGTCTGTTTTAAAGTTCACAATACAGCTCCAAGGTCTGCCTACCCTTTCTTTTCTCTCTGTCTCTTTTTGTATGTGTTCCCATTCAACTGGACGGTGTGGCCTATCATCGTCCCCACCATGACAGTAGGTGGAAACGCTAGCTTTCATTACACAAAGTATAAATAGTGTAATCTATCAGCCCTGCCAATCAGGATGATTGATTATGGGCTGTCAGGGAGAAGAGTGACACATTAGAAAAGTTTGGTTAACAATGCCTGTAGCTGGTGCGGGGCTGCTGCCACCCAGCCCAGTGATTAATGTGTTGTCAGCCTGTAATCCCACACCCACGCTTAATGAGGCAAGAATTTATCATCTCGGCAGAGTGGCAGATGTCAGGAAGAAAGGAATCCAAGTAGCTGGAAACAATATACTTTTTCTAGCCTGCGCTTGACATTTCTGACAAGCTCTAAAAACCACAAAGAAGGTCTGTGTAAGCACAAACTTCAGTGGAGGGACTTTCAGCTCTAGTGCTGTCCTCTGTTGCATGCTCATGAAAGACGCTGGTGAAAGAAGACTCCATTAACACTTTACTGAGGAACCGACACAACTGGTATAGTGGATTAAAAGAAAAGTCCAATGCCACCATGGTTGTGCATATTTAATGAGAAAAACCGTTATGGGTTTCACACTGATTAAGTACAACTTTCCCTTTGGGCCCTATGGTAAATCATAAACAAAAGTGACCCTTGTGTATAGACTCTATCCACCTCATCTAGCACAGATTTTAAGCTCTAACATTAATTAACTTTCTTAATAGCATATCAACATATGCATGTCATAAACAACAACAACAACAACAATTTAACTTGAATTAGCTGATAAAAATCTGAATGTGAATTAAAGCAAAGCTGCCTCGAGATGGTGCACATGACAATCAACTTCAAAAATAAACTATACATGCGAGTGCTGAAATAATGATCAATGTGTACTGTCAACATTAACTAAAAGAGACAGGCAAAGAAATAACTGGTCTCTTCAAGAGATTTAAAGTCTGGCACATTTCTGTACCCGGTGGGGTACGGGGTGAAAAAATATTTTTTTATAGAGCACAGAAGCCAGCTGTCTCTCATTAGGCTAGCAGCATCTTCCTGTCACCAAAGAGACCAACAGTGAGGATTAGCTCTGATTGGACTGATAGGCCAACGCACTGGGACGCTGCACTATGTAATAGCTAAAAGCATCATTTGATTATAAGTGTAATTGAAGAGATGCCTTAGTGGCTATGATATTGTTGCCACAGTGCATGTACAGTGATTGTAAGTTTTGCAACCCCTTGGCATGCAATGAGAAATAGCTCAGTTTTATAGTGGAACATAATGACTGTGAGACGTAGGGCTGCGTGTGCAGATTTTTCTTTGCATGTCTAAAAAGTGATGTGTTCAATGATACTGGAAACTGGAAGTGTGTTATTTCCCTGTAGTTTTCTGTGTCTTGAAAGAACTCTGAAAACAGCAAAATCACTATAAAAACTTGGCCCTTCCCAAAGGCTAATAAAGGATCTAGTTGGAACACTATGTGTAAAAAGCAAAAGCTTTGTAGCTTGCCAATCCCAGGCACTTAATATTAATACACTAATAAAAACTTAACAAAGACTTACATTATACAGATAAAAAAAGAAGAGAAAAGTTATGTGAACGATCGCATGATTTGTCAAAGTTTATGAAAACTTTATATCAAAATGGGAGAGGGAGACATCTCATTATAGCTGGCCAGCCTTGGCCTGTTTTCTGACAGGCCTCAAACTCCACCGCTAAACACAAGAGACGTCGAGACAACAAATGCTTCACCACAGAGGCGTTCCTTCTCTGTACTGCACGCCAGCAGAAGGAGAGGAAAATCAGTTAATGCAACACGGCCACTTCAGTGTCTCATAAAAGCCCTTACAAAAACACGTTTGTTTTTATGCTCTTCGTTTAGCCAAAAATGAGTAATACATCAATCATTTTTGCTTGCGAGAGCGTCGTGACACTCAGGTCATGCACCCCGTGTCTCCAGGCTTTGAAACAGGCAATAAATCAATGTTGGCGCTATTACTTACAATTAATTGTGCTTTAAAGTTTTACAGTGTGTTTATCATATGCAGGGCCTGGATGATTTATGTGGACAGTTTGAGTCACTCCCTCTAATTGCTGTTGTTTTCCCGGCTTATAACCCCTGCTTGACCCCTCAGCTTAAGCTGCCAGAGCGCTCAGAACCGGGCCTGTTGCACCGGTCCAAACACTGGACAGGCGTGTACTTCAGCAATCAAAAAAACAGTCACAGAAAAACACATGGAGGCACAAACCGCTCAGATACTGACAGACAGACTCACATAGCTGAGAGAATGAACACGTGGCTCCTTGGAATTATCTGACACAAACAACGGTGTGCTTTAACATACAAACTAAACACGTCCAAACGATTATAAACAGCTGTGTTTTTACATTTAGAATATGCTGTCATTAAAAGACAGGGAACAGCAGTGTCTCAAGTCATGCAATTAACAGATAACAAGACATTAAGTAAGATGGGAGGAAGAACATAATTTGAAAGCAAGCAGATCATAATATGTCAGTGAGTTTATTTGTCTGAACATAAAGCAGACAGGCACTCAGTATGGTTACAGTTTGTCCACAACGCCTACACAATCAGCACTGCTGTCCTTATTCGACCCACTGTATACATATTGATTAAGGAATGATTCAGGAATGCGTCAGGAAAGAAAGGTGACAAATCAGGGTTCTGTATGTATAATAGCTGGTGCAAATACAGAATCTAGCAGAGAATGAAGAGTGGTTATAAACTTGCTTCCACAGCAATCTGTTGGGTAATATTGCCTTCCCCTGTTGAGAACCATATTCTTTGAGTTTTCTCTGAGGACAAATTTGTTCAGTAAAATGATTCAGCAAACCCACTGAAGGCACATTCACAAAGCGCTATATTGCATGCCGTTTGTTATGTTTGAGAGCTTCAGGGAACTCATAACTCTGGAGAAGAGATGAACATGGCAACATACTTTACAGGGCACATTTGAGACTTGAAAAAGAAGCAAAAACAACCAACTTATAGCAAAATGCCTCCTCCTTTTTCCAGAGTTGCTTTGCAAAAAAGACACAATCATGCATCACATAATGCACACTCATGGGTCTAAAACCATGCAGTCTATTTTAGATTTGGCCTGTTCCCTTTGGTGCAAACTTAAAATGAACTGCTGTCTGCTGCAGAGTAAAACAGGTTAGTGTCTGGGGAAGAAAAAACAGAACTGAAAAGATCCACTTGAGGACTTTCCTGGCTCTGTCACTGTCAATTCCCTTGAAGAACCGTTGCCCTGTGTGCAGAGACTCATGGGACCCAGGAGCTGGCTCAAGCCACCCTGCAATGCAGTCTGCTTTACATTATACGGAAGGATGTGGGGAAAAGAACTTGTGTTCATGCTCGAAAATCAAGTCAAAAACTTCGTCCAGGCAAAATCTAAGTGACATCCGAGGAACATTTATACCCGCTGACGTAGCTACCAAGCTGTGCTTGGTGAGGGGGACCATATACTTACTTCATTCACTGTGAAACACTCTTAAACATGTGGCAAGGGGTAAATGTTATTCTACTAGTTAAATTTGCTGTGCACTTTTTTTTAGCAGTGCTTGGGATCTGAAAACAGAATGTGCTGTCATAGTGTTTTGATAGACATGGCCAGTTTAACCCAAGGGTTCGACAGCATAATGTGGGCTCCGTGGCAGAGTGGAGGGAGGTAGAGGAACCGATCCAAAAAGTACCACATATATTTTCCGAAGGCAGCCCAACACAGTCCAAATGGCTCTACGTGGTTTAACGCCATTTCATTCCATGACCTCTAAATCCTCAAAGAGAATTATCACATTATAGCATTCCAACACACCCAATTTCCCAAAATACAGCTCAAGGCTTTCCCACTATGACACTGCTTAGTGTTGTGGTTTTGGGAAAACACTTCAATCGTCCCCACTGTGTTTTTTTTTGTTTTTGTTTACTTCAGGTATTTATATATTTTTTCTCTCTCTCGCTCTTGTCTTTGTCATTTTGCCTCTGTTTCTGTCCAACTACTTGTCCTTTCCACTCAGAAATGCAGGATAACCAAAACCCGAAAGAGAAAATGACCCCCTTCGGAGTTTGAAGCAAACACCAAAACGTAAGGACAAGTCATAGACGCTCAGTGTTACCCACTTATGGTGTCATGCCTACTAGTGCATAAAGGCACACAATAACAATTAAAAGAGTGACAGAATGATCCTAAGTGTATGGGCATGGCTATTCTATTTGATCACAATGCTTTGTTTTCCTCTTTGTCACAATGTTGTCTTAGCAGTAAAGGTTTGACTCTGTGACATCTATAACTTTTTGTTAATTCTGCACTCACAAATTTCGTCGTAGTTTTTTTTGTGTGAGTGTACCTTTTCCTGCAAACAACCGGCAATCGACTGTCTGGTTGTGATTTAGGCAACATGGAAAACATTGGGAATGTATGAAAAGTTATGGCGTTCAGATTGTGCTAAAGACCATAACTGCTTTATCCGAACCATGTGGCGGCACTCAGTGCCATGCCATAATGGCATGATTGAAAAGGAGTTAAAACTGTGGTCACGATCCACTCCGATATGACTCTAGAGAGGTCTCCAAAGTTCAGCACTGTCTCTTTCATAGCGAGTCCATTAACTATTCCAATACGCACATCATGCAATGGGAATGATCTGATAGAGCAGGGGCTCTTTCTTTAGATTTATGCTGTCATAAGTGGGCATGTGTCACTGTAACCCTGCTGCAGTTGCTGCTGTTTCTGTGGTTTCAATTTATCTACTGTAAACAGCAGGAAGGTTTCTCATAGAAAGGTCTTAAAGGAAAATAACTGTAGGCAAAGCAAAAAACTTTTATAAATAAACCTTTTAAATCACGTCTGTTGTCCTTTATTTTTTCCCTCCAATACTTGCACTAATTGAGACTCAAATGGTAGCGCAAGCGACAGCGAGACAGCTAATTACCTTCCTTTGTAATGAAGCAAAAGGCAGACACTGTACTATGAGCCACTGTTATAAGCAACACCCTGCTGTACCCGACATAAAAGCAAACACAAATATCTAATTATGCCATCATCTCTCCTCGCTTTTTCTGTTCTGTTGCAGACGTTGCATTAATTGGTGGCCCGCACTATTGGTCAGCTTACAATCACTCTGATGATGTGAACAATTAGAGCCGGGAGGTACTCATGGCTCATCAAGTCCGTGATAGTTGACGCATCACATCTCATCTAACTCAAAACTAATGTTATGGAAATGCCGCTGTGACGTCCCAGGGCCTAGACACGGGATATGTCCTGGCAAAATTATTTTTATTGTGTGGACTCAGTCAAACACTGCTAATAAGGAACTGTGAATAGGACAGCAAAAGTATGTTTAGGTGCACAAAATAATGTGTGCAATGGGAGGTAGACGCGTTTTCATCAAAGCTGTAACCTTTTACTTTGCATAGGGAATAAATAATCATATACAGCAGGTTCAAAGACACAAAGAAAAACACACACATCATGTCAGCTAGAATCAGTGATTATCTCTCCTTTCATCTAAGGCTGTGACGACAAAGGCAAACATTTCTTTTTCACTGACAAGCTATGTAAATAAAATCTTATAAAGTGACTTTACCCTGCCAAAAAGCATTGTCGAGGTCCTTAGTTTCTTTTTATATAAAGTGGATGAACAGTGTTTTCATTCCACTTTTCTCCATCTACCAAACATGCCAGACTGAGGTTAAATTATTTCAATGTTTTGCTTTCCCGCTTGCCACTTGCATGAAGAATCAAGAACAAAGCATAGCATGAACTGACACTAAAAGAGTACACTATCTTAGCTGATTGAAACAATAAATATTTTGTTTTTCTTGTGTACTTTTAAACCCGACATTGACTCACATGCTTCTGATTTGTCATTGGATGCCTTCGCTCTTGCTACTCTGGATCCATTTTTACCTCCCACACTCACTGTCAGAGCCCCAGAGACCTTCAAAACGACAAAGCTTAGCTGATCCACACAGTGAGTATTTCATGACCTTACAATTACATGAAATCAAATATAGGCAAAAGCCGCTCATTCATATTGCATTATCAAAGGAATGGAAGACGGGGGAAAAAAGGGGTGGAAAGGGGTGAAGTGGGTATATCTATGAACCTCCCGAACTCTAATTAGTCTGTGTGGCAGAAAACAAGAGAGCGAGGAATAAGTGCACAGGCTCGGGATAATTAAGCGATTGTGAGCGGCATGTACGTGAGCTGTCACTCCAATCGCCAGCCATGTCACACTTGGCAACACAACCGCGACCGGACAGCCGCCCGTCGTCTTTGATCTGGACTCATGCATACGGAATCAGGTCAGGCCGTGGTCACACACATTTAAACACACACACACACACACACACACACACACACACACGCATACACGCACACATGCACACACACACGTGCACACACTCAGATACAACACACACACACTTTGAGCAATAGTAAAAACTCTTTACAAAAGGGCCACAGCACTAGGACCTCTATAAAGGAAGACTGACAGTCAAGCATGCACAGGAAAAAAGGACGGATAAAGGAAAAGAATAGAAAGGGGAAGAAAGGGCAGAGGGGACTTCAGAGGGACTACTATTTAAAACAGTGTACACAAAAAAACAGAGCTTAACTTACTGCTTCTAACTTGGGTTTGACCACTTTCATGAATGCTCCTCTTGCCTGCGCCTCCATCACTTCTTTTTTGGACACTTTCCTCGTGTCCAGAAACTTCAGCTGGGGCAACTTGTGCAGAACAAAGTACCTGTGAGAAAACAACAATTTAACTTAAAACTGAACCGTATCGCTGCCTTAAAAGGTCTTCTCGTAGGCCTATCCTTGACAAAGTGACAAACAGAGAATCTAAGGAAGTGTGTAAACCGTCATACACTAATCAAACTGACACACATTCTAATATGTAAATGCACACATCAAAAAAACTTGAAAAGAAGCCGTGTTTACTGAGATTTAATGGTGGTGCAGATTTAATGGTGATATGTTCTGTATGTAATAACCTTCAAAGCTGATAAGAATAAGTACAACATATAAATAGCACGAAAGGAGATACAACCCGTCTGCCAGAGCTGTCATTCTGGCAGCATCACAGATATCTCTCTAAGCTTTCAGACACACTCTGTCTTTCATTGGGAGGGAGAGAAACGTCAAAAGATAATGGTTGGAATACATAGATGACAACAGATCCTTTCACAGGCAAGCAGGGATAGAGGAACCAGTATGTCAAGGCTGAGCTGGTAGCCAAAAAGGACATGCATGCAGCACCTAAGTGGAGGGTGAGAAAGGACGGGGGATATGGCCACAGACAAGACCTGTGCGCAAAGAGCCGTGACAAATTGATGATGGCGATGGCGATGAGGGGAGATGGCAAAGCCCGTGTCAAGTTTTCAACACCTGAGGATTATAAGGAGGGGATGCAGGGATCACGTTTAGACTGACACAGGAAATATCGCTGCTCAAATTTAAGAAAAAACATCAGATATAATTTGAAAGAACATAAAACAAGTTAGAGTGCTTATCTGCAAAAAGAAAACAAATTAATAAAACACAAAATATATCACATGGCCCTTAATAACTTACAATGGGACCATTAATATAGGGTAAAATTACCTGTTCCTAACCCCTAATAAGAGCTCCTTTTTCCGGTGAGAGCACCAGCACTCAAATACAAGAGGCCCCAATCCCATCTTGTGTCTACCTCTCTGTAAAAGGACTTTGTTCAGGGTATTTCCATGATGAAATGTGAAGATGCCCTTGGGAGACATGCAGGGAGGTTATTCTCCATAGGTAACCTACCATCACAGGGTCAGAGCAGATGACAAGGCTCTGTCAGCCAGTAGCGATATTAATGATTCAAACCAACCAAAGAGGGAGGATAAGAGAGAGGGGTAGTGTGGAGGAGAGATGACTGAAAAAAAAGTTTCTAAGACAATACACACACATATACATATAAATTGTATTTAAGTTTTGTATTAATTTATTTTGTAATTATAATTTCATGTATGTATTTGAGTAGTATATAGCAGTGGTTCTCAAACTTTTTCACATCAAGGACCCCTAAACTGACACAAATTAGACCACGGACCCCCATCTAATAAGACTTTGTCCCAGGGTCTGCTACGTCATAGAATTTTTGCTTTTAGATGTTTTATTACAGAAAGTGAATGAAACCCATGAGCAAAATAGTCATATAATCTGTCATTGTGTTACTTATGGATGTAATTATAGTGAAAATAAATGATGTCCCTTTTTGTTGGGGACCCCCTGGAACCCCTTCAAGGACCCCTGGGGGTCCATGGACCCCACTTTGAGAACCACTGGTCCATAGTAGTTACATAGTTGGGCAAGAGGAATTTCTGTGAGAGAAGTCCTTAAACCATACTGACTGGAAAAACTCACAGACATACATTTAAACACAAGTAAATATTAATGTATTTGTTGGAAACATTATTCTCCATATTTGTACTGTATTTAGCCTGTAAATTCCAACTACACAGACATACACATTTTATATTTGTTGTTCAGCTGACCTTCTCTGCACTATGCAATAAGGTTGACAATGTTAGGAAGTGTTTTCAAACAATCATTGTACTTTATGTATTACATCTATGGAAGATAAAAGCAAAAGAAGAATATTTATAGACACTGTGGGTAATTATTATGCAGCTGCATGTATGGCATTTAGAAAAAAAGGTTGAGTGAACACAAAGTACAGCTGGTGGTTGAGGCACCTCAGGCACAAGCTCTCTGATCTGCCACAAAAGGAGATCGGACAAACTGATATCTTTCCTCAAGATAAGAGGTTAAAATGTACCAGAAAACTATGTTAATCTTTGAACAGAATATCACAGAAACAGAGAGAAAAGACAGAGGTTGAGTTATACTCACACAGTCAGTTTTCTGAGGAGACAGTGTCTTTAAGCACAGTGCCACATAATCAGGAACCATTGTGAACATACTGTATAATATTACAGCCTTGAACTCTTGTGTTATTGCAGTACTACAAATGGCCACTGTGCGTACGCATGGTCGGCTAAGAACAGGACAACATTTAACCTTCCCGCAGACTACACAATACTGTGTGAATGAATACTATGTTTCTATGTCATTGCACTAATTGGGGCACCGATGCAATGCACCAGGGTATTTCACTTGAGAGACCAACATCTCCCGAGGCATTGGGCTGGGTATTTATTGCCCAAGGCCGGTGCTGTCACGACCTGCATACAGCCTAACCTTGTCAGACATGAAATCTGCATCACGCTCAAATTGATGTTTTACTATGTGACACATTATGAATATTACATTACAGGACCCTAGACGTTGTCAGTCAAAACAGAACAGCTTTCCTCACCAGCAAGATAAGCATGTGAGGAGAGGGGAAAGGCGGAGAAAGGGAGAAGGGGAGGGAAAGGGAGAGAGGGGGAGAAAGGGAGACAAAAAGAGAGAAGAAGGATTATTCAAGAAAGGCATGAGTGGTAAATGATTAATAGGCAACACAGAGTCAGAAACAAGCACTTAGGGCTAAAACAGACAAAAGAGAGTATGCTTTTCGCCTTTTATCGCATTTCATGTAAAGGACCCTGACAAATGGTGGTCATATTGCATGGCTTGAGGCCTAGCTTGATGTTTAATGCATCATCTGCTCTGGTAAGGCAGAGTAGTAAACACTCATTTGTGGTGGTGACTAGTCACACATGAAATCCATTTTGCAAACTGGAGTGTAGAGGGGCCAGTTGACAAAGCTTTTAGAGTGATGTGGTTGAATCCACAGTCTGCTTGTGAAATGTAGGGGGCTGAATGTTAAAAAAGGGAACATCTCCAAATCCATTACTTACAAAAAGCTATCACTCTGAATAGCTTAGCATCAAAACTGTCTGACTGAAAATATATAAACACACACACTCACACTCACTCACACACACACACACACACACACACACACACACACACACACACACACACACACACACACACACACACACACACACACACACACACACACACACTCACTCACTCACTCACTCACTCTATCTATCTATCTATCTGAACGAGACAGAGTATTATCTGTTCCTTATTTATGTGTAACATCATCACAGTCCATGTAGTAACTGACCTGTATCTCTGGTAGTCGTCCTCATCCTTATCCGGGCTGACCAGCTGGTTGGGGCAGGCCTCATTTCCCAGCAGGCTTAGGTACTCCAGTGACGGGGTCACATCAGCCAAGTGTTCCAGCAGAGCCTCGATATCAGTCAGGTGTCAAAGGGCGGATGTCAAGGACCTAGCGCTGTTAATTACATTAGCATTTACTCCCTGCACAGCCCCTCCCAGGCCTGTCTGCACTAAAACATGTCACTGTCAAATTTACCGAGGTGCTCAAAGGGGCTAGTCACTGGCTTTGTGAGACTGGGCAGGCAGAGGGGCAATTTAAGGTGCAGGCTTTGGCATATACTGTAGTAGTGATACAATTTGGCTGCTGCTCTCTCTCCCTTTCTCTCGATCTCTTTCATTTCCTAGGTGGCCGGGTGCAGAACAGTGACAAAATGATGGATGCCCTGTGGTTCAAACAGTCCGTGCTTCCCAGAGCCGTGCTGTGGAAAAGTTTTGCAAAACGTGGTAAAAACAAACAGCCCCTAAGCAGGCACATTCATCACTAATACATTCACTTGGAAAATTGAGCCCCAAAGTGTCAAACTACAACTGCACTAATGCAGTGCTCGAGCTTTAAAATGGCACTGTGCCACGACAGGATGTACATAATTGGCCTATTAGCATGTGCCGACCACTTCACAACCAAACTCAGCACACAGTCCCAGACGCACACTTCAAGGAGCCCCAGTTTTAATGTTGACTCTGGAAGTGTGTGTGTATGTATGTGTGAATGTGTGTGAGAGAGTGAACATCGTTACCCAGTAGGATCTGCATAACCAGAGGAAAACAGGACACATTGCTAAACCTGTTCTGAAGCTTCGAAGGGAAGTTCACACATTTTTGACTGATCATAAACAGCCTAGCAATGTGTCTATGTGTTGAATTTAGGGTAGCTGTGCGGAGCTCTGGTTTTTGCCGATTACTTTGGGTGGCAAGTAGAACACACAGGGCTGTTATAATCAATGAGGGAAAATATGAGCATGTTCTTGTGCTTTTAGTGACAAATTAAATAACTGATTCATTTTATTTCAGCGAGTTAAAGCAGAGTAATAAAGCATAAAGCAACTGATTCAAATGTGAAAAACCCTGATTTGATTCTCTATAATTTAAAATAACTGATATCACCAAACAGCAAATACATCACACTAGATAAGGTCTTATTCTTAGGGTGTAGTTTTAATTCAACACTATTTTATTCCCTGCGAAAATAAAATCACACCTCTTATGTTGACTCTAAAATCTGATTCCACTAGAGGTCCCTGTGGTTCAAAAACTAGTCCTGTGTGGAGCTCTGTGACAGCCAAGTTCCCCCACTCTCTTTTGCAACACACAGTGCTCCCTGCAAAGGCACAAAATTAAAAACGGGTTCTCGGAGACAAAGGCAGGTTGTACAGACATATGAATGTAAACAAAACGCACTGTTGATTCTGATACTGATGCCTGTGATATATGTCTGCAAAGTTGGCAAAATGAGAAATAGACTGAGTGATTAGTTTGAAAGGATATTTGGTTCTTATTGAGTGTTAGGGTGTGGAGGTTGGGTAACCTGGGCAACCGGAGGTCGTTTTCAAGCAGATTGTTGTCAACGACCAGCTCTTCCAGCTCACTGAACAGTTCGAGGCCCGCCAGTGACCTGCAATGATAAAGCAACAGGAAAACTGTTATGGCTCTAAATCTGGTCAGCAGTTATTGTGCAGAAATAAATATTTCAGCCTCCCTCTTTCATACACTGGGAGAGTATGGGTCTGGGCCTGTCAGGGAAGTGAATGACAAGAATTAGTGGTGCTGAGCTCCCCTGGCATGGTGAGGCATCCTTCAGCAGCTGGCAGGATGAGGGATGGGGGTCACTTGCGAGTAGCCAGGATTCAAAACAAAAGGCTTCAGAAATGCGGCGGGCAGGATGAATTTGTCAATGTCTTGTGCCTTGAGGCGCCCAGTTTCGCCTGACCCTAACCCTCCATTCCCAAGACAAATCACTCTGTCACAGTTCACCTTCACTCCCAAGACACAAATTTAACTTGTCATCCATCATTTTCACAGAGGAACCGGAATACACTCGCAATCACAGATGGAATGGAAAGGGAAACTTTTTTTGCAACTCTACCGCGATAGGGGTTAGTGTTGGTATTTTGACATCAAAGGACTTTTCTTTTTTTGTTTTTCAAAGCAGGCCTTTCTGCTCTTTTTTATGACAAATTGCAAAAAGGGGTGAAGGGTCCTCTCAACTCTTTCCCTCTCTGTCTCTTTCACACACACATACACATTCACACAGGCATAAAAATGATGGAGGGTGGTGTTAGGAGTAATGTTAGGGCTCTGCAAAGTTCAAGTCATGGAAGGTGCACAAAGGCAATGTGTGTGTGTTGTCTAATCCTTCATACTGTCAGCATGCCATGTTAAAGTGTCCTGGGTGACTTCATTGACATTTAAATCTGCCAGAACCTGACACATACTGACTTTATACCTCTTAAGAAGTATTCCTTACAGTTCACCCAACAGGTACTTTTAATTTAACACCAGCTTTTTAATTATTCAATATATTTCAGTATACAGTAATAATTATTTACTCCAAGCTCTGAATTTTCTAAATTCTACATTATAAGTATAGTACAGAATGTTTCTAGTTTTAAAAGCAGACAACGAACCTTGACATTAGGTTACATAATTATAAATTCCAGCAAAAAGTGTCACATCGCAACATGACAAACTGCAGCGTGAATTATTGCTCCTCGCTGGATCTGCCTAGTGTCAATGGCTGCCATAATACACACCAACCTAGAGCTAGGTAAATATAACACCTTTATCATGACAATCTGCAAATGCATGGCAGGGACCAGGTATCTGCGTAGGTGCAGTGCATAATGTACAGTCACATTCACTACGGAAAAGTAACTACATACTGAAAAAGAAAGGAAGGAGTACTTGCAATATAATGTAGTGTACAAAAATACACCTGGATCTATTAAGATGCTGACTTGTCCAACTAATTAGTCAGTAAGTAGCCATTTATTAGGCACTTTAGTAAGTCAGACCAACTGTGTGCTCCATCTGCTGTATCTTGTTTGCTTTTTCTGGCCAATCAGCTTGTACTCCACCTAGACGTAGTCCTTTGGCCTGGAGTGGACACACTGGCAGCAACTTTGAACTACAAAGCAAAATGTTGAAACTATCTTCGCAGGTGGAAAACGACAAATAGGCAATTCATTGTAGACTTGCGAGCGAGGCTGACTGCACTGCCTTATTTCAAAAGACATCAACATTTTGCAAACACGCACACTTGATATCCACCACAGCTTTAGAGCACCTAGCCAGTGTGCTGGCAAAGCCAGTAGCTGACAACCTCTTATCAGATCTGAGTAATGCACTGGCAAGATGGATGAATAGAGAGATGTGCCAGTTTTATGAAAACTACTCTGTTCGTTGTTTTCCCATGGTGCTTCTCATTTGTGAAAGCAAACAGTTCCATTAAGCTAGTATACTAAATCTATAGAGATGGCAAAAATTATGAATTTCATTATAAGTTTTTGCTTTTTTAATTACTCTTTGGTCAACTTACTGTACTGTTGTTTCTCGTGGATATAAAAAAAGCAGGGCATTTTGTCAATGTGTAGTTAGGCACAAACCCTATTGGATAAACATTATTGCTTTTTCAGTGAACAGAGATTGCTAACTAACTATTGCAACCTGTGTGTGTGTGTGTGTGTGTGTGTGTGTGTGTGTGTGTGTGTGTGTGTGTGTGTGTGTGTGTGTGTGTGTGTGTGTGTGCGTGCGTGCGTGCGTGTGTGTGTGTGTGTGTGTATGAAGGGCTGCAGTCCTGTGGGTTATGTTATTAGCTGCTCGGTTAAAGGGAGCCGCATGGCACAGGAGGGAGCCTTATTAATTGTTGTTTTCATGTCACCACTGCTGCGTGCACTGGCTGATTTAATCAGTTAAATTCACAGCCAGGGGAGAGCCACTGAGTCCCATCCAGCATTAACTACAGTGCAGGGATTGAACTTCTAATACTCTCCAGCTTTCTGTGCTCCCACTACAGATTCCCATAGCTGGTTTCATTACTTTTTATAAGCTTTCTTGTTTTAATATTGGCTTGGAAAACTAACAAAGTTTAACCACTGCAGTAAAAGTCCTTCACTTCTTAAAAAAAAAGGGGGGCAGCTTTGCTTTTAACAAAACTAATGAGCATAATTGACTTGAGTCCCAATGCTATAGAGGTTTGGTAAATGGCAGACAGGCAAAACACACAACACACAGTTTTTATAGGAAATACATTTTTTTTCTAATGTTAGCATTATTTGATGTAATTCACCTCCCTCAAAAATGTTTTGATGATAGTGATAATGAAAATATTTAGTAATGTATCTTAAGTTCAACTGCAATGGTCAATACTACTACTACTATTGCTACTACTTCTACTGCTATAATTTTTGCTTGTTTCATACATCCTCTAGTGCAATTCCACAGATAAAAACTGGCAGTCGAAAAAATAAGTAGGATATTTTTACTAAAAACAATAAGACAAATTCTTACAAATGCTATATGAAAAAGAATTTACTGTCACGTCATATTTCATTGTCATTGTACAAATAATAAAAGAAATTATGATTCCTATAGTAACGTGTGATCAAATGTGCTTTTATAAACCTCTAACTAGCAAAAGAGAGAGACGGAGACAGAGACAGGCGGTAGCTCTAACGAGGTGAGGCAATGAATCCTCTCCTTGTTAAGATAATTATGATCAGCCTCATTGTCAGAGCTAATACTTCACCCTGGCTGTCTTTACACTATGACTACCACTTAGCCTGTGTAAGCTCACCATCATACATCATACGGCCCTGTGTGTATCAGTGTGTGTGCTTTTGAGCTTACATAAGTAGTGCATGTATGTGTTGAAATCTCCATTATCTGCTAAGTTCCTGTCTACTGAGCACACAGAGTACATATACCAATATTTAGCTGGAGCAGAAACACAGGAAGCAGGGGAGAATGTGAGACACCAGACAAGGACATTTGAGAGGAGACACTGACCCAGCGAGCAGCCCTGCCAGATCAATACACTAATACTAATGCAGACATAGTGATTGATGAACCACTGCTGACAACAGAGGGAGGAAAACTCCTGACTATTATTGGCTGAAATGTCAGTCACTCCTGCCAATGGTGTGTGCTAGTGTCATGTCATATATCCTCAGGCAACAGATGAAAAATGGAGAAGGGCAGCCTTGGCTCTTTTACATGTGTTGCACAGTCTCCCTTCTTATGTCTGCTGCTTTTCAAACTGTTGCCTAGATGAATCATAGTTGGCAATTTTTAGAAACTCTGAAGACGATAGGCCAAATGTGGAGTTTGTTTCAGCTGTATATCACAGAGCTATAACGTAAAACAACCTTGAAAGTCTTACACATTACTGAAATGGTGATAAAGATCACAGAGGCAACATCCCTGCAGCTAGCACTGCAATACTGAAAAAGTTCCTGAGTCTAATGTATATCAAAAAAGAACAAACACTTTGAAAAGCTGGAGAGCCCTCAGCTGCAGTCTACAGTTAAAGGGCTGATGTCCTCTCAAGGGTGGGAGTGGTGCAGAAAAGCAAAGCACTGTTTTTCTAAATGGAGGGCCAGAGCTGCAGAGTGACAGGCATAATGACATCCTGTTCAGAAGGCAACAGATAAATGTTTGATGAATTGACCAATACGGGTGCCATGATGGCCTTCATAGGTGCATAATGGACTATTCAGAGCACACATCAGATTGCCTGCCAGGATAAGGTACTGTAATGAATGGGAAAAGGAACTGGACCTGGGAAAGCCAGTATGCGGACTGGCTTTAATAAACTTAATAAGAAAGGTGAATGGAGGAGGGCTGGCTAGAGAGGGAGGCAGGAGGCGGGAGAACTATTCTGCCTGAAATAGTCAAGAAATATTCTGATGGTTGTTGCCACTCTGTACACTGAAACATATATCTCAATCTTAATCAGTAATTCAGGAAATAAGCTATATTCCCATATCTACCATATATTCCCAGTTCGGCATCTTTTGGTCTTAAAACAATCAAAGTAATTATCTGACAGTTTCCAATAGAAATATACTTATTTTCAGAATTAAGTCTAAATACCATAATACAACTGGATCAATGTGCATATTTATGTCGTTTACTGACACTATAAAAAAAGTAGATATATTTCACCCAATGTTTTGATATTTTATCGTTTAACAAAAACAAACCTCAAAATGTTAAATGTGATACTAATTGACTTGATAGAACTGATGTTTTTGTAGTGTAAAAAAGTGGTGGGGAGTGTGAAAGGATAATAGTTATTCAGCTTTGTGAAAGCAAAATAATTGAGGATAACATATAGCCTATTAATACACAAAGTCTCCATTAGTTCAACACAGTTGTATTTCATCACTCTAACCCACAACACAAAACACAAATAAACATAAAAAAATACCAAAACACAGCATCAAAACATTATCAGGATTAGCCCCTAGTAAATAAGATGACATTATCTGTAAAGCAAATTAATGCCCCGCAACCCCTCAACATCCCTCCTACCACCTCCACACAGAGCTGATCAGGTCTGTTCCAGCACTCTTCCCTCCAGCTACAGTTTATGGCCTATACTCGGCTCTGTACATGGATCTCTGATGGCAATGGTGAATTAGACTGTCATTATCTGTCTCTATCTCCCCAACAGCTCTCCCTTTCTCACCCCCCTATCTCCCTCGCATATAGACAGTCACTGCTTAGTGTGGCACTCTTCTCTCTGTGTTGCCAGGCCTCAGGTGGCAGTCATTTAAAGATCACAGGTCCAGGACACACATAGCCTTTCCTGAATGCATGTCAATTCACACATGAGAAGGGGATTAGACTTCTCCTCCTAGGCAGCTGCAAATTACTATTAATGGCAATGCAAATCATTAGAGTACGTTTGGCGCCGCCAGCAAATCTCTTCTTTATGTGGGTTCACTCTTAATCTGTTTTGAATATTGCGCTATGCTTGCTCCTGATAGCCTACAAAGCTGTCAATTGGAGGTGGTATGTCAACTTTACACAGGGTTACATCATTTGCGAAACAAAAAAATATCTTTTTAGAGAGCATAAACAAATTCAAGCAAGAAGAAATCTGTGAAATATAATTAGCAAAGTTCTTTGTTGATGAAGCAGTTAAATATCAGCACTCATTACTTCATGCTATATGATGTTATTATGTGAGAAGTGCAGACTAAATTGTTGAAAATGTCTACACCATGGTGCGTCTGCCGAACATTTAAAGCTAGCTTCGGTGTGTTTGAATGATAATACCACTGTGGATCCTGCAGTGTCTGATTTATAGACTACCCCTGTGGATATTTCCTGCTGAGTGTGTGAGGTTAATATTCTCTCTCAATGTCATTAGTGCTGACAGAGGGGCTGAGAGCACTGTGAATCAGACAGGGAATAGTCTATATCCTTGATGTTCCACTTCCGGGATTGCTCCGTTGCCGACGGAAATTCCGCCAGATTTCACTCATTTAGGCTAGTTTTCCGTTGCGTTAGGCTTCCTTTGTCTTGGCATTTTAAACTCCGATGGATTTATGAGGACTGTGGTTAACCATTTCTCAGATCTCTGCAGGGTAAATCCAGACAGCTAGCTAGACTATCTGTCCAATCTGAGTTTTCTGTTGCACGACTAAAACACCTTTTGAATGTACACATGTTCCACCAAAACAAGTTTCTTCCCGAGGCTATTTTGCAGCTGCTTCTCCCCGCCCAAGACGATTGTGATTGGTTTAAAGAAATGCCAATAAACCAGAGCACGTTTTTCTCCCATCCTGGAATGCTGTGTGGACTACCCAGACCCTCCTCGGCTGCGCCAAAGGTCTGGCAAAGCGAGACTAGACAAGGAGTGATCCTGTCAATTCACAAACACACACACACACACACACACACACAAAGAGCCAGGGCCAGACAAAATCAAAGCTACTGTACATCACCTGGCCTCATGCTTCTTCTTCCATCTCCAATCCCTGCCTGATTAATGACCCTGGATCAACCCTGACCAAGGGATAACGACTTGACAGACATTCCTGTCAGGTCCAAACTCATAAGCCTTGCTTGACCGCGGTTTTGCCTGGGATGAAGTCTAAGCTCCAACAATGACCTGATTGAGAGGTAGGAGAGAGTTGCCCCTTTCCCAGTGAAGAAAGAAATGAAGAGATCACTGCAGAAAGGTGGACATCTCTTTTAAAGTTTCAGCAAGTGAGGTTTGTTACATGGCTAGACAGAATGACAGCTGCTTCCCATGTACAACACTAAATTGTACACTGTGAAATACATCATTAGACAAGGGAGGCGAGCAGTATTGCTAGTGAAGCCAAGCTCCTTCAGAGCCTATACAACACTTCCCTCCTCATAGTGCCTGGACTGTGCTCACAGTATGGCCATGCGTCTTGTGAATGTTTGTATTGAAAGATTAGTTGTCTATCCACATGACAAACACCCTCCTCTCTCAGAGAGCAGGAGCTGAAAATCAATTCACTGATGGCATCTCAGTCAGTGAGGACATCAATGCGGCACAAACAAGCTCTCATGCATGCGACACAGCCTCACTTTAAGTGTATATAATACTACAACATTACAGTGACAGGGTCAATCAGCCAAGGCCTACTGCTATGAGTACACTCCACATTAAACAATGTTGTCATATATAAAAAAATGCACAAATATAAAATACATGTATACACAATATCTAACTAGAAATTAACCCATGTACTCTTGCAATAAAATAAAGGAACCATTAAATAATATATGCTGCGATCTGTGAGGAAGAATCCCTCAGTGCCCTGTCTGCCTGTACGCTCTGTCATTACAGTGTTCAGGCTCAGTGCTTGTCAACATTTCCCTGAGAGGGGGAGCCATCCCGCATTACGTTTGAGTGAGTTCAACTGTCAACTGCCAGCCATTTGTATGCCTCAGCATCCACCTAATAGCAAATAATCACTACCCCGCGCTCTCTTCATGGCAAATGATCGATGTTGTCTTGAAGTCTGATGGATGACCCTGCCACAGTGATGTCCAGGCATGCATTAAAAAACCACCTCTATGAAATGCCTGTCAGTCTGATGAAGCGGTGCACACAAAATCACAGGCGTGTGCACATACTGACACTGAGGAATGCAAACAAAGTGAGGGAAAGCCATGATTCATTTAAACCATAAAAAAAGTTAATTTCTTTATATTAGTGGAAAATTTTATAATGTGACGGGACCTGTGGTGTGATCGGTAGACAGCATTACTAGAGGTAGACTGCTCAAGTACCACCTGGGATGCTTCGCTTCCTCCTCTCACCCTCTCTCCCTCCTTCCCTCTTTCTAACACACAAACAGCTCCCTATTACCCCTCAGTGTTCAGATTAAAATGCGCAGCACCACAATCTTTGATCTCCCACTTGCTGACACAAATCCTTTCAAGCCTCCAACATTTTCCTGCAAAGGTAATTAGTGCTAATTAAAAAGTTTCGAAAGCAGTCTACGGCTGCTGTTGATGCTGCTGCTGCTGGTGTGCCGGCGCGCCCTCCGTCAGATCACCCATCTACCCCCTCCGCAGGTCCTGCGGATGCATGTGTCAGCTGTGCTCCTGCCTCTTTTCTGCAAAGGATCCCATAACTAGATGACACCAGTCAGCCTAGAACGTTTGTCGAAACAGGATGAAATCTGGAAGCCCAGTAAGGGGTCTAACTAGTGGTTCTTCCCCCCTGACAAACCTGTGCTCTGCAGGAGAACATGTAATGACACACCTAACAAATACAAATCCCACAAATAGAACAGGTGTAGTCTTTAATTGGGATACCCTAGCTTGGGGGGCTTGTTAACATGGAGTAATTAACTTGATAAGAGATTCAATTTGCTGAAAATATCATTGCAGAGAAACATATCATTTAGTATGAACCGCGATTTGCATAACAATAACCAAATGCAAAGACTCCAAATTCTTTTGGCATAATGAATAAACACATGCGTAATTAAAGAACTTCCTGTTTAGTGTGATTACAATTATTTGAGATAAAGATATAACTTGAGCAGTCAATGCTATCATTCATTCACCGGCCTGACTTATTGCTTTCATCAAGCCATTATTATGATATAATTAGCTGCCGTTCTAGCATATTATTAAGTGGCTTGCTGAGTGTCAGGTACAGAAGCATCTCAGAAATGACACACAAAAAAGCAATATCGTTCCACAATGTTTCAAAAAGATAATTACATAATCTCAGCATGAAGAGCAAACAGAAAAGTGATAATTAGACAAGTATTCCTGCCAATTAAAATATCAAGCCTTGTATTTTCCCCCGCCTGAGTTAGAGCTTGCAGCACTCCCATGTACAACATAGAACATTGCTAAAATCATCACAGAGGAATGAATATAACTGTAGTAATGTATCAATATTGTCATATCATATATGTTTTCAGTGCAGCTTTCTACTCCATTTACTAGAACCTTGAAGGTTTTCAGAGCCTTCCAAATCTGGTAATGTAACGAGGATGTTCAGATTTTCCAAGATGACAATAACCAGGAGTGTGCTTTGGCTCTAACATGTCTATTAATATGATTAATGATTGACATGTAGGTGTGCCAACAAGAAAAATCAGAGAAACAACAAAGTTATTGATTTGACCTTTGGGATAGTTTCTTCGTTCATCGCTGTTGTTTTTGCCTTGTCTTACACCTCAAAAGGAGATAATAGAACATGTCACCGCACAAGGCAGTTTGAAATTGAATGCCATCATTTTAATTTAAATGTTACATTCTCTGTGACATCTCTGTCAATGCATAATTGGCACTGAATCCCAGTTTGGATGTACATATTTATCATTCAGCGTGAGCCACTCAAAGACACAGACAGATATGTTACTTTGATGGGATGACAGCAGATGTGGATAAAAATAGAACTGCAAATCAACAGTCACGCTGTCAGTTAAGCTTTTTGTCACAAACTTGCACATAAACATGCATGATTAAAAACAGCAAACGAGCTGTAGGCAGGAATCAGTGTCCTTGCTCCAGAAGAATGTAAATAGGCTTATTTGATCCAAGCAAATTAAATTCAGAAGACAGATTTAGAAGAAAACCATAGTAAATGATGGACATTTATTGGGCAAACACCCTTGACATTATGGCAAACTTCACAATAGCAAAGTGCAATTGCAGAATATCTGAACGCAAGTTACACACTATCCAAAAGTTACTTTTATATAGTATGCACCAGTCACATTGCAAAAAGCAAGCAGGACATTTATTTTAACAGTCTATAAAGATAGAAACACAGCTTTGGAAACATCTTAAGAATGGAGCTCAGATGACCTTGCTTCACTAGCAGTCTCTCTTTACTGAGGATGGCCTTTCTGTCTCTGTAGTTCACTGACAAGACAGCTTAAAGGGAGGTGTGTGATAGCCTATCAGCCCAGCGTAAACCACGGCAGCAGTGGAGCTCCCTGAGAATAAAAAAAAGAATAAATCCCTCCCACTCTCTCTCACTTTTTCCCCTCCCAGCCTCTCTCCGTGTCTTACCGCTGGCCCATTACCTTTACAGAGTGAGGCTCATTAAAGAAGGCAAGTTGAGTCAAATCTTTCTGTAATTCAGCGGAGGTGAATTGCTGTCAACATCATTAACCGTCATTTCTCCAACTCACTTCAGTACTTATGAAGTGTTCTTTATTGTGTAATGATCCAAATCTCTTCTCTAAATCAGCCCTCTTCAAAGGCCCTGGAGGACATACCACCCATGCTGCTGCCTGACATGCTAAAGGGCCAGATTAAACGTGGCTCCATCATTACGTTCCTCTTTGCTCTTAAACAGATCCAGCATTTCATCCTGCGCCTCAGCTAGCAGGCAGCGTTCCTCAGAAGGCACAGAGTGGAAGAGAGATCAACAGACCCAAAGATTTCAGCGGACAGAGGTATATGCTTTTCAAACATTGCTGTCTTACCTATGTAGGGCCTTATACCACTCGTTTTTATTTGGTTTGCTGCATCAAAAGACCAATTTTTGCCAATAACCCTCTTCCCTCCCTTTCTGTTTTTTAATACTGTTTACTGATGGTTCATTGATCTCATAGGTCCATTGGTCAGGCTGGCTCCATGGCTAATTACAGTGAGAGCTGCCCTGCTTGTCATGCTAGTGGCATGTCCTCTGAGTCCTGTCTTAAGAGAAGCCTCCTTTGTGCCTCCGCCATTGTGTGTCCCCTAGTGCTCAGTATCATGCTATGAGATGTCCTCCAGGCCTTGTGTTGGGGAAAGCTTCTTTTGTGCAGGCACCATTGTGTGTCCCCAGTGCTGAACCCCCTGCTAGGTAGGAACACAGACAAAGTGCAGCAGGGGGATGCTTCTCAGGGCCCTAAGACCTACAGTAAATCTTCAAACAATTTCGACAAACAAAAATGGCTGCTGTGCTACGCTAAGAGTAGACAAGGAAAAGCAGATGAATAAGCAACATCAATTACTGGGGCTTTGACCTGCAAGCCCCCACACCATGGCACACATTTCACACCAAATCGCCCCAGATTGAAGTTGACACTGCTGGAGTGGAAACACTGACCTCTCACAAGGCTAGCGCTTCAAACTTCAGGGCAGAGAAAGACATGGGGGACTGATAAACTACATAGACCAAGGCTAACGTGGAAGGGAGACAAGGAGGAGGGGTATGAATAAAAAAAAACACACACGCATAATAGGTCCTAGTTTGTTTCAAAGTGAGACAAAATGGCTCAATTTGAGCACTTAGGCCATCGAATTGGCTCAGCTGAGGTACAAGAGGAACATGCGAGAGGACAACCGCATCAGGCCACTGATAAGGAGCCTATAAGAGGAACAAAGCCAGATGTCCAACAGGCTTACCAGTGAACCTCAGTGGTACTGGACCCTCTTTAAAGCTTGTTTTAGCCTCCCAGCTTCACCCCCAAAAAGTGCCGCTTCCCCTGAAACCTTTTTACTCAGGCACATAAAGCCTCCCTCTACTTTGTAAGCTTGGACAAAGGCAAAATAAACACATGGGTCACATTTGTTCAACACACAGTACACTGCTCTAATAAAAAGTTCCTCAAAGACCCTTTTCAAGAAAAGAGATACCACTTTAAGTGTTACCTCTCTCACTTTCCAATGGTGCACTTTAAAAAAGAGACTATTTTTATTATTCCTATGATTGAAAACCCAAGAAAAAGAGTGTCTCCAAAGTTGAGAAAAGATCACACAATGCTAACACAGTTTGTCAATACAGTGTTAATTAATCTAATAACAAAGCTCTGAAAACATACCCCATACCATCCAGAAGACATGTAATCTAGCAGTAGCATAGCAGCACACTGACACATTTGGGGGCATCAGGCTCTGGATAGAGACAGTCCTAACAATTTCCCAATTAGCCAGGGGGAAAGCAGAAAATATGTCTTAGGTTCACGATTCACGCGTGAAACTTAATAATATGACATGGCATTCAAAAACAGAGCATGTCTTTTTATAGCCACATGTGAAAATGAAGCAAAAAAGAAAAGAAAAAGAGACAAGTAGGAAAAAGGTGCTTGTTTTGTTACTGAAAAAAAATAATTTCATTCTTTTTGATAGTGGATTTAAGTGACATGATAAATGTGATAGAAACCCTGTCGTGATAAAAAAACATGAAGGTAACAGACTATGCAACATTTCTAAAAAGACAGGAAAGGGGACAATCCAGCATTCGTTATTAGGATGCATGTGGGAACAATAACTTAAATGAGCTTGAAACCAGTTATATACGCCCATATGAAAACACCTTGTTGTGTACATATATTATTTTGGGATCTAGTTATAACACCAAAATGCATTCTACTCTGCTCATAAATGTATGATACAAAACAAGGGAAAATTGCATTTCTTAATTCAGAATACTGGAGAATAGGCAGAACTCAAAGGTTAAAATGTACATTAAATTATAACTCTTGATCATTTTCCAGTTTAAGATGAACATTATGGAGGTCATTAGGAAATGTAATGAAAGCCTAAAACCAATTTTGTCTCCATGAAACCATGACACATTGACAGACAGACAAGGCAGTCTGTCAGGCAGTGCAAAGCATTCTTCACAATGAATCAAAACCTAACATTATCACAAACTATTTAACCCATCTAAAAGCTCCACATGCTCGACAAATGTATAGGACTTAAGTGTGGCCACCTGTTTCAAACAATGGAGCCATTCGCATCTTTCCCCCCGATCACAGACATTCAAACAGAATGATAATGGAGCCTACGCCAGTCAGTCAGTCAGCCGTCGTTGCAAATGGAAATCCAAAGAAAGGTGGAGATGGGAATCATTTTATCTAGTTGACACACATTACAACGGAGAATTTCAAAAGAGTAAGATGGAAGCTCTCAGGTCAATTATGGTGTCAAGGCTGTCAGCTTGCAGTGAAATATATACCTTTGAAGAACACTTTACTCGAGGGATGGGGTAAAAAGGATGGGAAGACGTACTGTTTAACCCAGAGACCATATAAGAATATCAGAGATGATGGAGTAAAACGTGGCATGATAATGGACCATTTTCACTGAGCACACTTTGTCAAGAGGAACAGACAACACCCACTTCCTGAAGGGTAGTATCAAGGATTATTTTTTTGGTGACCAAAGCTCATTAACGGCATCAGCTGAAACGAGGTGCTTGGTCATTTACAAAGTCATTAAGATAATGGGGAAAGGTGATTTACAATATGTATTTTAAGTTACACTGTAGTTCAACCAGACACCATTCTGCTTGCTAAATAAGCAAACTAAACATTTGAAACCCAGTTAAATGAGGACAGGTTTCAAATATACACACACACACACACACACACACCACTTTGTGTTTCTTTAGTCCCTTTTTTATTCTAGCCTCCAAATGTAAATGTCCTCACCCTCTGTTCAAAATATAAAATACTAACCTTGAGACAGTGAATGACAGAGGGAATTATGGGTAATTGTAGTGTCAGAAAGGGAGACAGCTGTATGATGAGATTCTGTGTCATTTAGACAATCAGAAACTTAAGAGGCAGTGTGACACATTTCTCCCCCTCCATCCGACAGGGCTCCTGACATGGCTGGTGATAATTTTCCAGGAGAGAGAAAAAAGAGAGACAGAAAAGAGTGAGTGGAGAGAGCACAAATGAAAATGGAAGTCACAGAAAGAAAGGTGTGATTTCTCCTCTTCCATATGCAGCGTGGGCCAAGTGATAGCCTGTGTGCTGCATTCATTGCTGGAATCAAGACGAAATATCCCCTCACATGTCAACCTGCCATCAAGATAAGAGGTGTCTGAAGCTCTGTATGAGATGAATACTTCCCAGCTAGAAATGACACAGGATGTGAAAGGGAACTTTTGATCTCTGTGTGGTGAAGCCACTTCAGCAACAGTACAATACTTGCCACCAAATATACGTACTACCTGCTGAGGTCAGACATGTGCATGGACAAGCACTGATACAAAAAAAACATGCTTCATAATATATCTAAACCACAAATGGAGAATAACAACATTAGGTGCAGTTGTCAGTTTATACACGTTCACTTAGGCCATAACGAATAGGAGATAAACGAAAGGATGAAGTGCCTGTCAACATAATGAATTCAATAAAAGCAACATTGTCTGCTTTGTCACATTTCAAAAAGTGGTGACATGTAATTACTGTTATTTGTAGAAATAGGCTTCATTATCATCAGTGAGGGCCCTTCCATTTTAACCACAAGCTCAACAACCTCTTAATGGAAATTTACTATGATATTGTAGTCTTGTGTAAGAGGTAAAATGTCCAGGTCTTGTTATGTAGAATTACACAATATGGAATAGGAAGGAGATACAAAGTTAGTGTACTCTATTTAGCTAAATATTAAATAGGAGTAAAATGGTATTTTTTACATTCATCCATGTGTATGGTTGATGTCTCATTAGCGCTTTGAAGGGTCTCAATGGTAAAGCAGTTGGAGATGTGCAAGCTAAGTAAAACTGTTGCTTTCTGATGCTAATACATTTTGATTTCCACTCTAAAATAGTCTTGCTAATTGTTTGTTAGGCTACAGTACCACAAGCAATTAGAACAGCTATATCTCGAAACAGAAAACAACATAACGGAGGCAAGGAACATTATATCCCATGCCAATGTCTTTGTTGAATTCTAATACATTAGTTTCTGTGTAAAGTAAAACAGCAGCAATCCCAATGTAAAACAATGGCAAAAGAAGGAATGCTAAGTAACACTAAAACACAGAAACCGAAAGATCAGCAAAAGTTCTGAACATGATCCAACTAGAAGTAATGAGTGGGATGATGAACTACGAGAGGTTAAAGCAGAACTAAGTAGTCTTGTCACACTTGGTAGCTATGTAGGGATGTCCCGATCAGGTTTTTTTGCCCTCGAGTCCGAGTCCGAGTCATTTGATTTTGAGTATCTACCGATACCGAGTCCCGATCCGATACTTCTATAATAATTCAACTTTATAATACCTCCAGACCGCAGACATACTCGCGCTTTCCACTTCAAGCTGCTTCCGTGTTCTACTTTGCCGGCATTTAACCAATAGCGTCTCTGCAACAAAGTGATGTCATGCCGCACGCGTTGCAGTTTCTGTGTGGAGTCAAAAGGGTCTAACTCTGTGCCACCGCATAACTATAGATGTGTTAAAAAATAATGAGAATATATATACATATATATCCGCGTCCTGATTGGGAGGTAACGTCCGATTCCAATCAAGTCTGAAACCACGTGATCGGCTCGATTTCCGATCACGTGATCGGATCTGGACATCCCTATAGCTATGTTTAGTTTGCGGGGGATTTCTGTTTTGTAGTTATGGTCGTAGTCTGACTTGGAGAAACCTGGTTAAGATTCCTGGCTTAAGTCTGATTCATGCATCTCCATCAGGTGTTGGAGAGGCTACACAAGGTGGCTCCATAGCTTCCCCAGATGTACAGTAATTACATTTACAGTAACTAGTGCAGTGCCCGTTGCACGTGCCTTTTCGGAACAGTCCGTATGCTTGCTTCCCACTATTTGTTTTCCCACAACTTTATTGTGTAAATTCTCACAAACAACATATGACACAAAATGCAGTTATAAAAACACTCGATTTCCAGTTTTGCCGCTTGCAGCGTTGTCGGGTGGCGTGCCTGCTCAAAGTGTTCTCGAGAACATCTACTTTGATGGTCAATGGTAAATGGACTGCATTTATATAGCGCCTTTCTACCTTACCGGACAAAGCGCCTTACAATTTGCTTCTCATTCACCCATTCACATACACACAGATGGTGGCGGAGCTTCCATGCAAGGCGCTGTCCCACTACATGATGCACCCGTAGGCTTGCTGCTGCTCCTAAGTCAGAAGTGACAGAGAGAGGTGACTGTTGCAGGCGCAAGAGAGAAAGACCTCGCTCTCTCAGGACAATACTGGCGTCTCTCCTCTACAGAAAGTTGCTAGATTTGTCGCTAGTCGCTAGGGGTGGCACAGTTCATTAAAAAACATCCGAACCGTTTGGTTCGCTTGTCTTGGTTCGGAGTGTGTGTGCGTTGCACGGTTCGACGCATGCGCAAGCCTTGTGCCCGTATGTGACCTCAGACAGTGTGTTTCCCCTTCGCGCGAAAGAAGAGGTGTGGACATAGAGAGTTAACAACAAAACGTACAGCGAAAGACCGTGCAAAACATTTCAGACCGTCCTGCCAACTTGTATACATTTTAACATCAATGTACGCTGTAACGTTTTTTCACTCTAAAGTCGCTGAAAGCTGCTGCTGTTTCCTGTCGGCTCTCTGCAGCGGGCGGGGCTGCTCAGTTCCCCCCGCGACTGACGCGCGCACACACACACAAACACACACGGTGGAACCAGGAAAAAACGGAGACGTGACGTACACGATGACCTAAATTGAGGATAGCTACGCTCGTTATTGTAAGTGCAATGATAAGTTAAAGTTACTTTATCTTATAAACTTTATACTTATATGAATGTGTGTCCCAGCCCAGGCCAGGATAGGAAATTAACTAACAATGCCAGCCATTTTCATATTATACCAACATTTGCAGCATCATGAGCCTTTTTGGTAAGGTTACTAGGAAAACTCACCCTAGAGTAATGTTATTCTGCCCAAAACAAGTTTCCTTTTTTAATTTTAAAGAACTATACAAAAAAAAAAAAAAAAAAAAAAAAAAATCGCAGCTTTTTTTAAAATGTTTAACGTATTCGGACTTATTCAAAAGACGGAGCTTTAAGAGTTCCTCTCTTTTTCTTTTAAAGGATACAATTTTTGTAAGAGCTACACTGAAGTAGGCAGTTTGATAAATGCAAGTTATTTCAATTGATGTTTTGTATTATTTCAATCTTTGTGTGCTAAAAAGGCACATAAGTTCCTGTAGATAGTAACACACATTCTCCTTTTTTTGCCAAATAAATGAAAAGCATGTTGAAATCATCAATGTCTTCCCTCTTGCTGTATCAAAATCTCACCTAGATTTCCTCAGAGATGGTCCCAATAATGTGCTTAAAGTCAAGTCAAATTCAGTTTGTGCATGATTACATGATATAACTATTTTTTAATACTGTATCCTATATTGTGGATAATTAAGCTAAATATCATATGCTGAAGTATATTTCTGGAGTGTTAAAGATTAAAAGAAAAAATAACCGTAAAGAACAGAAAACCGTGACCCTAAAACTGTGATACGAACCGAACCGTGGGTTTTGTGAACCGTGCCACCCCTACTAGTTGCTGTTTTGAACCCGCCCCCGCTGCTGCACAAAGGCTTGTAGGCTCTTGGTTGGTAGCAGAGCCGGTGAACCGCAATCAGCCATCTAGGGATGTAGCAACTACACACTCTGCTGCTGTACTACGCATGCGGAAGACACACACGCACATCGAGGTTCCTCGATTTATAGTTAGATTACACATACTATAAGGGGGGTATCGGAGATATTAGTAGTATATAAGTAAATTTTGATAGCAAACCAATTTCCACTTCAAACGTTCCAATCTTTGCTCTATACAAACATGTCAGGGAAAGACTAAACATGATTCCTTCAGATGCATAATGAATGCACAACATGGACTGATAGTGTACGGCATATTCATTTACTGTAGCAGTGGTGCTACGACAATTAGGGTTACATAACAGGTTACATCCTACGCTGAACTATAAATCAGTTCCTATGCCAAAGGCATCAACAGATAGACCTGCCAAAACACCCCACCAAACTATATAATACATTTGGCTTTACCTTGATATATACTTTACTTGGATACTTTGCCTTCAGATGGCCTCAGTGGCCTTTCATGTGCATACATATTCCATCTTCTTTGCACAGATAGTTAGACCCAATCCCCAACCACAGCCAAAACCCTAAAGTGAGCTTTGTGGAGGCTGTGCATTGTGCAAACATGAGAGGCTGAATTTGGGATCATCTTAATTTATTTCTATTATTATTATTATTATAGTATTAGAAATTGACTGACTATTCAGAACACACTGGTAGACTCACTTCTTCAACATGTACTGTATGTGGTAGACTGTTGTATCAAACCACAGGTGGACAGGAATACTAGTCAGATGGTATCAAATGTGCATTGACAGTTTAACCAAGCTTGACAAGAACAAAACAATCATATTGCAAGGAGTTACTCTATGAATGCAAACATACATTATACAGTGAATAACAGAAACAAAAGAATTTTAGAAAGGGAAAAAGTAAACACCATTGTATACAGTATTGGATATAACTGTCGGAATGAGCCCAAACCCACCATTTTATGCAGGCAAACATGCTGGTTAAAGAGGACCTGTATTTTAAAACCTGTTGTGTAATTACATAAATATATTATGAAGCATTTATATCTAAGTTATTGACATGCAATTGATTTTACAATGACATTAGTCCATTTCAGTATAATATTGCAGTATTGAGACCTTTTTGACGTGATATAATATGAGGTATTAGTGTTTGGTGCCCTTCAATGTTATAATCATCATTGTTTTTAAAAATGATGATGAATATCTTTAAAAAAGTAGACTATAAGGTCAACTTCACTGTCAAAACCCAAATGTCTGAAGCCCAACACAAAGAACTGCAGTGGAGAGAAGACAGATAGTTGAGAGGAAGAGAGAGAGTCCTTTCTTTTCTCCCTGTTTCATTCCCTCCTATTTTCTCTCCCCTCTGTTCTGCAGTTGTGTGTCCTGACCTTGCAGCTTCTATGGCCCATCCATCTTGGGCTGCTTAGCCATTTCGCTGGCTTCATACTGCGCAGATTAACACAATTCATCACCACAATCATCCTCCATTCATCACCCTTTCCAATGAATGTTTTGACATCCAGTTAATTTTCTGCTGATGATTTATCAAATTATAATTACCATGCTCTGAAGGGCTCATTTATTATGTTGATACATGATAATGATGCCAAAGTGGATTGAATTTTAAGTAAGTTCTCCCTGCGATTATAACATATGCGTTATTGTGAATAATGCTTTGCGATTTGATTCTTTACAGCCTGGAAATTCCTGAGACAGTCCTAATGTTATAAAAACCAATGCAAAAAAGGAGACTAATTGTTTGGCTGGGGTGCAGCTAGCATGAAAAAGTTCAATTAGATTCAAGCTCCCATCTTGGATGCTCAGTAATTAAAGAGTGCACTAATTCAATCAGAGGGTAGGACTGAGGCAGAGGGAGTTAGGCTGTTTCTTAATAGGTTATAGGTTATTTCTCACATACTGCCCTTATAGGCACTTCATTAGCCTTCTGCTTTACAATTCACTCAGCTTTTCGGCCTCATTATTATCCAGGTTTATTAAAATCCAATGGCTGCCTATCTGTTTCTATTACTGAGGAGCTGGCCAGCCTAATACACTGGGTCACTGTTAAGAGCAAACACAGCAACTGCTGTTTATGAGCAGTTAAAGAGGAATAGTAATGGCTATTGAACATTTGTTTTTTTCCAGTATTAATAAAACAGTTGTGGGAGCATAACTAAGCAAGTTTGACCTTAGAGAAGCTCAAACATATATGCAGTTGGCCTCAAAAATAACCTTTCTCCAAATGATAGATGATTAAATCTTTTCAACAGAGCACTGAGTTTAACAAGGCAAAATTGGATTTAATTTGGTCTGATTTTTTTCCCTTTTGTCACTACTAAGTTTTTCACAGGCGCTGGCATTTGATCCTTCGACCCATGCTTAAGAAACCAAGCTAAACCACTGTTCAAAAGATGGAGGCATTTTGTATGGAGCTGCAGTGCATTCTGGGGGCACAGGCAACCAGCTCTGGGAGATGAGGGCTTAGGAGGTGTTAAAGGTTATTGAATGCTGGAGAATTCTCCTGGCGGCAGAAGCATTGTTTACAGCTATCTATTTTTTTTGACTCTTTGCCCTTGGGCTGCGGCCCATAAACAGAGCTGCTATCCCCCACACCCCGGCTAGTGGAGAGTGCAGAGCATAATTGTGAGTCCCCCTTGGATGTCCCAAAAGTGAAAGATGTGTCTGGTAAGTGAGAGAGGTCAAACACGAGCATGGATATTTATTACATGCACTGCAACCAGATGGAGGCGGCCCATCCATCAAGCAGAGCTGTCACGCTGGTCACAAACGTTTCCCATAAAGACACCCCCCCCACCACCACCTCTCGCTCTTGCTCTGTGAAAGCAGGAGGTCCATCCGCATGGGAGAAAAGAGAGATAAGAGAGTGTGAAAGAGAGCAAGGAGACTTGTTTTGCACAAACCAACTTTAAGACTGGAGCACACACCATCCCTAGTTTGACAACATTTCCATGACTCCATTGGCTTCACCATTTTTCTCTCATTAGTGCTTTCTCTCGCTCTCTTCTCTTCTCTGATCTGGACCAGGCCTATTTTTAGCAATAACTTTTATCAATACTGCAGTGACCCAACGGGTGGACGGTCAGAAAGGGCAGAACAGAAAGGCATGCAGCCAGGCAGCTTAGGGAGATATTAAAGGAGTAGAAGTGGGAGCAGTGGAAGGGCGTTTCTGACACTTGCTCCCTCATTCATCAGGCCCTCCTAGGCCCGTCGGTGACAATGAAAAGATTTCACAATACAGCCGCGCCAGAAACTCATTCTGGCCCTCATCCATCATGCTCAGCCCGCTAGCCGTTCCACTGACCTAATCTGTGATGCCTCGCTGCCTGCACCCCGTTCCTTAAAGGCAGGCTTCATTACTGTGAGGGAAAGCAGGAGATAGAGGCCAGGGGCAAAGGGCTTGGAGAAGAGGGCCGTGGTAGTCAGATACACACAGAGACTTAAGGCACATAAAACACTGAGACAGCCAACTGTCACAAACACCCACTTCCTACAGCAAACAGAACTGCAGTACACATTGTCATAGCAGATAGAGGCCTTTGGAGAAACAAAATAAATATAGCAGAGAAGTAGGGTGGAACTGCCGGCCAATTTAGTCTGATTAACTTTGAAAACAATCTCACTGTCATGGAAATGTCAATCTAACAATCTAACAGCCTTCCTCCCATCCATCAATCAAGTGATTAGGCAGCTTGTTACTGTCACAAACAATTTCCAAGTCGATGACTGAAAGAACTTGAATCAGATATGCCAAACTTACAGAGGCAGTTAAGCCGAGTTTGCTAGAGATGCAATCGCTGCCATATCCTGATGTTGAAACAGATTCCTCTTTCTTTTCCATACTAACCCTTGTTCTCCCTCCCTCCCTCCTACCTCCACCCACCCACAAACTGTTGTGCTCCCTGCTCTGGACTGCTGAAAGTTACTTAAATAAAAAGAGGTTGGACAGAGGGAGGCTATCTACCTGACCCTGGACCAGCTATTATGGAGCTTTATTCCCTAAACTGCTGCTCCGGGTCTGAGGCCAGTCTACACTGGCAGCTCCCCCTCTTATCTCTTTAACTGGTCTGTCCCTAGACCTTGTTGCCCGCTGCCTAATGGAGCCTGTCTCTGCACCGAGGGACAAATTCAATCAAGTCCCTAGCTAAACATCTTCAAATAACATTTCTTCAGCTCTGTGGGAAAGTGAACATTGTTGCTATTGAAATCGAGTCAACTGTAGGTAGCCATGCTTGGCCAACACCAGGCATGGAGCAAGACTCCTAAGTCTTTGAAGCAGCATGAAGAAATTGCAGCTTTTACATTTTTTCTCTATCATAACATGGTACCTGTTTGAAGACATTTAGTTTCATATAAAATAAGAATGCAAACTCAGCGCCTCTCCATGATTTACTTTTTGAACAACATGTCCAAACCATGAAGGCATGTCAAAAAAGTGTCCAAAGTACTGCTATAAACAGAAACCCAATAATACAGTTGTGTTGGCATATTGGCTCTTTGTTGGTGTGCTGGTATAATGGCACAGTTCTTTCAAAGTTGTAATTCCAAACCATAGCAGTAATTGCCACGTACAAACGTGGCAATGTGGTTCAAACGAAAAACTATCCAAAAAGCCGATGTGCTTTATGTTGCCCACCACGTGTCTATCCAAGCTAGGTAAGCTCTTTCACCAGAGACACCGAAATAGTGAACAGCTGTAATCTACATAGTAAGTGTATGTTTTTCAGCTTTACAGCCAACAAAATATTGTATAGTAATGCAACAGTTAGAAAGGTCTGTTCACTGAATAGTAGCTTAAATAGCTGTAACATGTAATTTGGTAATTATATATACACCGATTAACTACTTCCATCAGTCCATTACTGCTGTTGTGTATTTCTTAACACCTGTAAAATTATTACATGTATATACAGTCTAACATAAGGCATGGTGTCCAACATAATCCTAATGAAAAAGTAATCTTCAACCCCTCCCAAATTGCTATCAACGTTCGCGCGATGATCATTTTACCATCAGATCATTCATTGCATCATACATTCTCCCGTGTTGGGGGCTGGAGATTAAGAAGACAGCTAATTGACAGGCAAGGCTACTAGTAAACTCCAACAAGACAGATCAAACTGATGGGAAATGTTTACAAGCCTTACATCAGCCCAGATAACATCTGAGGAAGGGATTTTCTTTAAAGCTCCTATAAATCACAACACATCAAAATGTATACCATTGTGTATTTTTTAAAACACATCCAAACAAAGTTGCAGTACGTAGTAGGTGTTTACACTGTATTTAAAAAGCAGTACTAGCTCTAAGATTATATAAATATATAGCCTGATTATTCTATATGAAATCTGACCTAAAACTACTATTGACATTTATAATGTACTCAATATTATTTCCACCTCACCTTTTTCCATTTTCTGTTATTCTGTGCTGTTTGTAGTCTGCAATGAAGCATTAGTATCATATTATAATCTATATGCCTGCACAGAATGTCCAACCAAATGCAGAACAAGAAGTCAATAAAGAGCACTGTAATTCAGTGAGGATGGGAGATTTTCCTGTCTGAGGGAGATGCTTTTATAGAAAGCAGTTAAGGAAGAGCAGAGTCCTCAAGTGATTTTTTGACAATTTAACTGGTTCTCCTGACACATTAAATGACTATGCTGACAACTTAACTGCACTGCCAATCAATATTTCCTATTACTGTCATTGTCAGAGAGAAAATAAAAATATGATGCTAAGGTCAACCTAGGAGTGACAAGGCATTAAAGCCATATCAGTGCTGCTTATTAATGCAGATAGCCCATCAAAAATAAAGATATGTGACTGATGATGCCCATTCAAGGTTTTTCTTTGGAAAACAAAATTATATCAGGAAATATTAGAAATGCTATGGAATAAAAGTTCAAATTTTAGATAGCTAACATTGAAAATAATGTTTTTTATAATTATTGAAAAATTATTCTTACTTCCGTCATTTGTACACTATTTTAAAGTAAGGTATGGACTGGAAGCTAACTAGTGCCTGTGTTTTCACAGCACAGTGAACCTGCCTCACAAAAAATCCTAAGTAAGCTGCTTAACTCCACCCACAGCATTACAACCCAGCAGATTCCACATCACTGTGAGGAGAAGACAATTAACCAGGGATTTAACCTGTCAATCATGTCATGTCAACCTATCACACTTGCACTCTCAGGTCCGCCTCCTACTTAACTCCCTCTGTGATATGCTACTGTCAGTTTGGATAGCTTGACTGACGGCAGTCCTGATCCTGGCACTGGGAGGCGCCTCTGTGGACGTCTTGGACATGAGAGAGGGAGATTGGGGCGGACATGCGAGGGTGAAGCGAATGGGCCTAAAGGAGAGGGTATGCCGAAAAATGCTGTTCTGTCCTAATTAGATGTGCAAAGCAGCATAGGGGCTCTGCCACTGTAATGATGAGAGTGAAGGGAAGGCTAGGGGAGAAACAGACAGACACAAACAGATTCACCCTCCTTTTATTGATTGGGAAAGTGCACAGCCGTTTTCATGAGTGCACTTGTGCACAAAGTTCAGTTTATATCAGCCAAGCACTGCATTTAACACAGCAAATCACACATAAATATAGAGGAAAATACATAGATATGTAAAATCAAGCTAAGATACTCAAGCAAAAATCATCTCACAGCATATCCTGCTGCAAAATGCAAAATCCAACTCTTATTAAGATTGTTCAAACTTATAATATTTAAAATATTTCATTGGTTTGCAATTGTCAACTTTTATTCTAGCTCAAACAAGACTATTAAAAATATGTAACTGTAGTTTAGAGAGAATAGGTAAAAGGAAAGAGACAGAGTGTGTGTTAGATTAGGTGCATGTAGGCAGAAATACGGGCTGAACCCGTTGGCTGTGTATCCCTTTACTTTGCTCTCTGCTTCCAACCCTTTGGATTCCATACCGTTCTGTTAACCATCAGCAATTATCTCCCTGTCAGAGCTAAAGGTAACAAATTTCCCCCCATCCAGCCAGCCGCTATCATCCTCTGGACACCAGCATCAACTGACAGCAGCTAAATCACGCCAGCCAGCAAAGACTCCTGACAGACAAATACACTACCTTGGAAAACCTAGGCCCATCACTCTAAGAGGGGAGGGTGGAGGAGAGGAGGGGCGGAAGGAAGAGGGAGTCTCTCCCTGCTGACCTTATACTTCTTTCTTTTTCCCTTCAACCCCCTCCCTTTCGCTGTAAGAGATGGACTGCCCTGTATTCTGTAAGCACAGGGCCCCGTTCCCAAATAAGAGAATTATTAATGGAGCTTTCCTTGGTGCTGGTTTATCTTGTACCATCACACCAGGTCCAAGTTTCTCCCTGTTACAGATGGACAGAGCTGGGGCTATGAGTTATCCACACAGCAACCAGCAAAAACAAAACAACACTAAGGCTCCAACTACAAACACCATATTTCTGCTAACTGAGAAACTTTCAAACACCTGGTTTCGAGGACGAAGCAAAACATTATGTAATGTGTCCCCTGAATCATCAGCATTTATATTAACATATCCATGTGAATCAGCTTGGTCTTAACAGTTAGGAACTTATTTGAGCAAAAAACTAAATGCAGCCTATTCATAGAATTGTAAGGGTAAGTTTTGCTCAAATCATGCATCTAAGCTTTTAAAACTTGTTTTGTGGATCATTTTCAATTTATAAGCTGAAACGTTTAGTTAGTTAATCAAATAATACTGACAGAAAATTTATCTGCAACTATTTTCGTTGATCAATAAATCGTTTGAGTCATTGAGTCAAAATGTCCGACATTGTCTGGTTTTTGTATCTCACATTTGAGGATTTTGCTGCTTTTTTCTGTTTCATATTCTAAACTGAATTCTTTGGGTTTTGAACTGTTGGTCAAACAAAACAAGGCATTTAAAAACGTCACCTTGGACTTTGAGAAATTGTGACAGGCAGTTTTCACAATTGTTTCATATTTTATTGACCAAAAGACAATTGTTAATGAAAACAGTTAGCTGTTTCCTTATAAGGAATGCCCAGTAACGTGTTGGAACTGCAACTGATGCCTATGAGTGTATCTGATACTAAGCACAGAAACCCAGCGAAATACAAGCCGTAAATAGGTTGAAGACCAAAAATGGTCCTAGGTGAGGCAGTGGAATGCATACTTGTGCATATCAGTGTGATTAATGCAACAACCTGACAGCTGAGGTTAGGGTGACAAGCTGATTCCTATTCTAAATGACATGACCTTTTTTGTTCACTATTAGAGTCATTGGCATGTCACTGCTGCTCAGCAAATCACCTTTCCCAATCCCTGCTGCCATTCATTTAGATTTTTTTCTGTTTTAGAGTTGAGCATTTTGAATTGAGCTGTATGATCCAGCTATGCCACTGTGCAAACAATGAGAAATAATATAAGCTAGTAGGTGTAAATCAAGTTTTCTTTGCATTACTCTAAGTGGTTCACAGCTTTAACAGCTCTCCCCATCAGACTGCATTAGCATACTCATGCAGGTAGATATCTGTGTGTGACACCCTGTATCAGTAGGGGTGAAAGAGGAGGGGAGCTGTACCTGACAGTGACCTGTCAAGCCACATAGGATGTGTTTAACGATAAGCTGTCTGCCTGGATCACTCACACACACACACACACACACACACACACACACACACACACACACACACACACACAGTCCACCGCCCAACTTAAGGAGAGCTCAATGACATTTCAAAACCTCAGAAGGTTAGATGTAAGAAGCGGAGCACGTGATCTGATTCCTGTTTTCTAAATATCAACTACAGTAGATCATTTTGATGAAGTACTTATACAATACCAAATGAGCCACACAAAAATATAACAACAATAATCACATACTGACATTTCATTATTTAGAAATGGTTTAGAGATCCATCTAATGATTATTTTCATTATCAGAATAACCTGATAGATTTTTTATTTAATCGTTAGTCTATAAAATGTCAGAAAATATTTTAAACTGAATCGTGGGCAGTGGTGGCCTAAAGGTTAGAGAAGTGAGCTTGTGACCACCACTGAGGTGCCCTTGAGCAAGTCCCTTAACCCCCCCACCCCCCAAAAAACACTGCTCCAGACTGTGGTTGCACCAGGCTGCTTCCAGGTATGAATGTGTGTGTTGGTTGTCGTTGCAAATGAGAATTTGTTCTCAATCGACTTACCTGGATAAATGAAGGTTAAAATAAATAAATAAATAAATAAAGTTCCCAGAGCCCATAGTGACATTGCCAAATTGTTTGTTTTCTCTGACCAGCAGTTCAAAACCTTAAAAAATTAAATTTATAATTATATAAAACTGAAAAAAGCTTAAACCAGCAAATATTTGATAAGTAACTTTTGTAAAAATTGTTGATGAACACCTTTTTTGTACATTGACAAATCAATTAATCAATTTCTCTAGCACTAAAATGGTTTGTTATAATTATTAGTAGTATTAGTAGTTAAAGAAGTAGCAGCAGCAGCATCAGTATGACAACATAAACTGTATTTACAAATATAATGTATAATGTAAAAATGTCACTGTAAAAAAATGCAAAAATCCAAATACTCATCCAGTTAATGTGGCAATATTCATGAATAATGCAACAACTAAATCCATAACAGTTCATTGAGTTATCTGCAGCCACAACACTCAAAGTCAAAAAGTACCAACAACTGACTCAGAGCACAAAAACACATCTGGTGAAACAGAGACAATCTCGCTCCAAAACAAGCTGTGCAGTTTAACAACAGGGGCCAAATCTAAGGTAACGACAATTGTACTGTAGAACAAGCCTACCAGGGTGTGCTAGTTTGACTATAGTAATTGGAGGTCTACACACACACACACACACTGCCCCTAGGCAGGATCAATATTTGTTGGGATTGCACCTTGTTCCAACAATGTAAGATTTACGGCAGGCGTGGGGGATTTACACTTTGTCTTCGAAGCAACTCATCAGTGCAACCCAATTACTAACCCCAGACAGACAGCATTAACATGGGCCCCGCCGCTGCTTTATGGCCCCTCAGCCCGTCTCATTCCAGCCTCTTCAGGCGCTGCCACCATAACGGATCCTACACTTAAAATGTGCTCACAGGAATGAATTCTCAGTCTTTCATTACTCCTACCTTGATTTACTTCATATCATTTCACAGCTATAGACAAAGATAACACATTGTAAATTACCCCCATCCTGTCTGCTTGTTTCAGCACCGGGGGGGAGAGTGGCGGGGGCAGCAAGAGGGGGCTCAGGTGTCTGTGCATCTGCCCCTTAAGAGATACATCTCTAACACAGAAAACTCTTTTGTCCTTGTCAATGGACTGAACAGTGGCCCCTATGACCACAGATGGAATCCTAATTTTGAGGTTGAGCCTAAGATTAGTATAAAAAAATTATTTTTTTAATTAATAATTAACTGTTAACTTTCATGATCTCAAACTTAAATACTTAGAACACCTGAGTGACATTTGCTCGCAGTAAGAAAGAAAAAAAACAGCAACAGCGGCATGTAATATACTAACAGCAACTATCACAAAAATGGTATAGTTGAGCAGGTGTCATTTTTAAGCCCTCAGGCCATTGGCAGAGACTTGCAAGTCGCTAAGACTCCTCTGGCTACTTCTGTCGCTACAGAGTGAGTTTAGGGAAGACCATGCCACTGGCCCCAATTCCCCCTTAAACATAAATACACACACAAAAAAACAAGCCACAGGGTCACAATTTCTACCAAAATCACTTTACAGCCTGTCAATCACAGTGGATTGTGGCATGAAAAACCACTGCATCATACACTTTCACAACACACTACATAATTCACAAATGACGGGTTTCTCCAAAATATAATTTTTCACAAATAAAAAACAATCTCTTACTAGTGTTTCCCCATCCATTAGTAGTAATCTGTCATATTTGCTTCACCTTTAGGCCAGCTATTATTGTGCAAGAATGGGTATCATACATTGTGAATAGTCCAATTTAGAAAAAAGAAGAAAAAAAAAATAAAAATTATTATACAATATTCTGCAATTACAACCAAACAATTTTTTCTTGCGGTTTACATGTGAAAAAAAATAATTTATTATGTAAGCATTCAAATAACATGATGACGGCAAATGTTACAACTCCATCTGTTCTTCAGTAACATACAGCTGTGTGTGGTGTCACTGAGAAAAAACACTCATGTGGGCTGTAGGAAACCCCCCTTGTCCTCTCTGTAATTTCCTCCACCCTCCATCCTATTTCAGTGGTTGATAACTAAGAACATTAGTTTTATGCCACTTGCCAAGCTCAAATGAAAAGAGAGCTAACTTTAATGACACCGCAATTAATCGGCCCAATAGACAGACAGCTAAAAGACGAGATATTGACTTCATTAAGGATAATGTATTATGTCATTAAGTCAGTAGGGTCACCTTGTGTATCATACAAGCCGGTTAATATATTGGCATTTTCATGTATAAGATAAATTCAGATGTGAGAGATAAAGCTGATTAGAAAATGTTTAATCCAGGGAGGCGGGGATGCCTGTTAGTCAGGGCTGGTGTTGGAGGCTAGGAGACCTCCGGAGGGAAAGAAAAGGGATAATGTGCCACCAATCATACTTTATCAGAACTCAGATTGATTGGCTGTGGCAATTTAATCCGTATTGTTTAGCTCTAATCTACAAAGACGAACACTCCAGGCGTGAATGTCTTTATGGGAGCATGTCATCAGCCTCATTCATTTTCAAGTGTTACCGCTGTTTTAAGGATCCAAACAACACATTACAGAGATTATGTTAACTTTTAGTTATTGACCTTGTTATGCATGAAAATATTTGCACATGCCACCATCTAATCTTGTCATACAAACTATGCTAATTTTGTAATATTTAAAATTAAATCAGCAGGATTAGTATTTAGGCCATTAAAGGCACTGGCACTCTATAACTTTCTATTATGTCACTGTCCAATACAATGGTATTAAAGTCTCCCTCTCTGTTGTATCTGTCTCTTTCCTGGAACATCTCCCTCAGGAGTATTAAGAGGCATCGGAGTTCCACTGCTCTCTACTGCGACCTTGCTAGTTTCTTTTTTGGGGGTCTGTGTGATTATTGGCAGTTTCTCATCTGGTGGAGGCTCCGCTCATTTGTCATGATTATTGCTGAGTTCTGGCCTGTCATTGGCTGCAAGAGATCAATGGCTTTGGACTTTCCCTCTGTTGTATGGGCAGGCCAAACAGCCTTTTCCTCGCTAAATGAGGCTTTCCCTCTGTCCATCCATCCATTCTATCCATACAGCTTTCTTTCTCTCTATGTCTTTCCCTCTCTCCCTTCTGAGGCAGTTCATCAATTTGGTAGTCTATATATCTTTCTTTTTTCAATCAGTACTGACACAGCACCTCTCTTTCAGGTATTGGAAATACCAAGCTGTGGAGTCACAGAAACCCATTCTTGATTTGTAAAGGAAGAGTTTTTGTGTGTGTAGGTAAACAGACTATGTTCTGAATCGACCCTTTCAGTATGACTCATTAATGTAATTCTGAAAGTTCCTCTGAAGCAATAGCTTGATATTTTGGGAAAACACATGCCTGTTGACTTTCTTGACAAGAAAGTGTTTAAGTGTTAGATAAGAGGATGAGATGAGATTGACTCATGAGACTCAAAAGTATCAGAAGTCACTGTGCCAGCTCAAAAAAAAGTCTGGCATGGCGCCTTACACTTCAAACAAATGAGATATACAGTAACATGTTAATTCATGAGCTTTTGGGGTGCTGATAGGCAGGTTTTGTAAGACCCAGGCTACTTGTTTCCCTTGGTTTCCAGTCCTTGTGCTAAGCTAAGCTAACCTGCTGTTAGCTGTAGCATCAGATTTACTGTAGACACACGTGAGTGGTATCAATCTTCTTGTCTAACTATCGGCAAGAAAGAAAAAATGTGTATTTCCTAAAATATCAAACTATTTCTTTAGGCCACTTCATTTATTCAAGGTGAGTAAACATATATCACTCTACTCTGACTTTTAAACAACATATTTACTAAATGAACACTCATTATTGTTCATTTCTTCATGGGCTGGATAAGAAACGTTTCATATATGGCTGAAGATTTCCAGCCACCAAATAAAAATAATAATTTTATTTTTGAAGAATTTGGATTCATTATTTATTAAAACTTCTGGGAATGTAGCTTCAAAATAAAAGAAAATGATACCTGTGTGCTGGACAAATATGTGCATTGAAACATTTTTCTAAGCCAGAAGAGAACTTTTTCCATCTTGAGTCAAAGATCGCATGAATGTCACATATCCCTTATAATAACTTCAAACTCTCTGGACGATTTTTAACCAGTACAAACAAGATGAGCCTCTAACATACTCATTAAAGTCTCTCAATCAAGTGCTACTGCTGTATGCTGCATGGGCCTGACAGAGTATAAAGTTCACAAGTGAACGTATCATTACATCATGATCTCTAATGATAAATTCTCAGAATAACTCTTTTTTGATTATGTGAGTCAGTGGTTAGTGGCCCTTTAAATATCACGGTTTATATTTGTAGAAAATGAGAGTGTAATTTAATGTTCAAAGAAGCTACAGAGAACTTTAATTATGTGCCCTTAATGAGGAATAAATTATGGCAAGACTAATTGCTTATGAATGTGAAGACACAGATCATGGCTCCTGCTGTACCACACATACTGCAGCTGCGGCAAAACGAAGAGCTGATTTTACTACGTGGTTTCAACTGTAGATTATGTGTCTGCTGCGTAGTTGTCCAGTGTGCATTTACCAATCATTATGTACAGTTATAAAATACAGCACCCAGGGAATGTATAAATAAACGCACATCATGAAAATGTCATTACAATTGGTGTTCATAAAATGAGGCCAACACCATAATGTAACACCAAGGCAATGTTAGAAAAGTGACACTCATTATTGCATCTTGACATGCTGCATTAATCAGTCACTGTATCATACATGACGCCCTGCTAAACAAAAGCAATTGCTCCAGTGTGAAAAGCCATTGAGCATACATTCATGTCAGTAATCAACACACAGGCCTCTCGGCTTCTCTTCATGGGTCACAGAATTAAAGTGCCTTTCACACAAGGTCAAGACAGAGCAGACAAGCCTTATTAAATATATTCCACCACTTCATGTAAATGGCAAGGGATGCTCCAATACAGTAATTATCAGCCAGCCTTTGTCTTTGATCCAGTCGCATCAGTGGGCTCAAGATCATACAAAAACATAATTTTTTTGTTTGCATATGTAGTTGGTGGATGTAAAGAGATCAGCTTGTAGTAGCAATACTGGGAGTCTAGGACAGGGGATGTGGTATAGAGTCATACCAACTATAGTTACACAAAGAAGTAGCTCTGCAGACTGTTAACGGCAGTGCAGAGCTACTCCAGTGCTACCACGGAGAGTGAGTAGGAGAGCTGATGAGTTTTATCACCTCGCCAAAGCCTTTCGCAGGAACTTCTAATTGACGGCTAGGCCTGTTCCTCTGTCCCACACAATTTCCCGTCATGCCTCTCCTGCTGCCACACAGCTCTCACTACTCGTACCCCGGTTCTCCACCTCCCTCCTCCTCCAGTCTATCCCTCACTTTTTCTCTCTCTACCTTTGTTTTCACCCGTATCCGTTCCCCATCTCCTCTCCTTTCTCTAGTTGCTGCCACGCCTTGGCTTGGCTGAGCAGGCCTGACAGGCGGATTCCTTTGCTTTTCGCCGTATTAAAGCCACTTTCTTGCTCTGACAGCCTGCTCTCTCCTGCCACCTCATAGCTCTGGCTTCACACTTCTCTGGGCAGCCACTGCCTCTTGACAGACCACTGTCACTTCCCATCATGCTCTCTGCTGATCGCGCCTCCTTCCTCCACCGCTCTGACACCCCCCATACCCACCCAACCCCTCCTCGGCAAGCTCGCGCGAGCCCACTTCCATACCAGTGCAATTATTTTTTTGACAAGCCATCCATCAGCCTTAACTTTAAAAGCACTCTCCACTGATATCCATTGTTAAGCCCCCCTTTGCAGCTCCTGCCTTCTCCCTCCAGATAGAGCTTGCATGAGAGAGTATGATATCAGACATCACCAAACCTACCAAACCATGTAAATTTACTTTGTTCTCGGCTATGTTTCCAATTTCACGTCCAATTTTTCGGTACATTATGCGTAGTTGTTGTGCCTAATACAATGTTGTCAAAACCCATTAGAGTTTGCTCCCTTAGTCGCCTCTGAAAACAGGTTACAATTGGTATTCTATATGTGTAAGGCACCTGGTGCAGTTGACTGTATTAAAATTATCTGTTCAAATCTCACGTTCTTCGGTCAGTGCAATTTGCAGGCATTAGCAAAGACACATATGAAAATGTCAGCACATCAACTAATAACAACGAAAGCAAAGGGAGTGCTTCACTGTGAGTCAATAACGCTGCTTTGCTGGTGACACAAATTTGATGGTAATCTAAGAAAATGAATAAGGAGGAAAAGCTCTGTGCTGTTTGAATGGGAATGTTGTCCTGTGTTGAATCATTTGGCGCTGTTCCACTTGGCCTACATCTTAGCCTGGCTGCAGAAAAAGGGGGGCATGAAAACAAAGTGCTCTCCCATCACTGCTGTCTGGTGCGCTCAAACAGCACACATTACATGTGCATGATGAATTGGCTGCATTATGCACAGCTCAAATGAATGTTCTCCTTATCTGACCAATGCTTCCATTTGATAAATACAATGCTGTGAGTAGATGCTGAATATGGCTGTTGAAGCCCCAAAAGTACAATTGAAATTGATGAACTGTATATTCTATGTACACTGTAATAAACCAGCTGTTTAAATGTCACAATGTACAGTTCTGTTGCTCTTACAATAATGCCAATCTTCTTTACTTACCGAAGCACTACTGTGGCAAACATGAAAATCATCAATCAATCAATATGCAGTGTAATTCATTTAGAAACCTATTGGCTTGTGAAGCTCATTAGACTGAAGAGGCAAGTATGGCAAAAAAAGGAAACAATGTCTATGTCACAATGCAGGTTATCCATCCCAAACTAAAGTAAAATGGGTTTGGGCCAAAGGTCTGCGCAATTTCAGAAGCAGTTCATAAAGACAAGCAAATAAGAAATGACAAAATTGCTATAGCAGCACAACGGTGCTTGGCCACCACACTACAGAATCACTCAGCCGAGGGAGTTTGTAAACTTTAAGCCAATTGCATTCAAAAGCCACCCTTCAACAAAAAGGAAACACAATTAACAAGCTGATACCAGCGTGTGTCTGGCTGACTTAATGAATATCAAATTATACACAAACACTTATAAATCATCATTATCCCCCAAATCTTAATTGATCCCACAATTAAACATGACAAATGCTACGTATGGCAAGTCTTGACTTTATTCTTTCCCTATAAGGGACTATTTATCTTTCTCTTTTCCGAGTGCGTCATAGCTAATTTCACATTGCGTGTGCTGCTAATTAACAGGGACAATTTCTTTTGTTTACAGCAGGGAGCCCTCTGTTTCGAATAATTTACAAAGGCTCGTAGGAACTCTGTTTTTCTCCTAATGGCATCTATTTCAGCCTTCCCTTAAATTTTGGACTGACAATTTCCTTGCAGTCCATTTACTTGAATAATTATGTGCTGCATTTAAACTGCATATTCCACTTCAATAATATGTTTGTTTTTCAAAACTGTTGAGGAAAACAGAGTCTGCTATTAACATAAAGAGATGTTTTTTTTAACAGCCATGCAATATAGTGAGCATTCTTTTGAATTGAATATTCTATGTCGGAAAACAATAACATGATTGCAAGAGTGTAGCCATGCGTTTGATTGCGCATACATTTGAATGTTTCTGTGTGTACGAGTTTGTGTGCGCATTGACATGTTTATTTGGGCTGTGTTGTGTTTACACCTTGTGCAGATGCTGAGTCTAATGCAGCGCAGACACCTGCCACTGTCGGTGGCCCTGACAGCTCTGGTCCCAGCAAAGTGAAGCAAGGCACCAGCATATGTTTATCAATGAACCAGATGGCTCCTGCTTGTCTCCAGACCGACAACTTTGCTCCTCCATTATCAAACACTAGCAATTAACCATAATCAAGTAGGTGTTAATTAGACATAATTAAACAATTTCTGTTTGGTCAGAGCCTACTATTTGCCAATTACTTGTAATTATATGCACTAAGCACTTCACTGTAATCTCTGTCGGTGGTGGAACAGGCAGCCAGTCAAGCAGCAGGGCTGTGTCTGTTTGCTAGACTGAAGCGCCTTATTTTTTGTCTAAAAATTTGGCAGATTTAAACCTGCAGTCCTCTGATTGGCCAGCCTGTCACTTCCGCCTGAGGGTGGGAGGGGGACAATGGGAGCGTCATACTTGTTGTTGACAGCAGCAGCAAAGTTTGTCATTCCCGGGAGAGGATGGCTGTTAATCAGAGTAACCCATGGGTCCCAGCACCGCCGCTGGTCGTACACACCTGGAAGCGATGCATGTTTCTGGGGGAAATTAAAGCTGTAAATATGCTTAGTGGAAATCAGAGAAGAGATACAGCTTAGACAGGAGGAGGAACAAGCAAAGAACATAAAAGCTGGGAAAAAGGGAGAAATAGGAGACAAAGTTTGAGAGAGAGGTACAGGGTTCGAATCCGACCTGTGAAGATTTCCTGCATGTCCTGTCAATTAAAGGCGGAAAAGCCCAAAAAATAATCTTAAAAAAAAAAAAAAAAAAAAAAAAATGTTTTGGAGCAGAGTTTATGAGTATGATCACCGTGATGAACCGCCTGCTTTACAAAATAATACTGGGCTAGGCATTGTTTGATACTTTTAAAAACTGATGCAAATATGATGATGGTTTCTGGCACCTGTACAAACAGGATGCTTCTTTCTGATAATTTGAGGAGCATGACGTTTTTCAATCACATCAGAGTATAATGTTGCATTAACACAAGTTATGACTAAAACTCTGCATATTAAGTAAGTTCTTTAAATAATGCACCAAACAAAAGTCACTTGCAATTAAAGGTCAATAGTAGTTGTTGAATTTAGCCAGTGCATCCAATCTAACTAAAATAAATAAACAATAATTCAACTTCACAATACATTTAGTGAAGTGCCTGTGTTCACATAAAATATAACAAAAGATTTTTCAGTCTTTGTTTAGCAAAGTCTATAATACGAGAGCACAACTATGGTTGTTTATTCAAACTGATGATGGAAACAAAGGGAGACAAAGCCCACCATGATACTGTTGGACACGGCCATGTAATTCAATATCAGATCAAATCCTTTATGAAGACAGGATATGACATTCCTATTATTATTTGCCTGATAGAAGAATAGGCTTTTTAGCTTTTTCCCCCTCAGATGGGGGAATAATTGCTTTTATGCCGAGGCTAACGCTGGATTGATATATGTGCTTTCACAGCATGTCAGGAAAAGTCAAAATTCTGAGATGGAATCATAAGGAGATACGAAAGTAATCAGAAAATAATAGTAATGCAAATACATTAATAATACTATTAATGATAATGTGTAAATTGGTTCTTATTGAAGGGTGTAGAGTTAGCTATGAAAACAATGTGGGTTTTAAAAGTTAAAATAACATGTTTTTAAACTGTGATAATGTTTGAAATATACAATCAAAGCCAGTTGTGCTTGTAAATTATCATCACCACTAACAAAACATTTACCTTGGAACAAGGATGTTAACTATAAGCTGTCTGGGTACATTTTGTGCACTAGATAATAAGATAGCACTGTCTTCCCCTGTTTAGTTCTGTACTATGGACAAACAGTTGACATGGCACTTTCTACAAAAGCTGCTCTTTAACAAGATCATCCCTATGACTCTAAAATCTGTTTAGCAAGCTGAAAAGATGAAGAAGCGGTATTAAATCTGACAGTAAAACAACCTCCACACTGTGCAGCCATCAACGCTCAAGGACCATATCATATGTTTGTTTTTTTTTTACTAATCTGTGCTGGCTAGGTGTCTGAATGCAAATTCCATACAAATCCACTGTAAATTTGAGTGTCACCAAAGTCGTCCTAATTAAAGAGGACCATAGCTGTAAAAGAGGCCGTCTGTGTGCAAAGTTAGTCATTTCACTAAAGAGGCATCAACAACACTGTAAATAAGTCATTTACAGTGAGCCGGTAATCACAGAGGCCATAACCCAGGACCAGCCCTCGCCCATAATTATTGCGGTCCAGCGTAATCAACAGCACATCATCTGCTACGAGCTGGAAAATTACTCACACTTACTCCACCCTGCAACACAACACTGTCTCCCAGGACTAAGGACACAGCCAACCCATGTTAACGGCCCAGAGCTAAGGGGCTTTTCTTGGACACCCAACTCCATCAAATATAATCTTAATAACTCTTCTGAAACTGATGATAGCAAGATTATTTGAGTCTGTACAGGGTTACAGAAACAAATCCACCCTTGCACGCTATTATGCAGAGTGTGTATGCAGAGTTATGTTGCACACTTTTAGATGTTATCGCTCTGTGATGTTCATCGTGTTCTATATTTTAACCTTAGTTCATGTATGTAACTTTGGACACTTTTCTCATGAGAATGAGATTTTTTTTAAATATACAGTATTAAATCTTAGTGGATGAGTCAAGTGGCATCACCATGACAACTGAGCAACTCCATTTGCTGATGAGGCCATGCGATGTGGTTGAAGTTGGATCTTTTGTTGAGAATGGTTTCCAAGGTCAAGAGTGAACCTTTAAGCTAATCATTTTTCCAACTTCGTTTGACAGCAACAATAATAAAAACAAAAGCAACAACAAATCCTACTAACTAGGAGGACAGAAATCAAAGATATATCACAAACAGTGTTTTTAACAGTGTCAAAATCATAGATCTTTACTTTAAGTTGCTGTACATTCATTTTCCTCAAGGTATCAAACCTTAGGGACATCGAGATAAATAACATGTCTTGCAATGTCTGAGAAATGGAGTCAACCTAAATTCTTACTCTGGACCGAAGCCTCTCTCTGCTCCTCCTTTGTAATGACATACAGTCATGAGGAGTGGATGGTGGGTTTCTGAGGTGCTGAGGCCTGAGCTGCTTGTCAGTGGCATGACTGATCACCGAGGCCAACCCTAAAAGGATTGCTGGTGGAAATAAAGACACCAGCATGTCAGCTGTAAGCTCCTCAGAAGGACCCATCAGACAAGTGGATGTGTATTGACAGGCCAGAGACAGAAAGAGAGAGAGAGAGATGGAGGGGGAGACGGAGAGAGAGGAAGTGTCCTGAAGTTGCTCACCTTGGCCCAGGCTGCAATGTCAGCCGACCTGGTGGCCATCACTCTCAGGACCTGTCCAGGGTATTATTTAAAGCCAAACAAATATCACGAGCTGAATGTCACCACAAGGACACCGTGGCCTCATCTCCAACAATCAGTGTACAGGGTTTCAAATCACCCTTTCTCCTTTCTTCGCCGACAAATCCATCTTCCTCATTCCTATACCCTGCTTCACACCCCCATTCGACCCCTGACTACCACATTGAGGGGCGGCACCGTGCAACAGATTTACGATCCAACCATCTCAGGCCGAGCACGATTTATTGACATTAGTTGTCAGCTTTCTTTTTGAGAAATTGCACGTAGAATTAATTTTAACTACGTCTTAATGTTAAATATCCTGGAAACACTAAATTTCATGGTAGGTGATGCTCAGAGCCACATAAGCATATATCAAGTTCTTGGGCTTCACTGAAAGACCCTTTTTTTTTTTTACTTTAATTTAATAAGAAGCAGCTCATAACCGCTTCATCTCAGCTGTTAATTGCACATCCTTTATGCTGAGGAATGGTCTCGGGACGCTATTTAATGCATCAAAAGTTTAAGTAATTTAATTTAATTGTTTTTATTACTTAATCATGTCCAAGGCCACATAACTTGACGGAGAACAACCTGAACAAGGTATCTCAGAGTGTCATTCTGAAAGGAGACTAAATGGACTGATGTTTAACAATTTTGCCCTTCAACTATATGAAAAAGTGTTCCTCAGTGATCTTGTTCTGGTTTAGACTATATTTCATCTCCAATATAATGCAAACAGCCAAATGAGAAGTTGTTGAACATATAATTTAAGGAATAAATCAAATCAGTTTAATTGGAAAATCCCTATGTTTTGTTTCTTCACTGATCATAATTCAAAATATAGGATGTTTACAAGTATTAATAACATAAACAAAGATCATCAGACAACACTAGAGACCCAGATTTAGGTCTTCTGTTTACATAATGTATGTGGTGAGGGTACCGTCTTGTTTACATTTGGATTGTGGATTGTGCCTTTAAAACAATAGTTGCACATATATCAGTCTGTTCTTGTATACCATATCTCATTTTTGCTAACATAATACATTCATAAATATACAACATGAAAAGACGGTGTAACCTAATGCACTGGGTAAAATATAGTAGATATGAAAGTATGACTGAAACGCAGCTCAGCCCAAACAAGAAAACAGTAAAATAAATCATAATCTTGGCAATAAACATGTAAATCTTGATCGATATGTACTTGCCTTTTTCTCTTTTTCAATAACAGCTGCCGTAAAGGCCCGCTGAGCACAAGCGGCCATAAAAGTATGTAAAATAAATTAGGAGAGCATAATGAGAGGCTCCAGCAATTCCCCCATAAATATAACATAACGACCACAACTAAAATGTCAGGGAATCCAATAAATCAATTTCTCAGGGACAGGCCGGCCTTTATGTGCAGAACACACAGTCATATTTATAATTCTTCTTTTTTTTTCCCGTCAATGGATCTCATTTTTTGGAGAGAGGGCAGCCAGGGAAAGGGTGCAGCTCAACACAGGTCCCTCTCACATGAGGAAGGTTTAATATGTGTTCTGGGTGATTCATCACCATGACACGGACACCTGAGGCCTGGGCCTGCTCCATTTCTACCGCCTAAATGGTTTCTTGGGGACTTTCCTACACACATGCACACACAAACACACAGAGCACCAAGTAGAGAGCTGAGAGAGATAGAGAGGGGGAGAAACAAAGCAATGGGTAATGGATTGACAGGGAAGGCCTCATTTAAAAAGAGAGAGCTATTTTGTCCTAGCCATGCAATAGATTGTGAGTCATCCAGTGTCACCGGTGCAGGAACTAATTCACTCCTGATGTAAAGAGAGTGGGAAAATCCAGGGGAAAATGAGATGATTGAGATTACAAGCCAATTTCAGATAACCAACACGCTAAGAGAGGAGTATTCATAGAGGCACAGGGGTTACAGTCCCATTACACCTGGTGAGAGTTACTTCAAACTAAATGACGCTATTATTTACCCTGCCAACTCTTCAGTTTCCAAACTTCACAAGTCCACAGTGAGCATACTGTAAGTACACCCGGCAGTTCAGCCTGATGACATCAAAGCAAAATATCTGCGATCGAAGAAACACTACAGTATACAATTTTGTCCTATTGCAGCACAGGTCTAATACATTACCGACATCTCCACAGTCATTTATAGGCCGCAACACAAGTTGTTGTTTGACCTCATAAGAGCTGTCTGTGTTGTAAAAACAAATAAATCTAGCAGAACAGCAAACTGCATAGGAATGCAATTATTCTAATAGCATACCCAGCTAAATAAGTCCAGTCAGTTATAGACAACCTAATAAGGAATGTGTGATTGATGTTGGGATCATGGAGGCTTTTTAGAGGAGCACGAACGCATACACACACCCGTGCCTCTTTTTCCATTGGGAAAGAGCAGTGCTTCACATTCACTCCAACTCTAAGAAGTGTGATGTTTTTGAAGGCCTGGCTGGACGTCAAAGGTAACACGGTGGTAAAGATGTTAAAAAGCAAATTGCATCAGTTAGATAAAGAACAAAACAGACATAAGGAGAACAAAATACTGACCTGACATATTACAAAAAAAATCTATTGCTGTGATTCTCTTTGAACTTGAGATTCTCTTTGAATGTGTTTTTTTTACACACAGCACATATACATATCAGAACCAGATCCGTAACAGTTTGTTTTCATCATTTATCAAAATCCAATATCATTTTTACTTTGTTGAATAATTGATACCTAAGTATGCATTATTTAGAACTAATTAAACTCATCTAGCTTGAGATCTTTAAAAAGAAGTGAAGTTAAAATATGACTGAAATTTATGTTCACACACCTATTACTTTTTCATTGTCACACCTCACACTGTATTTCACACACCTATGCTCCTTGTGTATTCTTCTCTCATACAAATAATTAATTGTTTATGTATTTCAAAGGCTAACACTAAATACTAACTCAATTATTACAGTAGGTGGGTGTTCTACTTTTCAAAATCAGTTTTCATTCAATTAAAGGTTTAACATAAGTCTAGCAATGCCACTGGAAGTAAGACATTTGTGACCCAAGTTCAAATCAACTTAACTGAACATACAACATACAAAAACATCCAACAAACTGTAGCATCATCACAGTCTTTGAGATTCTCTTTAAGAGTGATGGAATCATTTTGACACCCAATTCTAGAGGAATATGAAGTGTTTCTACAAGAGAGAATAGTAACTCTGATCTGATTCTCACAAATTGAGAACCTCCGGCCATCGGAAACAAACTTTGTTAGTGCTGTGTGTTAGTGAAACAATATTTAATCTTACCAGAGAAATTGACAATAACTTTCTATTAGTTTTTAATAAATGATGAAACAAAGGAGTTCATATGTGGACTCAGACTTGTGGACTCTAATATACTGTGCAAACTATATACAGTGCAACCTAATTCCACATTTTCCATTCTGTTCTTAAACTCTGTCCATCAGCCTCAGCCTCTAGAGGTGGCTTGTTTAAGAAACAATTAAGGGGGTATACAAAGCCATTTGCAGGCAGCAGGCCTTGCTGGGCAGGCCAGCCGGCTGGAGTTCCTTTCACAACTGATTTATAACACTGTCGCCTTGGCAAGGCAACATAATTAATAGGAGCATGGACTTCTAATTCCAATGACTTCCACACCAAGTGGTTTTCATTTGATTTATGATGGCCAGCAACTTTGCATTTTATCAGTTCATTCAGTCATTATTTATGCTGATGATCAATTTCAATGGGTCGCTATCATCTAACTTGCCACTAATCAAAGAGAATTAGGGTTCATTGCATTATTTAGAAGCTGCTAATTTATCTTTGAACCAGGCAAGATGAATACATTTGGGGGCACTGGCTACATTACACCACAGTGATTCTGAAGACACATTCAGTGATCACTGCACTATGAATGAGTGTGTTCATTATCATATGGGAATATAGTCATAACTGTTTGTTGAGAGGGTTTCCTGGAACAACTCCAAAAAAGCAGAATCAAAGGAATAGTATATTCTTGAAATGAATTCATGGCATTTGGCTGTAAAAATAAGAGTGGTCCAGATGCAGATCAAAACAGGATGATTGGGATTAAATGGAAGCATAATCCATGTGTGCAGAATCTTGAGTGAAGACAACATCTTTGAGGCAATAGACTATTCATTAAGTTCAAGTTAATGACTGACTGGGTTCTTAAATTGCATTAACGTAGCAAACACATTTCCAAAAGAGTAACAGCGACACATAAAAGAGAACATGGCCCACTAAAGGCTCAACATTTGCTTTTGTAAAATAGTAGGTCAATCTGATAGTTATCTATTAAGCTTGACTCTACATACGCAAAAGTAAATCAGGGTGGAGTAGTGAAATTGTGAATTCACAAAATCCACCTCCTCAGTATGTACTGTAATTGCACTTCAAAGGTGACATATTCTCAATTTATGAATGATGAATCTAAAGAAGGCTCAAATTGGGGAATCAGTGGGCATCATGTTGACCGGCCTCAGCCCAAAGGCATTGATGGACATATCAAAGCAAGACGTCTCTCAAAGTGTCAATATCTGGGCTCATCATACCAACGCAGACCAAATCTTGGTTAAGATGATGCACAGCATTCTTGATGACTGTCTGAGAAACTCAATATACATGAGATCAGATGATTTATAAGTATATTTTCCTTCACTTCAAAGCCAGTTAATGTAATTCAGTGAGCAAGCATGAAAAATGCAACATGTAATTCATATCAAGCTGACTGATGCAGCTCAAGCTTGAGGGTGATGTGACTACACAGAGAGAATACTTTAAAAGGTATGACTTCTTTATCTATTTGTTTTGCCTTTAAAAAGGCACATATTAGCACAAAATAACATGGCAAGATCATTGCTACTGTAAACTCACGGCTAATACATGAAATGGTTTTAATTTCACACATTTTAGTATAATAAAACAGACAGAATTATCCGAATACTCTATTCGATGACAATCACCAAACAGTGATATGATTTGGGAATTGCAGTAAACACAATACAGCAGTTCTTAAAAGTACATGTTTCCCTGCTAAACGTAATAAGCAAGGACACTACTAGTCCCTTTGAAACGCACAGAAGACCACTGCAATTTACTGTACAGAAAATGAAAAATGCACTCTTCAAGTATTTGACAACGGGTCCAATGCAAATGATCAGACTCTATTTGTGAGCCCATTCCCTTCCCCTGATTCCCTGAGTGATAAATTGCATTTAGAAAAGCGCAGGAGGCTAAGCATTCTTGACATTTTTTTATTGATTTGCATGAGCTATATGCATGTAATCCTGTTTGTAGGTAAATTATGGCACGGGCAAATTTAAGTCACTGTGGGTTTACTTTGGGGAGAGAGAATTGTGGACTCCGCTTGGGAGGTGGAATAGAGCTGGGCAGGGTGGAATCTGGGAACCTCTATTAAGATTTATAGGTGTTGGGATTATACGGACCTGAGGCATTATTCATGGTAAAGCTTCTCTGTCTGGACCTGTTTATAAGATGAGACAAGGCTGACAAAGATGGAGGCCCTCTACAACAGGGCCAAGCTGCTTGAACATGGGGCTTAGTCACCTGACATACACATGGCATCAGCTGCATTCAGCATTTCACAGAGAACAACATAGGCCCACTAAAGAATGATACAATATTGTATAACACCAAGCGCCATTGCCAATTTCTATCACAGACCCAGTTTCAGGTTCTCAGTGATGTCTGGAATTAAACAGTCTGAAATTGCATGTCAACTACAATAAATGTATGTTGTGTAATGTTTTTCTATCCCAAAACACAACCAAAGAAATATGACTTTTCCTTTTACATATGTCATAGTAAATCCCTCTGCTTTGTCCTCCTGAAATCTACTCCTTTGAGGACTTCATAAGCATGCCCTGACTAATACACTTTACATTCAGGATCGTAACCACAGTGTCATGTAGCCAAGACTTACTTTAGAACCAGACAGAGCACCATGGGTCCTTGTTTAAGAAACCATGGCGGTATTCCGTTTATTCAGCAATATCCTGAGAGTACCACCATTCTTTATTTGGTCTTATTAGATGAAAACATGAGGATCACCTTCAACTTTATTAATGATGGTACTCTGGATGAAAGATGCCGGTGAAAATCTGCAACATCTGTTTCCTGCATTCACTTCTCAGCGGGCTCCACCTATTCCTCATGCCTAATGATGCTGATCCACTCGGCAAGTTTTACGGACAAATGTGTATTTGGCTACATTCATCATCCTGAATGAGTGTTCCTGATGAGCCATCCCCTGGCCTGTTTCACTCTTACTACCATACGTTAACAAATGACAACTCCTGCCACATGTTTTCCATTTGGGAGATACAGAGAGAGGAAGGAAAAAAGGGGTTGAGGGATTCTGGGGGCTAAAAGATGGGCAGCTTCAAGGGAAAAGAGTCAGCAATGACTGCTCTTAACAGAATCACCACCCGTGTGCCATCAACTAACCTCAGCACCATGAAAATACATCAATTATGTAATGCCTTCAAGGAGCAGTTACAGAACTGATCCATGTCACTGCCATGGCCCGAACCCAAATCCTTCATGAGTGACATTAGCAGCCGACATACTTTTACTGTAGGTGGACTAAAGTATAACCCCAGCAGCCAGTGGATGTATCCCTGCAGAACCACATGAAAGTGCGAACAGAAAATATATGGATGTGGCCAAGAATGTTAACTTGGATAAACAAGTCGATGGTCCTTCAAAGTCCTGGGGAGTTGCACCCCTAATAAATCATATTCCTTTTGATGTGCAGCTGGTTACAAGTTTAGAAAGGGGGGGATGGTTAGAACAGACATGAGTCAGGCCCCAGGACACTTTACTCAAAGCCTGGGAATCCAAGTTTATTGAAACTCTAGGGACATGTGAGTAGTAAATAAGTTATAAATAAGGTCATGAGTGAGAATATACTGTCAGATGTCATTGGATCCCGTTGTTGTCAGTAAGAGAAAACAATGCCTGAGTAGCTAATGTGCTCACAAAATTAGATAAAGGTGACTCATATAGCACAAGTGAAGGCTTCGCAACACAAACTATCATTGACTAGCTTACGTTTAGACTGATACAATATGAAACTCATTGACAAGCTTGCATTTAGAGTTTTGACTGATAATATGTATTTGATCTGAACAGATTAACAATGACCATTAGGTTTCATTATTGTATTCTGCACTGCACTGATATAATGCATTCAACAATACTATCCAACAACAACACAATCTTAAGCTTACCTTTTGTGTTTTAAATGCTCTGGGCTTTTAGTATTTGCATCCATGGAGACAAGAGTATGAATGTTGATAGCTCACATATCACACTATGTAATTCCCTACAGGGAGCAGGGGTGTACTGATCAGTAAGCCAAAGAGTCCTGCAGAAGTACAGATGGATGCTTTCAAAAACCAAAGCATATTCAGCATGAGCCAGTGTAAAAGTATCCGTCACAAAAACAGCTGAAGAACCTCAGTTGGACTGATGGGGATAAAGCATATCCAGGAAGCCAAAACAGACACAGCTTGATGCCAAGCCCAAGGCTTAAATTCTTGACAAATGTACAGTAACTGCAGACGAGCAAGTAATTGTCAGCTGCTACCACCCGTTACTTCAGGATCCTATACTCTGTCCCATTTTCGAAACTGGAGCTAGTCAATTGATGTCAAATTTGTTTGCTGCTTGTGATTGTGCCCGGTTGCAATACATATGCAATTGTTGTGGCAATAAAAATGATGAATTGGACTGCTGTCCAAATTACCTTAATACATATACAGTACAATACAATACATATTTCCCTTAACAGTGGTGTCAGAAACTATAAAGATAACACAATATAATGTAACATAATATAGAATGTTCATAATTGCACTCATTTTACAATGTTTGCAGGGTCAAAGAATGGGTATGGTCATGATAACAGATCGCATGGCCCTTTCTGTCCCGTTTGAAAGAAGCACATTTTGTTTTTGTTATTTATGTTATGGTAATCTAAATAATTGGGGCAACCAGTGCTAAACCGTGAAGCCAAGCATAAGAAGCATTTCATTGTATGCTGGCTCCTAGAATCATACTGCATTGAAGTCTGGGTACATATTTTTGTCCCATGAAGGAGATTTAAAAGCTCAGAGAATTATGTTTTGGGACAGGTTGGCCTTGACTAATAGGTCTTTTGGACTGTCGTTGCTGTGGTGGCTCATTTTCGTTGCTTAACCGTGCTCATTTATATTCAAGCCCCATATTGTTTCTCAAATTTTGATTTTCTGGGTACAGTGATTGACAGAAAGATGGAAACACAGGCTACACCCAATCCCAAGCTTTTAAGCATCTCATCAGAAACATATGCTTAAATTACCTATTGGTAATGGTAATTTTAATTGCTGTTTAATGTGTCACTTTGTTAAATACTATTTTTTTATCACCTGCTCTTTTCCCTAAAAGCCTAACTTGTAAAGCAAGTTTAAAATGTGAAAATGTATGAATAGAAGTTTACACAGCATCTCTCTCTCATCTGTTCCATTTCCCACACTGTGATAACAAAGATGGCAGACACTGGTTGGTGCGATTCCCCAAATACATCACAGCCAATTAGAGGTCTCACTCTATTTAAAGTTAAAATGCTAAAAATGATTACTGTTGGGAAAAGAAAAAAACAGAACATGTGCACTCAGCTGACCTCCAAACCCTTCTGCATCTTGAAGAAAACCCCAGTCTGCCTGTGATGTCTGAAAGACACATATGTCATCCTTGCTGGGTATCTAAACGTGTAGCCCTATTATGACAAAGTCATTCTCATGCATATCTCATGCATAAATATTAAAACAGACTTTATGACAGTAAATTAATTAATGGTGAAACAAACACAATCTCAAAGTAATACATGAAGGTGGAGATGTTTATTATGGCATGTTCTGCATTATGAGCTGTGAATGATGAATCACATAGAGAGCATATTACTCCAATTTTCTCTCGCCCTTGTAACAACAAAGTTCATAGACACCAAATCAGTTTCAAGGGAACCCGGGGGCTACAAGTGCAGGACTGCTATATGAGACATTCATAATTTATGTGCATTTGATGTAGTGATATGTAAAAAACTTCAGAGGAATTTTAATGGGCTTGAGGCTGAGAGGGAAAAAAAATCTTTGAGATGGTTGTTTGGCCTTTTTTTTTTTTTCCTGAATCACTTCTACACCAAAAGAAAAATAAAAAAGTTTTGAAATCTAACAAATTCAGTCACTGAGTGTGTAATCATGGAGAGAGGGGAATTTCATCTTCTTATTTCAATGTTTTATTGATCTGGTGGCTTGGTTCTCATAAGCTCCATTACGTGGCCCGAGCAGTGGCCGGCAACACTGTCCAATTCAGTCAACAAAGGAAAGCAATTTCCACTGATCAATGTCCTTCCACACAAAACTGATAGAGATTGATAATACACTTCAGTAAAATCCTACAGTCAATTAGGGCTTGATGAAAAAACAGTCATGTGCAGGGACAACACAAGGTGTTAATAACCAGGAGTAAAATAAATCACCTAAACTGGAAAGCATATTCCTTCTCTTTGAATGAAACCATAATTTATTAATCTTTCAGACGGATGGGTTGTGTTTGTGTTGGCTATTGATCAGCAGTAACCTTTTATTATTTGTTTTCTCCATTAGAAGCACAGATTAAAACAGATGAGAGTTGTTTAACTCCCTAACACAGTATTAGGGTGGACTTTCTTTACTCCGAAAGACCAAATGTTTTTTTGCTGATGGTCATGTAGAAGAAATCATTGCAGAGAAGGTTGAGCCTGCACATTAATTTGTCAGCCCAATAGGAAAACTCTCTGCTGATGGTGATCCAATCTAGACAGTGGGAGTGTCCATGCCCACTGAGCAGCCTCATTTGAATCAACTCAATGCCAGGTCTGATCAATACCAAGGACATCGAGGCCAGGTTAAAAGAAAAAGACAAGACGGAGAAAAAATCAAGTAGACAGAGGCATGTGATGCTGCCTGACTTATGACAGACAACAACAGACCCCTTAAAAAACTGAACCTACTGCATTTATGAAATGAAAGAGATATCTTTGCCCTCCTTTAATTCTTATTTAAATAGGAAGAAATATGATGAGAACACAGACAAAGAAAATTGCAGCCAAGCTGTTGACACACAACCAGATTTAATTCCGTCAAGTGAAAATGAGGATATAAATGCTAGGAAACCAAGTGTAGTACATTTAAAGTTTCCTGAATGTTAAACTATATAAAAGTAATTGTCTTTGTGATTTGCATGACAAGCGATATTGCTGTATCTTCAGATAACTGGACCGCCCTTCATACTGTACTGTACAGTAGGGCCTGCAAAATCCCACAGCCAATATCCACAAAAATTGGTCTACAAAGACACGAAGGATAATACTTCAAAAATAGGCCTTGATTGTGCCATGTGGGACAAAAAGCATCACTCAAGCTAACCATTCCTCCATCTTTCACTGATAAAATCCACTTTCCATTCATTACCCTTTATCATAAACACAAGTCTATGGGGAAGCAGGGCTTAGAAGTGGTTAAGCTTGTCCCTGGTTTCCTATTTCTAGGGAGCATTTATCTGATGATATATATTCCTTTTGGTAAGTGAAAGGAGTTATTCTGTTCCCAACAGGAAGGACATTGATAGGGCATTAGGGATTTGTTTATTTCAACTCAAAGCCATAGCATTTATCCAAGTATATATTTCGCTGCGGGCTTAGACCAAATTATGTCTCAAGGCAAGATAAATCATAAGGCGCAAGTCAAAATGCCAAGCGTTTTATGATCCTACACAGAGCCCTGATGGCAGGCTACACTTTACTGAAAGCTATGTTGAATTTTCAGACACAATGGCATACGTTTTCTTGCTTGTTTGTGACTAGACTGTTATGAATGTGACAGCTGTCATATGCACATCAACTGTCTAGGTTTTAGACACACAACAGAATGATGGGATTTGAAAAGAAGTTCATCTGTCTCCCTAATAAATCCATTGTCTTGTCTTCCTTGAACAAGGAATGTAGTGATGGACACATCCAACATTGACAAACAGGCTCAGTGAAATATTGTAGATGCAGAAAGCTCATTCAGTTTAAGTGAGAGTGAAAAGTGAGTTGATGTGCTTGAGTAAACAACTCAACATCACTCTAGCAAAAATTGACAGACAGGACAGGGTGTGCAGACAATTTACAGGATATAAATTACCTACAAACATTCTAAAACAAGTTTGGAAAAAAAAAAAAAGTTGTTTTGTTTATGACAAGCCGGTGTACAATTGTGCAAACATCAAGGACATCTTTTCTCAAATAAGTATTTTGTGTTTGTTCATATGACAGGCAAAAATATATTCCTGCATGTTGCCACATAAAGTGTTGTTGTTTTGGCCTGGTGTCTTTCACATGATCTGTCAAGAGACTGCGCGGCTGAGCCAGTTAGAAAGGTCTTCTTACGTAAACTCCTAAACTTAGCATCCCTCCGCTGTGACCCAGGCAACAATGCCTCCTTATATGCCCAAAGAGAATCCGCTGAACAAAACTCAACAGCTTGTGCAGAGAGGAGTTAAAGGGTCATGTAAACTTGCAGCGGACTAGAAGGCTCCCGAGTGAAAAGAGGAAGAATCGTCTTTTCATTCCCGACATTGTTTGTTGAGAGGGATCGCAGCCATCACAAACATCAACCCAAATTTCTTTACAGACAGGGCAAAGAGAGGAGACAAAGGGGGTCCACAACAACATGATACTGTTCTAACAATGTGTGTGTGTGTGTGTGTGTGTGTGTGTAATGTTAAAGAGGTCTTTGCAGCCTCAAGCTCACTAACCACTGAGGACCCCCTGGGGTTTTTGGAACGATTTCCTTTCTGTCAAAGAGCTGGATCTCCATAAAGGGAAACACTGGTGAACATCTTTTAACAACCCGATGCACAGAAGGCATTTGATCCTGATAAGCTTCAGTCACGTATAAAATAAATGTTGCAAAACATCCTGGTATTTTAGTCTGCTAAGGTACATATCGTTTAGAGTAATGCCACATGTCATCTCCCTGTTTATGGACTCCTTTAATTGTGATTTGACTTGATATCATAATAGTGGTGGTTACATTTGATGGGAGCTAGTCAAGAAACAGACTTACAGTATCTCAGCATATGTGTGGAGCCATGTATTTGCACTGACATTCTGCACCTCCTGGACAACAATTTTTTACTACTTCGAAAAGCCAGTCTGCACACATTCATGCTCCCATTTTCATCAACTGAGCACTGTTTGAAAGGTATGAGCTGGGGAATGACCTAGATGAAAAGATAATGATTAATCACCACACCACACTATTTATCTTCACCCAACATTTGTGTATCGTGTATATACAGTATATATTAGTGTATAGTGCATATATTTAAACAGTATTTCTACTTTATCATTGTTGTTAAAAAGCAGAGCTGTGAATGAGCAACAATATGATTACAATCTTTTCAAACTGGCACTGTATAAAAATAGGCAGATGAAATGAAAGCTTAGAAAGTATGCTAGGTTTTAAAGCCACTGATTTTTCAAACAATCCAAACAAGTGTTCTGGCAAAACTATGTGCTAAAAAAGGCTGGATAATACCTTCAAGCACATAATAAGTTGTTTGAAGAGATTTCATGTTAAGTTTTTCAGAACTTGAATCTATCTGAAACAGTTTTGAGTTGGAGGACTGACACGCGGTGCATGCTTGTGGTCAAATCTATACTTGCTTTTTCAATTCTCACAAGTCCTAGAAATACCCATGGCTTACTTAAACTTGTATGGTATTACATGATATTGTAACCCATGTAAGAGGTCATCAAGAAAATGAGGATTAGAGCAACTTAAAAAAAAAACTCTGCCCACTTCTCTCTGCCATATGTTACAGAGTTCCTGCTGTCCACAGAGAGCCAGACATCTCGCTGATCTGATCACTAACTAGCCAGCCAATCAAAGCCTTCTGGCCATGTAGCAATTATCTGCTCTCCATAGCATAGGTGGAGAATGAACCGGCAACCCCTGGAGCTCTCTCTCTCTCTGTCTCCTGAAATAACTACAAATGCCTTACATACACTTACACTTGTATGTAAAACAGAGGGAAAAAAGGATTTGTTTTCCTCAGACTCAACTGAGATCACATTACATGCCATGCCAAGTGCAAAGCCTGAAATTGCAGGGGTGGATTTTCACCTCTCACTGTTGCAAGGCATGAATTCTGTCATTACATCAATTTATTTCAATGTCATTTGTGTGGGCTTGAGTTTGTCTAATTGAATAAAAGACATATACTGTAGAGGTGTTCAGAAGTAGTATAAAAAGACTTAATGCATAATAATGCTGCTTTTGTTACAGAGTTTTTCAACTTTTCTATACCTAGTTTGACCTCAGCAGGATATATAGTAGAGGCATTGTAGATGTTTCTGTCATTGTAAACAATGTCAAACAACTTTAAACTCTTACATCACCTGCTGTGATTGATTCCGATTCCGAAAAGCTGGAAAAGTTTAAAAGACACCTGGTAGACATAAACTTAAAGATACACCATTCACAATATCTACATGTCTACTGTGTTGGGATTTAGCATCTCGAGAGGGGAATATGAATTATGCATAGGGTTGTGAAAAATAATCGATTCTTAGATGCATCGCGATTCTCTCTAGAACGATTCGATTATCAATTCTGATAAGTTAATAATCGTTTAAAAAAAAAAAGTGTGTTTTAAATGTGTTGATTTTTATTTAAAAGTTACTGTCTCCAGACAAGTACAAATCAGAAAACAGAGTGACTGAAAGAGGATGGGATAATAGACAGCAACTTAGAGTTTAGGCAAGAGTGCAGAAAAAAAACACACAAAAATTGCCAAAAGGGAATATAAATAAATACACATGATCTAATAAGACATACATAAAATAATTTGGCAAAACACATATAGGCTGTTCATCTACTTTATCACATTACATCTGACCACCTCATGTTTCATGTTCTAAGAAGCCAATTATCCACCTTTAAACATGACTGAGCCTCTGACATGGAAGATTACTGTGAGAGAAGGCGACTTTCACAAGCATGTTTAAAGGGGTGATAGAATGCAAAACCGATTTTACCTTCGGGTGGGTAAATAGGACATAAATAGAAGCTCAAAATCCCATTGATACCCCTTTACTATGCAAATCTCACATTTTGAAACTGCCGCTGAAAACGGGCGAATCTGAACAAAGCTAAAAGTTGACGTAAGCATCTCAACTCCTAGTCTTTGTCACACCCCAACATTTGCATAGACTACACCACTGACCTGAGGTCAGCTTAGTCTTCTGAATCTAGCTAGGTCATGCAGATCGCCAGAGGTCCGTTATTTAATTACTAAATTCACTTCTGAGACTTTTTTATGCGAGAAATCAACTATGTAGAGGTCAAATATGGGCCGTTTTATGAAAATTGATGGCTAATTGCAAATTTTGTCCGACTGTGTGTCGCAGTTTAGCAGGAGTTCAGCAGGCTGATGGAGCTCCAGGGCCTGCAGCTAGCCGCGATCTTTACCCATAGGATTGAAGGGACAGTAGCAGCTAACAAAATCCCTAATGTTCACAAAAATGCATTAAATTGAAATCGGACACCATTGTTAGCTTTATAAGACCTTGGGGTATATGTTCTATAAGTGGCGTGACGAAATTCAAACTGTAAATATACTCTAATTATGCCGAAAGTGAAGCTAACTAGCCGCGATCTGTACACATAGGATTGAAGGGACAGTAGCAGCTAACGAAATTCCTAATGTTCACAAAAATGCATTAAATTGAAATCGGACACCATTGTTAGCTTTATAAGACCTTGGGGAATATGTTATATAAGTGCCGTGACGAAATTCAAACTGTAAATATACTCTAATTATGCCGAAAGTGAAGCTAACTAGCCGCGATTTGTACACATAGGATTGAAGGGACAGTAGCAGCTACAGAAATTCCCATTGTTCACAAAAATGCATTAAATTGAAATCGGACACCATTGTTAGCTTTATAAGACCTTGGGGTACATGTTATATAAGTGGCGTGACGAAATTCAAACTGTAAATATACTAATTATGCCGAAAGTGAAGCTAACTAGCCGCGATCTGTACACATAGGATTGAAGGGACAGTAGCAACTAACGAAATCCCTAGCTAATGTTCACAAAAATGCAAAAACTGTAAATATACTCTAGTTATGCCGGCAACTCCACGGAGCCCCAAGCCGCGGTAGTCCAGTAACCAAGAAACGGTGACTTTCACTGGGTGAGGTTGCCGTTTTCTCGTCAGACTGTGTGGAGCTCCTAAAGTCCGACACGTCTTACCAAATTTGCAATTAGCCATCAATTTTCGTAAAACGGCCCATATTTGAGCTTTATATAGTTGATTTCTCGCATAAAAAAGTCTCAGAAGTGAATTTAATAACGAAATAGCAGACAAACAATGTATAACTTTGCAGTGTCTGAAATATGAGACCTGCTGTCTAGTCTCCAATGGATGTGTGGTTTGCTCAAACCAATCAGCGCGCAGCTCATCTAAATATTCATGAGCATACCATATTTGGAAGAAAAGCTCTTGTTACAAATAGGGCAATATTCACAGGGTAGTTAAGGATCCAAAACATTTCATTAAAACTTGTGTGTGACAAATACTGCATATGTCAAAATCTAAGCTTTGTCTAGCTGCTTTGTCTAGGAAGTGATTAGCAAACTCTGAGTAGCAAACTCAGATTTATATGTATATTTTTAAAAATCACGCATGGAAATGTACATAAAAAAATGGTTGCATTGAGGTGCATCTAAATCGGTTTAGAATCGAATCGTTGGCCTCTGAATCGGAATCGAATCGAATAGAATCATGAGGTGCCAATCGATTCCCACCCCTAATTTTGCATCACGTACAATAACAAGTATCAAAGAATCATAGTAACACTTTGCAATACTTAACAGAGAACCAGATTGGGAAGAAAACATAATAATAATAATTATGTGGAGGTATAAATAAACAGTTTAATGACACTAGAAATAAGTCATTATTAGAAGTATGCCTCAACTTCACTTTTCAACTTGTGTTGGATATAGCAGTAGTAGCAATAGTGTGTTTTCTTAGGGATGAGGCTAGTTTTACTTTTCATGATCCTGCTGTGAGGAAAAAGGTGTTTGCCTGTTTCCTAAGGAACACGGCGTCCAGGGGCCCTTGGCTGCACTGTGCCTGATCGTGGGGCCTGTGTGAAATCCAAACTGACTGATCCAGGACAGAGCCAGGATTACACCACTTCCCCCCTGAATTCTGTCCTTCCCAACAATGGGCTTCCTGTAACCACAGTCAAGTGAGCCGTTAGTTAGCCAGTGGAGCCGCAGAGTGGTGGTTCAGGGCCACTGTGGGAAAAGGCAGGGGACTCCAGCATCATGTTACTATTCCTCAAACATAAAGCCCCCAAAGCCCCCACCATCAGCATCACCACCCACCACTTTGCTCCCAGTGCCTTCAGGAGGTGTCAGGTTCTGGCACCTGCTGGAGGCCCTGGCAGGTTCATGCCCCTGGCAGGTTCAGATGTCATTCCAGCAAAGAGCCTGTCAGTGTCTCAGTGGTCAACAGGGGTGACTTGCAGTAGTTCTTTCTGCCATTGAAGACACTGCCCTCAACTGGAAAAACTCATATTGTAAACTTCACCGCAAAAAAGGGAAGTTACAAACATTTCCAAGACTTCAATATAATGTGTGATTATAACATTCCTTTAGTTATAATGGATAGTGAAATGAATATTCTGAAATAATGACATGCTGCTAAAATTAGTAAACCATTTACTGAAGAAAAAAAGGTTATGGTATTGATTTATTTCTAATAAATTATCATCCCATGTCCCTATTAATCGTCGGACCAGAGATTTATTGATATTATAAATCATTTGAGCAAGAGGTCAATTCCATGTCACTGAATTATCTCAATTTATCTTTGATAACATTGCTTCTGTAGCAAAAACTTATTTTCATGCATGAGCAAAATGGAAAAGAGGGAGAAGGAAAGGGGGAGATGGAAAAGGTGAAAGAAGGAGAAAGAGAGTGGAGGGCTATTTAAAAAATAAATCCTTCAGCACAAAGGCCATCAACAACACAGATCTTTTCTTTACTGATGTCTTTAGCAGTCTGGGAGTAGTCCACACCAGGTTTAATTATGCCACACAGAAAAGAATGTGCTCTGTTATGTCCTAAATCACAGTGCAGTGACACCCAGCTCAATAAGTCCTTCTAGAACAATGCACCGTGTGCCATCGACATCCTCTCACAGAATACAAAGGTGTATCATTTGGCCAGGCATGATAATTAGATGCGGAATTTACTGAAACTGTCGATGGCAACATCAATAGAGGGGCTCTTAGCATCTGTCATCCTGCAACTCAATGGCAATTTTCAGCTATGAATTCAAGAAAATGATAGCTTTCTACTAAACTGCAGGGGAGGAAATCTGAGACACTTCAAAGCCTTCTTCTCTTACTATCTTTTTCTCTTCTATTTCAATACTTTATCACAGGGTTACTATTTATCTTGCTCTACTATTACTTATTTTAGCTATATTGTTGTCACCTGTCCTTGTTTAAAGTCTCGTAAAAAGTATTGCTAGTAAATTAGCATGTGCAGAAACCAAATTCTGACCTGATTAGAACAGGTTAGGTTAGTTTACATGTTAACCATTCTGTCTGTAGTGATATATCATTAAAGCTGGACTAGTGTCATTTGAGCTGTAAATATGCCAGTAGCAATATAAATACAAGGAAAGAAAATACTAACATGAGAAGGGTGTCAGTGATGACCTTGCACAGACTCAGTAAATATACATGATGTATGATTACCTTGGTTTCTTGGGGAATTTTCTCAAATGGTAAATAGACAAATTAATCAACATTTTTACATTTAAAACTCATTTCATCATTTATCTAAAAATACTGAGTATGTTTACTGCATTTAAAACAACAACAAAAAAATAGATAAAACTTAGCACTATAGTGTACTATACTCACACACTGTCTTTTTAGGATAGTTTATGTTTAGTAGATGAATAAGAATATATAGGTGGAATCTGTAGAGATCTTAAAATATTTTGGCCAACTAGTCCTAATTCAGTAATTTTGTCATTTTGTATGTTTAGGGTTTATTCTACTCATAAGGATTATTTTCACAATAATCGTAGTAGTGCTACATTCAGTGGATCTCGCAGCTCATATGTGAGGATTTGCTCATGGGAGTTTTGGACTGTTAGTGGGACAAAACAAACAATTTGAAGATGTCACCTACTTGGACTCTTGGAAATGACAATTCTAACTATTTTCTGACGTTCTATGGACGAACAATTGATCAATGACAGCCCTTGCATTGTCAATGTTGTTGTTTTACTCTATTATTTATCCATGATTTCCTCTATCACTGTTGTAAGGCTGCCTAAAGCTGCAGACACACTGACCAGACTGCCAACCCTCGGCAGAAAAGGCAGTTGGACTGATCAGTGTCCCCGAGTTGGTCAAAAAAGTGCCTAGGAACACACCAAAGCGACGAGACGTAATACGTCTCTATAACAGCAGGCGGCGCTAATCTGTATTGTCGCCCAAAAAACGGCAGCTGATTGGACGAACGCGTCACGTGGGTCTGGTTTCTCCGGAAATTCAAAGACAGACTGTCATGGCGGCTTGTTCAGAATACGATCTCATATTGTACTAAAATAGTTCACCGTAACATGTTTCTGAAAACATTTTAAGCGAGAAATAGACCATGCAGTTGCTGAATCTGTCTTCATTTCAGATCGACAAAGGTCAGTTTAATAGATTTTTGTCAGATTTTGAGAGACTCTAGTCATGCTCATTCCGCTCCCCGTTTCCGGGTTAGCACTCTACCAATCAGATGGGTCATTTGAGTCCGACTGTAGTCAGTGCCCGCCCCGCTGATTATATATGTCAAATCGGCCAAAATGAAGGCCGACAGCCCCACAGACGGACGACGGCACGGAACACACCGAACAGACTCGAGTCACTGACCTCGCCAGACTGTCCAACGGTCGATTATCGGCTTGGTGTGTCTGGACCTTTAAAAAGAAAAGGTCAAGGGACATTACTGTATATAAAACAAGATGTAAAACAGCTCTGAACCATGGGCTGGGCAGAGGCAGCTTTAAGAGCTTATATTTATCTCTATCCCCGACAAATTTAGGGCTGGGGTCAGCAGGTGTTGTGCTCAGCAGGAATTGAAGGTCAATGACACGGATTTGGACACTGAAAATAAATGTATAAGTGCTGGTCACATCACAAAGAACAAATTAACACTGCAGCATTGCAACACTGTAATCTTCAGAGAGGTATAAAGACCAGTTAGTCAGGCCTGGAATCTCACAGAGAAAATGAGAGCCACTTATCCAATAACGAGAGCTTAATGAGGGTCCCTTTAACTAGCTACAATGTCTCTCTTTCCCTTGGAGAAACATTTGTCTTACAGTACAAATGTGATCCATGCATCATTTCTATTGTGAGAGAGAGTGCTGTAATAACGGTATAAATCACAAAGGGCCTAGGTTGCCGTAATGAGACTTAAATCTCTTAAAACAACACCATGAACTCTGCTGAATGATAAAATGATGTGGTGGAGGAAAATACTACCTTCTTCGGGGAAAGCTACACCAATCTCCGCATAGCCACGTATGGCTTTTGGCAGTGCAGAAGCCCTACTTCATTTAGCTCTGACAGGCAATTTAATACCACAAAATTACTAACCTTAGCTTTGCAATTACTTTTCCAGCTCTGAAAATGTTCAACCCCTCTGTAGATGTAATCGTAAGGCTAAGGCCCCCGGATAGGGCAAACCCCCAAGGTCTTAACTTACACTTTTACAGGGGTTCTGATCAGACAAAACATGGGGAACATGGGAAACATGGAGAGGATAATAGTTCAACCATTTATGGGGCAACTATGTTAGAAATTGCTGTCTAAAGCTACCATGTTCTTTTGCAGCCTGCCAACATAATGCAAGATGAAAAGTACAGATCGTGATCATGAATCTAATAGCTAAGGTATGACAAACCAATATCTTATCGCATCAAAAACAAATAGCAAGTGTGACTGTGAGCTAACATAGCTTGATAAACTATAGGCAAGACAACTTCCTTTTGTTATACCAACAAAGGCACACTTAAGAGTGTAATTCATTAATGTATGCACTGTTCTTAAATATTTGCTCCTTAAATCCAGCACCTTTACCTAAGATTTTCTGCAGCGGATATGGCTCATCCAACATAAAAAGGCCTTCTTATAATAACATCCACACATGCCTCATGTAATCTATCAGGCTCGAGTAAACCTCCTTACTTTATCATGTTAGCAACCTAAGGATAACCTTAGAAAAGTCATATTTAATTCCCTGGTGGCCTTTTCACATTTAGGCCTGTTTTGTCAGTGGGGGAAAGGTGGACATGATTTGTACTGATCAGTCTCCGCTCTCCTTTGCTCCTAACTGCAGCTTTACTGAGCTTCTGACAGATGTGTCCCCTGCTGTCTGATTAAAAACGGTCATTTCTCCGGCACACAATGTGGCACGGTAACCTTTCATTTGAAGGATGATTGCCGCACAGTGACAGACACTCGTCCGTTTGTTCATTTTGTCAGTCAGCAAGGATATTGACATTCAGATTTTGCTTTCATCTTAGAACAGATGTCACAGTTGGCAAGTAGTCTAGACAGGAACAGCAGGTAGGACAGAGCTCAAGGGGCAACAGGAGACAAGAGGCGAACGTGACAACTTGCAAAACAAGTGTATGTTTTACATCAGTCTGTCCTCTTTCCCTTGCTGCAACTCACAATGACCCTCATAGAACATCTGCCTGCTGTGCTGGGCAGGTATGTGTGCCCTCCCCTCTCCTTGGCCTGTTTTTCATTCTCACAAGCTGGTCTGGTGTGAAAGGGAACAACAGCCAAATTATGGAAACCCTTGCTCATCTGTGACAGGCAGAAACACAAACCTCAAACCCCTGTGGTGGGCCAAATCCCCTTGCTAGCACAAATGAGGATATTCTAATGTCAGGCCTGTTTGCAGGGGTGTAAACTTGTGGAAGTGCTGGTATCAGATAGGATATCAAAGTCAACAAGCCTGTTGCTTTAAGCTGATCCTTCTGTCCCCAGGAAAAAAAAACTTGTGCTCTGTGAAAGCCCAGAGGAGCCTTCAAATGTTTCCCCAAGTGCAACATGATCCATAACAGACAGAGTCATGCAGCTCCCTGTGCTATCAACACTCCATGCACAGCAGGGCCACTCCAATACCCCATTCCAACATGGCAGCCAGGAAGCACTTGAAACACACCACCAAGCAGTAGAAGCCTATTCTACACATCTGCTGAATGTAGCAGTTCAATTTACCACCTGTTGAACTACAGTTAGAATTACCCTGAATATTATAAATAAACTATTAAATGTGTTAAATTGTACAAGCTACAAAATGAGTTCCACTGTTGATGCAGTCCTGCAGATTATTTTTTGTTTCAACATGATAATAAATATGCAGATTTTCACTGGAAGCCAACAAATCACCAGTATTTTGCATGTTATTGCCTAACTAAGGCATGGGCATGGGCATCAAAGCATAATTCTGGCCCTGTGAAGTAGTGAGCTCATTTTCCAAGGCTCACTCTCTGTATCATACATCTATTGTTAATTTAACATTATCCAATGTTACAGAAAACATACTGAAACTAGCAGACAGAAGAAATACATAATAAAAGGTGAGAATATAACAGCAGACACAAAAAGCGAAGAAAAAAAACCAGTTTGTGTACATAAGCTATGGATGTCTAGAAACAGTTTTTTTATATATGCTGCCCTGATATAAATTACCTATGTGATAGGCACACTTAGCAATCATTACTGAAGTAGGCCCACATTAAAATCAGTAAGGCCAATCCAAAAGCTACAGTATGACACAGAGGTAGCGCACATACAGTAGTATGGTATTTTGTGGTGAGGATTGTCAGTCAGTAACTTTTTTTGAAAAAAGGGGTTTGGACAGGATTTGGAAATCCTGATGCTCTCTGCCAGTGTGGATATCATCATTGAAACTGCTGACTACTGCTGTAGTCAGCACCATGCAGCCTTCTCACCATGCAGATCAGCTGATCATCATCTGATCTACCAACTGTAAATTACTTGGTCCATCACATTTCCAGCCAGAAGCCACAGCTGAACCTTTTACCTACACTTGTAAAATTTAGCATGTTGTGTTATGTTTACAGATAACAATATCACGCAGTCACTCTATTGTTGTTTATATTCTGTTTTCTGCATCTACGCCTTCATTGTTGTTGGATGTTTGGTGTGGTTTTTATTGTTTGTGGTTATTTACTGTTGTATGTGCTTAATGTGGCTCCCTTGAATGAAAAACAAATTCCCCTCGGGGCAATAAAGGTTTCATTCATTCATTCATTCATTCACTCTCTTCCAATGAAAGTTTTACTTTCACCCTGCTCAATCTGAGATGGCTCTCTGGGCAAAACTGATTTGGTTGCATATCAAAACAAATTTCTGTCAGTCAAACTCAACAAGGGAGTTCTCACACTATCTCATCACTGTCCATCAACACAGTGACAACTCTGCAACTCTTTGGATTGTAGTGTCCACACAGAGGAAGCTCTAAGTTCAGAAACAACCACCAGAGCATAGCGGGCCACATCATGTGGAAAAGCTCCTTGGGTGATAAAGGTACTTATAACCCTACATATATTTATGGATACTATTAAAAACAAAACTGCTATAAAGAAAATAGCTGACTGCAGAGCAAAAAGCCTGAAGGACCCAATTTCCTCCTGAAGCACCTGATGGACACACTGACAAGCAGATTGCTTTCCAGTACCAATTTTTGGAGCATGTGAAAAATGGTCCGCGCAGCCGGTATGTGGTCTGAGATGAGTCATAAATCTTTTTTTATCTCCTCCGTGGTGGTAGCAGAAAAGGATGAGTTGCTTTTTTTTCATCTCATTCACATGTCTATCTGTCTGTTATCTGTGCCCTTGAGCAAAGATTACTGATGCCCTGTCTTTGATATATGACACATCACACAGAGCAGCTTTTCATCCTGTGAATTAACCCGGAGAGGGGGGGGGGGGGGGGGTGCAAACCTGACTGCCATCAGCCAGGGGGGCTCTCTCACTGTTCCTTTGTACTCCTCTGGCCCCCCCTTTCCTACTCACATGATCCTTCCCACCTACCTTTCCTTAAAACCGTGAATCCCCTCCTCTTCCCTCCCCTTCTGATATTGAGCAGACGGGGAGCAGAGAGCATCATGGGTAGCCAAGTTTGGTGGCAAATTGTTTATCTGACCTCTGCACGTCTCTGCATTTTATAATCTAGTGTGTGTCACCCCTGTCTCATCCCCATAACAAATAGCCCCTGTCAGTTCCTGCTTCCTTTATCAGAAGCAAGAGGTAAGGAGAGGGCCACTGTAAGTAACTGCACAGGAGGAAATCTCCTACAGAAAAACAAAAATGGGAATTCGGGTGAATGATGAAAACAGAGATTCCCATAATGATGCCTCAAGAACAGAAAAAAGAATAAAAGGCAGAGGTTAAAGAAAGAAATGGTGGCATATTATGTGTTAACAGCTTATGTATGTCATGGAGGAAGAAAAAGACTGCGCTAGGCTTTCAGGAGAATATTACCGCTGTGTGACTGTCCCTGGCGAAAAATATTTTATTATTCACTAACCAGGAAAGCAAGCAGCATTGAGTGCAGCCTAATGTATCATCTCCTAATACATCTGAATAAATGGTGATTTAAATGAGTAAGACAAATAGCAGTGACCACTTTGTGCAATTTAAAACAGAATGTAAAATAACACATTAGGCTTGACTGCCACAGTGGAAATTAAAAGACTCTACATTACAGAGTAATAACCATTTCTCTCCCGACTCCAGACTTCATTAACCCAAAGCTAATCTCCCACTCAAACTCCCTGATCTTCACGTGCCATGGGGAAAAATGTGTTTAGTAAATACTGGTTGTTTTGTGTTTGGAAAAGGGCCACAGAGCAGAACACAGTCTACATTTTGTTTTTCCTTTTTTATTTAAGTAATCTAAAAAGGTCATACATAAAATATTACCCCACAAGGAAAGTGCTGTAATCCATTATCATGATGGCAATGTTCATGATCTATTTCATTAACATGCATGTCTTTAACCCAAACAAATGTGTTCCTCACCCGAGTGTTGCGTCCCCATTTACAAGATAGAAATGTGCTCATGTGTCTTATAACCTAGAGAGCTGCAGGTGTGATGCATCACCAGCGAACCACCACAATGAAGCAACATTTGCCATAGTGTGCACTGTCTTGCTGAACATTACAGTGCATTAAAATAATACACTTTATATCTGGGCAACATGGTGTCACACGACACGTCTATTAAAAGATAATAAGGTATAAATGGGAGAACTCTCTATAGCCTATATAGGGGGCTGCATACAGTACTGCCTTGCACAATAAGTTATGACCAAAGAAAAATCAAGACATCTGAATGAAGGCGTGTCAGTTGAAAGTAGGATTTTAGCTATGTGCTGACAATATGCCATATGTCACAGGCACTGAGAGCAACACAAGCAACACTGTGTTTATTTCTCACACTGACATTCACACAGCACCATTTAAAAGATGATGTGGACAGCAGCGTCCATATGTGTGAATGACTGCAACATAAAGCTGGAGGGCACAGAAGCCTTCTTTCTGCCTCCTGTAAGTGTTAATATAACCTTTTCATCTGCTCACCCAATGGCTCTCCTGAATCAATTCCCCCTCAGTGTCCCTCAGCGTCTGTACAACTGGCACCTCCACAACTTGTTCCATTTGTTATATTGAGCTCCATCTGGCCTCGGTCATTTGGCTTTTTAATTTAGTTGTCTCCTGCTCTCTAATTTGTCTCACATTTACAAATGGCATTGGCCGCCGGTTCCAAGCAGAAATACATTTTCGCCAGCCGTCTGGGCCAGCCGTAAATCTGTAATGCAGGGTTATTAATAGATAGTAACAGATGTTTACTGATTGTTGATTACCAGTCTTGTTGACCAGTGAAATCTGTTCATAAATGGAATGGAATTTATAGCAGAGCAGAATATGCTCTGCTATAAATTAAATATATAGGGAAAATGGAGAAATGGTGCCAACCTTTTAACTGAGAGACTATAAACTGAGATGTCTGAGTCTCTCTCTAATTCTTCTTCTAAATCTGCCAAAAACAAACTCAGCTAAAATGTATATGTTCCAAATAAGCCCTAATAAATTCAATGATGTTTATCTTGTTGAATTTGGGTATTTGTAAAGCTGGATTTAAGCCATTTAAAGCCTTTAAAAGGACCTGCAGACATCCTGGAAAACTAATGTCTCTCTCTTTCAGTCTAATTCCTCTTCGTTTACTTATTACAGTATAGCTGAAAAGTAACTGTTAAGCCACAAACACCTTCCTGACAAACATCGCTGGGAAGTGACATGACACATTTCACTTGTCACTCATCACCAGTCACAGCTGGCAGGCTGGTGATCCATCTTTCAGTAAACAGGTGACATGACTGACTTCTAACAGTCTGCACATCACTTTGGAGAAAAGTTCCCATTAAACTATGATTAAATGTCACCATGGTAAGGAGACACAAACAGATGGCCAATATTGTTCACCTTGTTTCATATATTGTTATAACATTCAAGATTTATTTCCAGTATTGCATTTGTTCAGTTACATCACATTGTAGCACACTTTTGTGTTGGGTTTTAGAGTCAATCAACTAGTGTGTTATTCCTCCGTTAACTGTGCTTTCCTATTCACAATTTCTCTGCTTTTCTTCCTAAAAGAGTAATCATTTCTGTGTACGTTTTTTATTTACAGACTGTGTTGAGAAATTGGGCCGCCACAGACAACAAGTTGCAAACTGTGACAAGTTATAAAACTTTAAAGCAGGCAGTAAATAGCTCTGTCACTCTATCTCCAGTGTTATATTACCTGGACACATTTATCTGACGGGTGGTAAATCTCAATTCCCCTTACCCCCCAAAAAGGCAAGAGGAGACACAGGAAAATAAATTGCAGATAGAGGGAAGAAAAAATATGACTAGTTAATCAAATGAACATGATGTTTCGAAAGGGAACATCATTAATAATGTCAGCTAGGAGTGACAGCAGTTTTTGGGAATAGAAGCACGAGTCTGAAAAAATAAATGTAATAATGCTTTCCTCCTGTTGAACAGTTTATGACCCTGGAAACAGTTTGTATTCCCTAACATTTTTTTTTTTTTTTTTTTTACAGTTGCTTCACCTGCCTGATATCCTTCAGCCCTTTCCTTCAGAAGCTGTCAAAGCCGCCATGTATAATATATGGCCTCTCCAATGAGAACAGCTGTAGCCACTCTCTCTGCTGCTGCTGCTACCCTGCCCTGCATGAAATAATACATCAAGATTAATTGATTTCCCGTCACACTCTTAGAGAAAAGAAAATTAATTTTCATGTATCTTCCCCCCACCCCCCCAGCATATGAATTTTGTACATGGCAAGTAATTTAAGTTTTTAATTATTCATAAGGGAATAAAAACATGATAAAGTGTTTTACAGAAGGCCCCAAGGCCATAGCCAAAAGCTAAATGTGTTCTGAGACAACAATAGCAATCCCTGACGCCGATATAAATAATAAATGTATTTACATATATTTTAGTGCATCGTAGGTCAACCCCCACCTCCCTCTCTTTCTCTCTTGGCTCAAGGAGAATGAATGTTGGCTTATAGAACAATGAGTGTGATGAGTCACTAGACCAGATGTGCGTGAATAAATCAATCAATCATCATCATCATCATCATCATCATCATCATCATCATCATCATCATCATCATCGAGGTTTACTGTATTAATGCTGTGATGGATATTAGCTTTAAATATACTTTGTATACATATTTTATCTCATCTAGTAACCCAGTATTTACCTCAGGTCCCATAGTGTTTCTGCACTGTTGAGGCACCGCCCACCACCAACAAACAGGAAGTTGTTAGAGAATTCCATGTAAACTTTTTCATACTGTATTTTAGACCCATATGCTACAGCAAACAAATACTACTACTAGGGATGTAATGATATGAAAATGTAACCTCACGGTTATAGTGATCAAAATGATCACGGTTTTCGGTATTATCACGGTATTTTTAAAAGTGTGTTCAATATCCACCCAGGCTGCTGTGCCACACTACACCCCGTAACGCCCTGCTGTGCCCTACTATGACATGAACTACTATGACTACCATTGTGATCACTGCTTCACTATCTTTATTATGACTATTATTGCCACCATTCACCACTCCCCCAACTGGTGCCGTCAGACACCGCCTACCAAGAGTCTGGGTCTGTCCGAGGTTTCTTCCTAACAAAAAAAAGGAGTTTTTCCTTGCCACTGTCGCAATAGCTACTGCTAATGCTTGCTCTTGAGGCAACCACTGTAATAGTTGGGGCTTCGTAAAGTACAGAGTTTGGTCTAGACCTACTCTATCTGTAAAGTGTCTCGAGATATCTCTTGTTATGATTTGATACTATAAATAAAATTGAATTGAATTGAATTGAATTGAATTGAATTGAATTGAATTGAATTGAATTGAATTGAATTGAATTGAATTGAATTGAATTGAATATGTTCAGAAAGCACTGATAGGCCTACACAAGCTGAAATAGTTTCAAAAACTGTAACGGTGTTTATTATATTACAAAAAATATAGCAAAACCTTATCAAAAGTGCAACTTTTAACATCAAAGGAACAAGGGTTCAGCTTGTAAACAGCTTATTTGTCAGGAACATTTCCAGTAGTGCAGGTTTAAATTAGTTTTATTAGTTAATTAACTGAGCGCTGTCATCTCCTCCTTCCGCCATGATTCCAACTTCAAGAAACGCACATTGTAGGCTACGCAGTGTGCATGCGCGGCAACTTCAGGAGACTCGGATGAAACTGGGAAGGATTAAACCCACGGTTTCCACACCGTGGTAATCCACCGTGATAATAATGATATATTAAATGAAAACTGTAATTGTTATCATCAACATTTTTATCGTGGTTTACCATTACACCAGTAATCGTTACATCCCTAACTACTACTTCGACTAATAATAATAATAATAATAATAATAATAATATTGTTGTTTTGTTAATACTGTTGTTTTTGCAGATGTGTTATTAGTATTGGTATTGTGTAATTTTGCACAAAATGATGTTGTACTTCATGTACAGTACACAGTATTATTTATTGCACTTAATAAAGCTACAGGTATCACCTGTGGTGGAAAGTACATTTCCTCAAGTAAGATACTTAAGTACAATGTTTTGATGCACTTTAATTGAGTAATTATGGCCCGAGCACCGACATCGTCGGCCCTGTTGAAACTACAGTATATACTGAATTATTCCATTTTGTGTTTCTTTATACTTCACAACATTTTAGTGGCAAATATTGTACTTTTTACTCCACTAGATTTATCTGACAGCTATAATTACTAGTTACTTTGAAGATTCCAAATTTACATAATTAAATTAAAATAAATAGAAGATAAATAGATATTTTTACAGATGAAACTACCAAACAGTATATGTATTAGTTTATATTAGCTACACCTCAAACAGCAACAACATTAAAATGCTACTTACACATACATCAGTAAAAATCCAACAATATATCATAATATGCAGGACCTGTAATAGAGTATTCGGTGAAAACCCTTGTTCTTTCTCAACTGTTTGTGGCCACTGGAGATATGACCTCATAGACATTGCTCCTTATTATTCATTTACTAATAAAGAGTTAATCAAACTGTAATAAAGTCTTTGATGTGAGCAGAAACACTAAAACCCAATGGAGTCAGTTTGCTCTGCTGTGTTTAAACATTGTCCAACTGTGTGTCAGTGGATGACTGAGAAGTATGTCTGCTGTGAGAGGCAAGAACGCTGCCCACAGTCGCTGGTTTTATGTTCAAGCCAAAGGAGGATGCCATGCCACTGACCCCATGGCAACATGCAGACCTGACTGGCAGGCAAGGCTGCTGATCCTCCGTATTACTGGACACTGCTACAGTGATGAACACTACTTGCTTTCACTTAAAGTGGTAATTCTTTCACAAGCTTCTGTGTGCATGTTTGCATATTTGCGTGGAAGTGCCAGAGTTTTTGAGGAAAAGCATTTACTGCATGAGCAAGTAAAGACCTGTCAATAGCAACTGAACATAGTGTGTTCTGTTATAGCAACTTCCACCTGTATTTAACACACTTTTCTAACCAAGTGTGCTCAATAAAACATCCAACAAGACCACACGCACTTGGTAAAAGCTCAGAAGAACAAAGGAATGATTAACGTATTAAGGGAAAAGAGCCCCTGCAACCCGCACATTTGTCTTGTCTGATAGTTAGCAAGAGTGTAATTATAAGGTGAGATGTTTGTGTATGCATGTGTGATATCACGTGTGTATACGAGTGTGTGAGTATGTGTATGTGTGTGTTAATCTTCTCGATGCTCTTACTGTGGTACTAGTTAAATTGGTCTGTCTAGCGAAATGTTCTAATTATGGTTGTAGAGCCTAATTAGCATTTAGTATAACACCACAACAAATGCCGCAAAATCACACTAATTTCGCAATAAACTGCCTCAATGCTACACCATCAAGCTGCTTTGCTGTACAATAAGAATTAATTGCAGCACACTGCAATTGGCCAATCCTGCACTCCTGCTGAGCGTGTTAAATCATTTTTCACTCCTTCCAGATTGGTCCTATCAACAACTATTCCCAGGAACCCTAATAAGCACATATCCTCATTAATATCATAAAGCCTAAATGATCTGCAATCTCAAAACATGCTTTAGCAAATTATTAGGCCACTGACCCCATGGGTACTGGTGTGGAGTTTTTCACAGGGGACATGGTATACTGGGTGTTGATGGTGGCACATTCAAGATCTTTGGGAATTGCACTTCCAAATTTGTTCTAAATTCATAGGATTAAGATTAAATTTTCAATTCTCTATTACTTCTCACAGCAAATGTTGTTACTTAGCACCGCAGCCACAGAAGAGTAACTCCTGCATGATGCACCTGTCCCCAGTAAATCAGTCAAATACAACTCCATAACCAAACACAAATATCCAGAATGAGCTGCTATGAATAAAGTTCACTGTTAGGAAAGAACTGTAAACCTTTCTTACTTCCTCTTACTTCCTTTAACCTATGTTAAATGGCAACCCTGTCTAATGTAATTGTATGTTGTAAGGCAGAGCTCTTCAACAGGGGGTCCTCAGAGTCACTGCAGGGGGGCATCCAAATTATTGTTAATTTTTGAAAGTTTTTTCAAAAATGTAAGTCTTAACATGAATCCAACATATTATTAGCAAATATAAATCCCCACTGATGATAGGCTAACTGGCCTATAGGTAAGGTAGTCACTAAGATCCACAGATACAGTTCATCCGAAGGATTCACTGTGCAACATTTATGTTTAAAATTAAAACATAATTTATAAAATCATGCCAACAATTATTATTTTAATAGCTTAGTATTCTATGCAAACAAATGTATGTATAAAGCATTTAGGCCTGCTCTGTCTCCCTCTCAGTTAAGGGGTCCTTGGTTTGAAAAACGTTGAAGACCCCTGTTGTAAGGCAATAAATTCACACTAATAACCGGATGTGCAGGCCCATCTGTTCTGCAGTGGTAAGACACACATATGTGATCTAAAAAAAACAAAGGGGAATACAGATATTTGATATGGATGCTTGGTTACATATATGTGGATATGGAAGATGAAGATTGGTGGAAGAATGCAGATTTTGATAGATGACAGTTATAAGAAATAAAAATCTCCATTTGGTTCTTCAGCACATGGCATTTATTGCAGCCGACTGATATATTATTTACTTTCTTTGACATCTGGAGTTAATGTTCCTCATCTTGCTAACAAAAACAATTTAGAAAGGCAACTTCCACAAGTCAAACTACGCCATTTCCCAGGCTCCTATCTGCTATCTGTCTCCACTGAAATATTCTCTATTTATTTTGGAAAACTTAAACAACTGCTGTTATGTCCGCCTAGAGCTGGCATAAGCCAGAGTAGCAGATTCATCATTATAATACTTAGCACAGAGGGAGAAAAAATACAGAGCTGCACTATATCACAAGTATGATTTAGGCCCTACAGAGGCCACAGGAATTCAAGCTGTCAGAGTCTGAAGTAAATTCAGTTCCTGTAAATAAGTTGGAGTGTCCAATGCTTGCACATGCTATCTAGTTGTATAAATCCTCGACTACAGTTGTGTTCTGGTGTATTAGTGAGAGTGTGAAGCAGAATAAAAACAGAATGAGCAATTGTGGCCATATTTGCCCTCTGTACCAGATCACAATAAAGGGGAATGTGCAAAGAGAGGCTACAGCAGATATACAAGCAGGAAAAACAAAACTGTAATGCTCCAAATACTGTATATTCAGTCCTCTTGAAACAAGCTATCTCATCCCCACAATGACATCTAACTTATTTAGATCCATCTAAATTGACAAATATCGAGAACAACCTTGTTGCTATGCAGCAAAGAAAAAGTACCTGCCATTGCCTGTGCTCCACTAGGTTATGATGGCAAGGTTTCATCAAATGCAATGTTTTCGTAACTAAGGTGGCACACCCTGCTTAACTACCAATATTGACATTGTGAGGACACGTGTAGGAGGAAGCACTGATGTAGATGGTATTCCAGTTACTTACATTGCTATAAACGCCTGGTTTATGATTCATCATCTGCAGGAAGTCCAAGGGCTAGAACATAAAACCATTCAGCTCTGAGAGGCCGGTGGAGACATACATAGAGGTTACACTGCAATCTACAAGCTTGACTGAATCATTGAGTACAAGGTCACAAGACTGATACCACAGTTAATAGCAATATTAAAAGCAAACAAGAGTGTTATTTCAAAGTAATACACTTTGATTTGAACAGACAGAGCCTGCATGCCTTACAGTAATCCTGAGATAAAGCTTTTAAGTTAATGGTTTCTGGTTATGATAACATTAATTTGACCATTGCATCTATTGGATAATTTGAACATTTGACTTCAGTGGACAGGGGGACAAAATAACCAATAAACCAGAGTAAAGCTAAAGAATATGTTTCCATTGACTGTTTGGTGAAGCTAAAAGGGCGGAGATCGCAATGGAAACAATTTGCAATGGGCTCATTACGGTGCACCCAACAATAACACAAATGTTTTAACAAGGGAATTGGCACAATTCTAAACGTACATACCCAAACCCATTTACCTGATATGTGCACTTACATGTATCTGAGTGGCCAACACAGTTCATTGCCTTACGATGTTACACTGCACTGCAGGAAAAACAAGTAAACCAACTATCTTGGTGCACTAATCCACATTTTCTTTGCAGAAGCACAAGAAAACCCCCCACACATGTATCTGAATGAGATACCAGTGGCATTTAAATATGATGTAAACAAACCCCAATTGGCTGTTTTCTGCACAATGATGAGCTCACAGCAATCAGCCACCTTAAAGGACAATTCTGGCGCAAAACGAATCTAGGGGTTAATAACAGATGTGTACCCACTCGATCGTTCTCTGGGACATGTTTTCATGCTAATCGAATGTGTTTTTAGCTTGAAACAAGCTAGCACGGACCGCTGATTAGCTTACAACGCAAGTATTCGGGGCACAGGTAAAGTAAAAACAAAATCGCTATTTTATACCACTAAAAAGGCTCAAAATATCACCACACTTCAACGGTAGCATAATGAGGGTCCCTAAATGTTAACCGAAGTATTGAGAACATTGTATGTGTACAGACGGTTTATTAAAAAGATAGATTATAAAGGCAGTTAGCTACTGTTTTTCTAAACTTGTTTCAAGCTACAAACACATTCGATTAGCATGAAAACGTGTCCCAGAGAACGATCGAGTGGGTACACATCTGTTATTAACCCCTAGGTTTGTTTTGCGCCGGAATTGTCCTTTAACACCTTTTAATGCTGCTAGGTATCCTATTTAATCAACTTGTCATGGCTTTATATACATATTACGTATTAACTTACACATGCAGAACACAAACATTCCAGGTGTACAGTACAGTGTATCTTACTATATATAGCCTGTTTGCATGTATTGGTATGGAGAAAAACAACATTCTCTACTAATTAAATTCAGTTATACCTCAGAGGTTTGTGACAAGTAATCCAACACAAAAAACTGTTCATAAACCATGCTATTAACAGGTTCCATTTTACTGCAACAGGACATATAATAAGTACATCAGTACCCACTAGGCTGTTAAAAGAACACCAACCAATCAAACATTGTTGTTTATAAAATAAATACAATGTCATACAAATGTGGTAACAGAATTGTGAATTATGTGCTTAAGTGTACATACTGCATAGAGAAGATGTATAATGGGCATTGAGCTTATATATCTTTCCGCCACCTCATCATAATGATTTACAGTGTAATCTATGCAAACATGTTATTTTTTTTTTATTTCTCATGGTGAAACAAATAGCCACTAAACCCTCCCTTTGCTTTGCTCAGGTCCCTTAAAAAAAGCAGATTTGAAAAATGTAAGGCTGCAAGCTAGCCTGCTTCTCACTACTAGCTGACACAGGCATTTATAACCTTAAAAATGACTTCTGGGTACCAGGTATCCAATTATTCCTTACCCAGGAAGCAGTGCTAAATGGAGCACTGCAATGATTTACTCGCAACCTCTCCTTTTATTAAAACACTTTGTCTTATTGTTTTATTGATTTACAATCCGTCCTACTTTTTTGGCATCTGAAAACAATCAAGGCACAGGGCAGCAGAATGTTTGGACATTAATCGTTAAAAGACAGTGTTTTATTCCTGGCCTGGGGTTTGCTGCACCAGCTGCTGTGCATTCTGGTAAGAAGCAGTGATTTATGACCTGGCAGCAATAACGATGAGGCGTGCTCATTAACATATCGACAGGCTCCAAGATGGATCATCAGCATTGATTATTTCATGGCCTGTTGATGCCATTTGTTAAAAGAGACAGAGAGAGAGAGAGAGAGAGAGAGAGAGAGAGAGAGAAAGGGGGAGTGGAAAAGTAGAGAAAAGAGGAGGAGGGAAGTGATGGGCTGGCTTAGAAGGTGTGAGGATTTCTCGCTTGAATCCTTGCAGCATAGGGGAGAAAGACAAAACCCTGACTCCTTCAATCACCACAGCCATCACTCTACTGTCAGAGGTAAAAATCAATGATTGACAGCATTTAACCAGTCCTCAGCACTTGGCAGATCCATACAGAAGAAAGGTGCTCGGTAGGGAGGGCCATACAGATCTGTCTTTACGCATGCTGTAAAACATTACTTCACAGCAAGAATTACAATATCAATCAGTCAATGCCATTCTCTATTCAAACAGGGAGAGAGCATACAGGAGGTGTCATTTGTGTTCAGTATGCTTGGTGATAGAAAAGGCTTCCTCTGTTAAATGCTATGGCAAGTAAAAATGGTGACTAAAGGTTATGTGATGGTAAACAACCATAAAACTATTGTTTACAAGGTAACAAAAAATACATTATAAAAAGAGCTTCATCACAGGCTACATTACATTCAATTATTCAATTTGGACAAACTCCCCATTACAATTAAAACAATTGAGTATTTTCTTCTTTTTTTTCACAAATCAACAGGCACCAATGTGAGCAACTTAATGCTGTTCTTAAACTGTGCGCTGAGATTTGACAGTAGCCAATAGCCATCATTAAAAAAAAAATGTAAACAATGTTTTTTTTGTTTTTTTTTTGCTTTGCAGATACAATTTAAAGCAACCCCTCTGATTGCAAGTGTTTGATATAATGTTTTCTTAAGATGAGAGTGCAGGAATCCCAACTGATTGGTTTTGCATAGAAAAAGTAAAGTTCCTCACTTGGAGATATTAAAAAAAAAAAAGAAATCCTTGGAATGTCATACATTAGAGAGATTTCTTCAAAGGTCATTAGAATAGAATTATTCCTTTCTTTGCCCATATCTGGAATCCTGCATCCATCTTGCCTGGTTTAAATGAAACATTGCCCCACACTGGGCTGAATTGTGACAGAAAGTCCAATATGTTCACATATTCTTTTACCTCTTACCATACATACATACCATACCATATTAAGAACTACAGGATAAGCTTGGCTGAATACAGGTACAAATGCAATGGCACCTTAAAGTGCCCATATTATGAAAAAATCACTTTTTCTGGGATTTGGGGTGTTATTTTGTGTCTCTGGTGCTTCCACACACATACAAACTTTGAAAAAAATCCATCCATGCTGTTTATAGTGAGATACGGTTTCTGAATGTATCCTGCCTTCAGTCTCTGGGTGAGCTGTTCAAAATCGGCACGGCTTGTGACGTCACAAGCCGAAACGAGCAGGCTAACCGCAACCATTAGCTCGTAGCGTTAGCATGCTAACGCTATGGCTAACGCTAGCATGCTAACGCTAGCATGCTACCTCGTTCTCAATAGCAAAGCACTACTACAACACACACAAGTTCACCATAATCTACAAAAGAACTACTTACATGTGCGCCCTCATTTAGAAGTCTCCCAGCTAATCCTGCCTTGTAACTGACCGAAGTTGTAGAAACAGCCTTTCTTTTACTGTCTATGGAGCTAGCTAGCTGACATGATCTACATCTGAGCTACTGGGCATGTGCAGTGCAATCAAAGATAGTACAGAAGAAGAAGAAGAAGAAAAGAGGTCTCACTCTGTAGCTAAAACAGAGACCAGCTGAAAAGAGGATCTGCAGCAGTGAGAGAGAGCACTGCAGTACAACACAAATATGGTGTTTTTTGAAAATTAAACCATGTAAACTTATTCTGGTACAACCTTAAAATACAATTATGAACCTGAAAATGAGCATAATATGGCTGCTTTAAATGAGCCTGACTATGTCCATCCAAGACAGAGCATCTCCAGAAGAAAAATAGAACATTAAAGTTCTAAATTGTGTTCATCATCAACTCAGGTAAGATGGAAATGTTTAATGTTTAATGTTTACAAACAATGTTTAAGTTTGTTGAGAAAACAACCATATCTATATATTTAAGTACACATCATTTAATGAGTCAATTTACCAACTTTGTTTTAGTGAAAAAACACTAAATAAGCACATAATGGCTATTAACTGACCACACCTCTTCCAATATTCACCTGAATCATTAGTTAGTATTATCTAAGAAATGGACTAATTACACAAACAATGTGCAATCACTATCATGCTCATGATACTTAAAGTTCTAAATGCTTTAAATGTATCTTTAAAGCCAGCGTATCTAGAAGCCGTAAGTCAACTTCAATATTATCGATTTGACTACTAAGATTTGACTATTGTACTCATGATTATGCAACCATACAACCAGTACAACCATGATGAGCCTCTTTTATATAAAAGAAAATCAATCATTTGTGTACTGGTTTCATTATGTTCCTATTTAATTTCTGTCTCCCCTTACATGGTCAATAAAAAGAAGAAAACAGCAGTAGCTTCTAGGCTGCAACAACTACCACACAGCATTAAATATTAGTTACTGTGAATGTCATCAAAATGCAAAATAATTACATTAAAACTACACTACAGCAAATGCACAATCCTGTCGATACACTATACAGTAGATTTCCTCCTTCCTGACAAGAACAAGGATGAAACACTCCCCTCTGTCCTCCAGCCTGAACAGTGCTGTCATTACTATGATAGAGTTGCCATGGTGACGGGTGCTAATTGATGGGCCTATCATTCATTATTGAGTGACAGCCACCCTAGAGCTGGCCCTGACTGGCATTCTTCTGGACAACTGTCACAGAGGGACTGAAAGCAGCAGTAACCTTACTGTGGAGGTGAGTCACAAACACATACTGTAATAACACATGCAGTAAAACCATTCACACACACAAGCATACCCACAGGAACAAAGACAGGCATGTACAGACTTGCAAAGGCACACCCACAGGCTCTGCGCACATGTATAGCCTAAAAAACCCTTCATAGAAACAGCTACACACACACACACCGAGCCACAAACGTACACTCATACATGCACACAGTAGCCGCTCACTCAATCAGTCTCAATGACATGCGACTGACACATATTGACCGTCTAATCTTTGTCGGGGCTTTTGGTAGTGTGAAAGCACCTCACGCACACACTTCTCCTTACTCAACATTTTTCACCCTCTTGTGTACAACACATCTCCAAGACAGACCTAACAATATCTGGCTTCTGTGTTTTCTACACATTGGAGTAACATGCAAACTGAAGCAGTCTGCCCTATTCTCTTTTCTTCACTACAATACATTAAAAGCCACAAGGAAAGAGAGTCAGTCAATTAAGTCACTTAGGGCCTGGCCTTCAGGTGTCCTTGGAGGACAGGAAGAGGGAGCAGTGCAGTTGTATTACTGTGTGTTGATGTGTGTGTGTGTGTGTGTGTGTGTGTGTGTGTGTGTGTGTGTGTGTGTGTGTGTGTGTGTGCAGAGGGTAGTGTCTCCCCACTTCTGACAGTGGGGGCTTGCCCTGCCTCTTGTACTGTAAAGACGAGGGCTTTAAATTGCTTCCGTCACCGGGCCCTGAGTAATGAGTGTGATTCTAATCGCAGTTCCTGGGGCCATCGGCATTAGTCTTAATCTGAGCGGAGCGCTCCAACACCACTGACAAGTAATGCAGAGCAGGTAGGGGCGTAATGAGAGGACACACGCACACACACGCGGATGCACATACACAGGTTACCCCACCCAAGATGCAGAGGAAGGTTTCTGTAATAAGAACACAGTTACTAGAACCTCTCTCCCATCTTTCTCCTCCAGGGCTGGTTAGGTATGCAGGGGCTGTGAAAAATGGCTGAAACCTACTGCACACCACTAGTACACACTACTGCAGGGAGGTTTGGGTATTTGAGTATACACAGATGAAAAGGTAATTCAAATTTTAGCTTGGTGTTATTTAATAATAAAAACTGCAGTACAAATATTGAATAGCTACACTCTAGAACTGCTAAATTATACAGGTGGGATGCTTGGAATAAAAGGGAAATGTACACAAATTATTTCATTTTAGGTGTTTTCAGAAACAAGTTTTGACAGTAACATAACAAAAAAAGTTGTTCCATTTGTACGAGTATGCAGTGTGTTTTTATGCTTAGGATAAATACAGGAGTGTGTTTATTGATCTTTGTGGGTACTCAATTCCTCTAGCCTCTGCATGCTGTCACAGTTGTTCATATACACTGTGACCAAACAGGTAGCGAAGCAGAGAGTCCACTGGCACTGGGTTAGTGGAGGGCTAAATTGCTGTGGGGCTGTGAGTGGCTGCATAGCCGAGCAGGTCTTTCCTCTCTGTCTCTCTGTGTTTGCCTGTGTTAAACTCCTTTCTCTGCCCTCATCCATCCTCTCATCCAGTCTCCAGCTCTGTCCATCTATCAATCCCAGCACTTTGTCAGAGCCCACTCCATCCTTACTGCTGCAATAACAAAGGAGAGAGGGCTGGGGAGAGTGTGTGTGTATGTGTATGTGTGTATGTGTGTGTGTGTGTGTGTGTGCGTGTGTCTGTGTGTGTGTGTGTGTGTGTGTGTGTGTGTGTGTGTGTGTGTGTGTGTGTGTGTGTGTGTGTGTGTGTGTGAAAGAGAGGTGTACGCAATAAAGCAAGAGACAGATTCAGAGGGGACAGAGGAGGAAAGTGGGGAGGGCGGCCCTGCCTCCACCATCGGCCACTGCCTCCGAGCCTTGTCACTGGGGAGCTTTTCACCTCCCATCTGCATCGGTGCTGATCTGCTGACAGAGGCCCTGACGCGCGTCGTCTTCTATTGCACAGGCAAGCAGAAACACTAATGCCGTGCCCCCACCTACCTGAAGACAGCCAAGACAGGCAAGAGAGAAGTTGGAAGGTGGCAGGAGCTGAATGGGTGACAGAGGTGAAGACAGGTAGCAGGAGGAAGAAGAACTTGAGAGGGATGGTGGAGAGGATAAACTGCAGGAGGAAAGGAGGAAAGTAGAAAAGCGGGAAAACACCGGAGCAGAGGCTGGGAAATGAGGGAAATAAAAGAGAAAGTTATGCAAAAACCTGAGAGCAGACTCAAAAAGAGATGTGGTTGGAGAGACAAATAACAGCGGGTAGAGGTCGGAAGGAGCTGTATACTCAATTTTCCTGCAGTCCAGTAGGAAAGTGGCTCAGTTTGTTTTTTTCTTCGCTGTGCATCGATAGAAATCACAGGGAGAAAATGTCTCTTTAATTAAGCCTTGATCAGCTGCATGTCAGTGGTGGTTTGGAGGCCGAGCAGAGTTGTGGGGCCTCACTGACCTAACCACTCAGTCTAGCTGAGACACAAATGAGAAGAGGTTGCGAGAACGAAAAAGCTCAATAGAACAGAGTAAAACTAATTTTATCTTGAATCATATGAAAAAGGGTCATGCTGATTATGTTTATAATTATATTATTGTTGTTGTTGTTATTATTATTGTTATTATTATTATTATTATTATTATTATTATTATTATTGTTTATAAAGCCCTATAGTGTTTTGTATAATATCCATGGACTGTCAGAGTGGATCTAATGTGGCAGGAAACTTTGGACAAGACTTGCTCAGCGCTAGGGCTGTTGGAATGAATTCCGAAAGTCGACTATAATTCAAATAGTAAAAAAAATCAATAGGCTACTATTTGAATGCTGAAATTTACGATTCAAATGTGATTTTTTAATAAATAGGTTGGCTAACGTTAGGTAATCTCCCTCTTCTCATGTCACACCTGATGAACAATAAGTTACGGGAGTGAGAAACACAAGGCATTGTGAGCTAACGTTACGTAACGTTAGTACAGGGGGGAGCAACAGGCTGTGGCTGGAAATCGGAAGAAGGATGGGAAATAGTTAATTAAATAGTTAACATGACTTTAAAATTGACATCCACCGAGCCAAAATGCTTATGTTATCAATAGTTAGCTCGTTCTGGTTTCCTAGCTGTGTCGCGAGTTATAGGAGCTTAGCTGGGAGCTTCATGTAGACAGCTAAAGTTAATGTTAGCTGCCCTACAGCTGTCAGAGTTAGCTTTGACTTCATATATTACCTTCTAACAGCTGTATTCTCAGTAACGTGACAATCTGCAAGAAACAGGTTGCTTTTAAATCACTGAAATAGTAGTGGCAGCACCGTTTGGCTTAGTTATCAATGCCGTTAGCATCGTGGCTAACACTATTGTTACTTAGATTATGACAAATCGTTTCAGCTGTGCTTTCTAAAGGCCCAGACACACCGACCAGATGGCCGACCCTCGGCAGAAAAGGCAGTTGGACTGATCAGGGTCCCCGAGTTGGTCCAAAAAGTGCCTCGGATCACACCAAAGCGATGAGACGTAATACGTCTCCATAACAGCAGGCGGCGCTAAACTGTATTGTTGCCCAAAAATGAAAACCGGCAGCTGATTGGACGAACGCGTCACGTGGGTCTGGTTTCTCTGGAAATTCAAAGACAGACAGGCTTGTTCAGAATACGATCTCATATTGTACTAAGATAGTTCACCGAAACGTGTTTCTGAAAACATTTTAAGCAAGAAATAGGCCATGCAGTTGCTGAATCTGTCTTCATTTCAGATCGACAAAGGTCAGTTTAAAAGATTTTCGTCAGATTTTGAGAGACTCTAGTCACACCCATTCCGCTCCCCGTTTCTGGGTTAGCACTCTATCCATCAGATGGGTCATTTGAGTCCGACTGCCGGCAGTGCCCGCCCCGCTGATTATACATGTCAAATCGGCCAAAATGAAGGCCGACGGCCCCTCCGACGGACGACGACACAGAACACACCAAACAGACTCGAGTTACTGACTTCACCAGACTGTCCGATGGCCGATTATCGGCTCGGTGTGTCTGGACCTTAACATGATGTAATTGTGCTAACCAAGCAATGTTAGCCTTAACAGAGCCGTTTCACTAAACTTGTTAGATAGCTAATGTTTCATTACAGAGTTCTCTGTTGATTTGTGTTTGTCGCTGTGTGCGTGGTGGAATGCGCCATGATGTAGGTCCCCTTCAAGGCCAGGCTGATGTTGGAAGTCCCTCTAGTGGACACAACGTGTAACAACAACCACATGCTTATAGTGGCATTGACAATGCATAAACCTGAGTAGTGTAGTACATATTTATAACAGGCTGCATTTGAGCATTAAATATTCAAATATTATTTGAATATAAAAAAATGAAATTTGAATGGTATTATAGAGGAAGACTGACAGCTCTAGTCCGCGCAACCACTGATAAAATGCTGACTTTAAATGCAGATTGAATCGAAAAACATAAATTTTTTTAATTGTTTAACTCCACAAAGGTAGTCTCGCAACGCACACTGATGTATAATTAACTGAAATTGCTGCCTGCTGTATGCTCTGCGGCTGTTGTTTCAGTGTTGTATTGAAGCTTAATGGGCATATTTGACAGCTGCAGTATGTGATGCAAACAAACAAATGGATGAAAACTAATCTTTATACAAACAAATACAAATCTATCAAAGTCAGCATGTTTGGATCGGTCCGGATCACGACCATGGAGTTTGGCTCAACACCAAAGTGAGAAAGTTCAACCATGGTATTATATTAAACTTTAGTGGTGTTAATTTACACAGTGAAACGATCTATTTAAAAATCTGTAGCAGAATGCAACGTTGTCTAAACACAGCAAAGCACAGCTGGCTATGGAGTTAGTATGGAACTCTTGCTCTTGACCTCCCCGAGTATAGCAAATTCTCTCATGCACATACATTAGGATTCAACTCATACAGCAAAGTCAGTAAGTGTGGTTCTAATTCATACAAACATCTGGGCCTAATTTTAATGAACAGGTTGTTACTGTTAATGCAAACAGCATCATCACAGCCCAAGCACCATGAGAAATGATCAAACTTGAGTTTGTGCATCTTCAAAGGCAGACTCTTGCGATGCTGCTGATGCTGTAATGGCTGATCAAAGGGGAATTACAACTTAAATTCATAGTAAGATTACTAGTAACATACAGATAAGAGAATATGTTGAATGAAGATATAACACTAAATGTATCTGCAAAAATGAATCTGTAGGAAACAAAAAGGTAAGATGGTACTACATATTACTGATTGTTGGGGAATTTAGCCTTGTGCTTTCATACATTAAACACCCGTTCTACTGCAGAGAACATTATTTACTTTCAGAAGCTACCCATACTGCTGATTTTAGCCTTTGTGAATTTCCCTCTTAACACTACACACACTAAAACAAAGCGAGCAAGTCTCTCCCTCACTTCTGATGCAGTTTCCAATCAGCCGACACTAATTAGACAGCAATAAACTGTTATTAATCGGCCGGACAGCATACAACGAGCCAGATATAAATGGTGGCTGTCAAGGCCTTATTCAGGAACCA